>NW_027397126.1:3542883-3625671 GCF_003265705.2 Callorhinus ursinus
CCAGCAACTCTCAGTTTGTTTCCTGAGATTAAGAATTCCTCATATCAGTGAGGTCATATGATACATGTCTTTCTCTGATTGACTTATTTCGCTCAGCATAACACCCTCCAGTTCCATCCACGTCGTCGCAAATGGCAAGCTCTCATTTCTTTTGATGGCTGCATAATATTCCATTGTGTATATATACCACATCTTCTTTATCCATTCATCTGTCGATGGACATCTTGGCTCTTTCCACAGTTTGGCTATTGTGGACATGGCTGCTATAAACATTAGGGTGCACGTACCCCTTTGGATCCCTACATTTGTATCGTTGGGGTAAATACCCAGTAGTGCAATTGCTGGATCGTATGGTAGCTCTATTTTCAACTGCTTGAGGAACCTCCATACGGTTTTCCAGAGGGGCTGCACCAGCTTGCCTTCCCACCAACAGTGTAGGAGGGTTCCCCTTTCTCCGCATCCCTGCCAACATCTGTCGTTTCCTGACTTGATAATTTTAGCCATTCTGACTGGTGTGAGGTGGTATCTCATTGAGGTTTTGATTTGGATTTCCCTGATGCCGAGCGATGTTGAGCACTTTTTCATGTGTCTGTTGGCCATTTCGATGTCTTCTTTGGAAAAATGTCTGTTCATGTCTTCTGCCCATTTCTTGATTGGATTATTTGTTCTTTGGGTGTTGAGTTTGATAAGTTTTGATGGACTCCTGTCTCACATTTAGGTCTTTCAAACATTTGGAGTCTATTTTTGGTGTGGTGTAAGGAAATGGTCCGGTTTCATTCTTCTGCATGTGGCTGTCCAATTTTCCCAACACCATTTGTTGAAGAGACTGTCTTTTTTCCATTGGACAGTCTTTCCTGCTTTGTCAAAGATGAGTTGACCATAGAGTTGAGGGTCCATTTCTGGGCTCTCTATTCTCTGTTCTGTTCCATTGATCTATGTGTCTGTTTTTGTGCCAGTACCATACTGTCTTGATGATGACAGCTTTGTAATAAAGCTGGAAGTCCGGAATTGTGATGCCGCCAACTTTGCTTTTCTTTTTCAAGATTCCTCTGGCTATTCGGGGTCTCTTCTGGTTCCATACAAATTTTAGGATTATTTGTTCCATTTCTTTGAAAAGAGTGGATGGTATTTTGATGGGGATTGCATTGAATGTGTCGATTGCTCTAGGTAGCATTGACATCTTCACAATGTTCTTCTTCCAATCCATGAGCATGAAACGTTTTTCCATTTCTTTGTGTCTTCCTCAATTTCTTTCATGAGTATTTTATAGTTTTCTGAGTACAGATCCTTTGCCTCTTTGCTTAGATTTATTCCTAGGTATCTTATGGTTTTGGGTGCAGTTGTAAATGGGACTGACTCCTTAAATTCTCTTTCTTCTGTCTTGTTGGTGTATAGGAATGCCACTGAATTCTGTGCATTGATTTTATATCCTGCCACTTTACTGAATTCCTGTATGAGTTCTAGCCATTTTGGGGTGGAGTCTTTTGGGTTTTCCACATAAAGTATCATATCATCTGCAAAGAGTGAGAGTTTGACTTCTTCTTTGCCGATTCGGATGCTTTGATTTCTTTTTGTTGTCTGATTGCTGTGGCTAGGACTTCTAATACTATGTTGAATAGCAGTGGTTTTAGTGGATATCCCTGCCGTGTTCCTGAACTTAGGGGGAAAGCTCTCAGTTTTTTTGCTGAAAAAAGATATTTGCTGTGGGTTTTTCATAGATGGCTTTGATGATATTGAGGTATGTACCCTCTATCCCTATACTCTGAAGAGTTTTGATCAGGAGAGGGTGCTGTACTTTGTCAAATGCTTTTTCTGCTTCTATTGAGAGGGTCATATGGTACTTGTTCTTTCTTTTATTAATGTATTTTATCACACCGATTGATTTACGGATTTTGAACCAACCTTGCAGCCCAGAGATAAATCCCACTTTGTCGTGGCGAATAATCCTTTTAATGTACTGTTGGATCCTATTGGCTAGTATTTTGGTGAGAATTTTTGCATCCATGTTCATCAAGGATATTGGTCTGTAATTCTCCTTTTTGATGGGGTCTTTGGTTTGGGGATCAAGGTAATGGTGGCCTCCTAAAATGAGTTTGGAAGTTTTCCTTCCATTTCTATTTTTTGGAACAGTTTCAGAAGAATAGGTATTAATTCTTTTTTAAATGTTTGGTAGAATTCCCCCAGGAAGCCATCTGGCCCTGGGCCCTTGTTTTTTGGGAGATTTTTGATGACTGCTTCAATTTCCTTAGTGGTTATAGGTCTGTTCAGGTTTTCTGTGTCTTCCTGGTTCAGTTTTGGTAGTTGATACATCTCTAGGAATGCATCCATTTCTTCCAGATTATCTAATTTGCTGGCATATAGTTGCTCATAATACCTTTTTATAATTGTTTGTATTCCTTTGGTGTTGGTTGTGATCTCTCCTCTTTCATTCATGATTTTATTTATTTGGGTCATTTCTCTTTTCTTTTTGATGAGTCAGGCCAGGGGTTTATCAATCTTGTTAATTGTTTCAAAGAACCAGCTCCTAGTTTCGTTGATCTGTTCTACTGTTCTTTGGGTTTCTATTTCATTGATTTCTGCTCTGATCTTTATGATTTCTCTTCTCCTGCTGGGTTTAGGCTTTATTTGTTGTTCTTTCTCCAGGTCCTTTAGGTGTAGGGTTAGGTTGTGTATTTGAGACCTTTCTTGTTTCTTGAGAAAGGCTTGTATTGCTATATACTTTTCTCTTAGGACTGCCTTTGTTGCATCCCAAAGATTTTGAACAGTTGTGTTTTCATTTTCATTTGTTTCCATGAATTTTTTTAATTCTTCTTTAATTTCCTGGTTGACCCATTCATTCTTTAGTACGATGCTCTTTAGCCTCCATGTATTTGAGTTCTTTCTGACTTTCCTCTTGGGATTGAGTTCTAGTTTCAAAGCATTGTGGTCTGAAAATATGCAGGGAATGATCCCAATCTTTTGGTACCGGTTGAGACCTGATTTGTGACCTAGGATGTGATCTATTCTGGAAAATGTTCCATGGGCACTAGAGAAGAATGTGTATTCCGTTGCTTTGGGATGGAATGTTCTGAATATATCTGTGAAGTCCATTTGGTCCAGTGTGTCATTTAAAGTCTTTATTTCCTTGTTGATCTTTTGCTTAGATGATCTGTCCATCTCAGTGAGGCGGGTGTTAAAATCCTCCACTATTATTGTATTGTTGTCGATGTGTTTCTTTGCTTTTGTTATTAATTGCCTTATATAATTGGCTGCTCCCATGTTAGGGGCATAGATATTTACAATTGTTAGATCTTCTTGTTGGATAGACCCTTTAAGTAGGATATAGTGTCCTTCCTCATCTCTTATTACAGTCTTTGGTTTAAAATCTAATTTGTCTGATATAAGGATTGCCACCCCAGCTTTCTTTTGGTGTCCATTAACATGGTAAATGGTTTTCCACCCCCTCACTTTCAATCTGGGGGTGTCTTTGGGTCTAAAATGAGTCTCTTGCAGACAGCATATGGATGGGTCTTGTTTTTTAATCCAATCTGATAGCCTGTGTCTTTTGATTGGGGCATTTAGCCCATTTACATTCAGGGTAACTATTGAAAGGTATGAATTTAGTGCCATTGTATTGCCTGTAAGGTGACTGTTAGTGTATATTGTCTGTGTTCCTTTCTTGTCCATGTTCCTTTTAGGCTCTCTCTTTGCATAGAGGACCCCTTTCAATATTTCTTGGAGGGCTGGTTTCATGTTTGCAAATTCCTTTAGTTTTTGTTTGTCCTGGGAGCTTTTTATCTCTCCTTCTATTTTCAGTGACAGCCTAGCTGGATATAGTATTTTTGGCTGCATATTTTTCCTGTTTAGTGCTCTGAATATATCATGCTAATCCTTTCTGGCCTGCCAGGTCTCTGTGGATAGGTCTGTGGCCAATCTAATGTTTCTGCCATTGTAGGTTACAGATCTCTTGTCCTGAGCTGCTTTCAAGATTTTCTCTTTGTCTCTGAGACTGGTAAGTTTTACTATTAGATGTCGGGGTGTTGACCTATTTTTATGGATTTTCAGGGGGGTTCACTGTGCCTCCTGGATTTTGATGCTTGTTTCCTTCCCCAAATTAGGGAAGTTCCCTGCTATAATTTGCTCCAATATACTTTCTGCCCCTCTCTCTTTCCTCTTCTTCTGGGATCCCAATTATTCTAATATTGTTTCATCATGTGGTATCACTTATCTCTCGAATTCTGCCCTCATGATCCAGTAGTTGTTTATCTCTCTATTTCTCAGCTTCTTTATTTTCCATCATTTGATCGTCTCTGTCACTAATTCTCTCTTCTGCCTCATTTATGCTAGCAGGTAGAGCCTCCATTTTTTTTATTTCACCTCATTAATAGCCTTTTTGATTTTGACTTGGTTAGATTTTAGTTCTTTTATTTCTCCAGAAAGGGTTTCTCTAATATCTTCCATGCTTAAGACCAGCTAGTATCTTTAAAATCATCATTCTGAACTCTAGTTCTGACATCTTACTAATGTCCATATTGATTAGGTCCCTGGCAGTCGGTACTGCCTCTTGTTCTTTTTTTTTAGGTGATTTTTTCCATCTTTTCATTTTGTCCAGAGGAGAATAGATAAATGAGAGAACAAAATGCTAACAGGGTAATAACGACCCCAGAAAAATATACGCTAATCAAATCAGAAGAGACCTGAAACCAGGGGAAAAGAAAGGGAAAGAAAGAAAAATGAAAAAGATAAAAGGTAAAAACAAAAACAAAACAAAACAGGAAAACCAGAATATGATCTAATATGATCAGGCTGGTGCATAGATCAGTGCTACACACTAGATTTTGGGCATATTTTGGTCTGTTAGAGGAAAGTGCCTCCCAAAATTTTAAAGAAAGAAAAACTTATATATTTACAAAAATAAGGGTTAATACAATGAAGGGATGGAATATGACTGTAAAGATGAAAATTATAAAAGATTTTATAAAAGGAATTGATAAGAAGTTGGTTGAAAAAAGAAAGAAAAAAAAAGGGAGAGAACATGATCAGGCAGGAGACTAGAACAAAGCCCTACACTAGAGATTTAGTGTATATTTTGGTCTGTTAGAAGAATCTGTATCCCAAAATTTTAAAGAGAGAACAGTATATATATATATATATATATATATATACCAATATTAAGATTAACTGCTGTGAAGGGATAGAGTATAACTCTAAACATGAGAAATAAAAAAGATTTTTTAAAAAAGGGCTTGATAAGTTGTTGGTTGAAAAAGGGTAAAAGAAAAATTAAAAAAAAAAGAAAAAGAAAGTTAAAAAAAATCAACTTTGGAAGACTAAAGAATCAGGGGGGAAAAAAGCCATGAATTCTATGTGCAGTATTCCCCTAGCGCTGGAGTTCTCCCGTTCTCATTGCTCAGTAAACTTGGTCTTGGCTGGCTGTTCTTTCTGATCTTCTGGGGGAGGGGCCTGTCACCGTGGTTCTCAGATGTCTTTGCCGGAGATGGAATTGCCCCGCCCTTGCCGGGTCTGGGCTAAGTAATCTGCTCGGGTTTGCTCTCAGGAGCTTTTGTTCCCTGCAAGCTTTCCGTTCAGCTTTGGAGGACGAGAGTGAAAATGATGGCCTCCCAATCTCCGCCCCGGAGGAGCCCTGAACTTGGGGCCCCACTCCTTAGTGAGCCCCCAGAGAAAAGCAGTCAATCACTCCTGTCTCCCCGGTCTCCGGCTGCACTCTGTGCTCACCTGGCCTGTGACCGAGCATTTCTATCTCTGGCACCCGACCCCATTTGGAGTCTCCAAATCCAGCAGATCCCTGCGGTGCGCTCTTGCACCACTCCTCACGGGGGAGGAAGGGGAGTCTCCCCGGATCTGCCGCTTGTTGGGTCCCTGCTGGAGGAGCAGTGGCCCGACTGGGCCGCGGATCACAGTTTATGGCCACCCCGAGCTGAGAGCCCACTCCTCGGCTCCGTCTCTGCAGCCGGCTTCCCCGCTCCGATCCCTGGGACTCTGCCGCACTCAGGCACCCCCGGTCTTTCTGTGACCCCGAGGGTCCTGAGACCACACTGTCCCGTGAGGGTTTCACCCCCCGCTTAGCCACTGGAGCGACGTCCCTCAGCAGAGCTGACTTCTCAAAGTTCCGATTTTGTCTCTGCTGCTCTATCACTTGCCGGTAGTTACTGACGGAGGCCCCCTCCCCCGCTGTATGTCTTCCGGAATATCGCCTCGGATTCACTTCTCCACACCTCCTACCTTCCAGAAAGTGGTCGCTCTTCTGTTCAGAGGGTTGTTGCTATTCTTTTCTTCAATCTCCTGTTGAGATTGTAGGTGTTCAGAATGGTTTGATCCCTATCCAGCTGAATTCCTGGGACCAGATGAAATTTAGGTCTCCTACTCCTCCGTCATCTTGCTCCTCCAAGGATTATTTTTTAAATGTCATGACTGTCATATTCTTTCTGGTGGTATTTAGAATGGACTGGAATTGGTGAGGTCTATGATGACACAGGCACTTCAGCCTCCCTTCTAGGAGCCCGTGGCGCAGAAAAGGTTCCCAAGCGGTCTACGTGGGCCGCGAGGAACTGGGTCCGGGAAGTGCCGATGCCGTTGTCGCCGCACCTTGTCCAGGGGGGGCCTGAAGAGAATCCCTGGCGTTGCCACGGAAGCACCGGGCCTGCTTTCGTGTAGGTCCGTCTGGACGTGGGAGCCCGTGGTCCTGAAGCGCATTGTTTTTTAAAATAAATTTTCTTTTTCTTCCTTTTTTAATATACAGTGTGGGTTTAAATTGTTTCTTGTTTTTTTGTAGAATAAATTTTAGTAAGAGTATTCAATTTTTTTCTTACATTTCCACATCTCATTGAATTGTGCTAAAGTAGTCAAATAATACTGTTTCCTGCAAGATTTTCAGTAGACTATCTTATTCTTACTGTGAATGCCACACCAGGGATAAATGTGGGCAATTCCCTAAGTTTGAAATAAAAACCTCAGTTGGGATGATAGCTTTAATATATGAGAACCTTGATTTTCCTTTGGAAATTGAATTGGAAATATGAAGGATTGGTAATTTTTCATACCATTTAAATTGAATATTTTTCTCAGCGTTTATAGGCTTCATTTTTTTAGTTAAAAACATAAAATGTACCATCTTAACCATTTTTAAGTGTACAGTATAGCGATGTTAATTATATTTACATTGTTGTGAAACAGATCTCCAGAACTTCTTCATTCTTGTAGGACTGAATTCTGTACCCATTAAACAACAGTTCTCTTATGCCACCTCTCCCTAGCCCCTGGTAACTAACATTTCACTTTCTATATCTGTGAATTTGACTATTGCACATGCTTCATATAAGTGGCATTTTACAATATTTGTCCTTTTGTGACTGGCTTATTTCACTTAGCATAATGTCCTCAAGATTTATCCAGGTTGTAGCATGTGACAGGATTTACTTCTTTTTTAAGGCTGAATAATATTTCATTGTATGGATATACCATATTTTCTTTACCTGTTTACCTGTCAATGGACATTTAGGTTGCTTCCATCTCTTTGGCTGTTGTGAATAGTGCTGTTATGAATAGGAGTATGCAGATATCTCTTTGAGACTCTGCTTTAAATTCTTTTGGCTGTATATATATATACCCAGAAGTGGGATTGCTATGTCATATGGTAGTTGTATTTTTTAAAAAGATTTATTCAATTGAGACAGAGGGGGTGTGGAGGGAGAGAGAGCGTGGGAGAGGGAAGGAGCTGAAGGAGAGAATCTCCAAGCAGACTCCCCACTGAGCATGGAGCCCCATGTAGGGCTCAGTCCCACAACCCATGAGATCACGACCTGGACTGAAACGAAGAGTCAGACACTTAACTGACTGAGCCACCTAGTTGCCCCTGTATTTCTATTTTTAAAGGATCAGATTATTTTTTGATATATAATTTGCCAATTTAAAGTGTACAATTCAGTGGTTTTTAGTATTTTCACAGTGCTGTGCCACCATCACTGCTGTCTTATTCCAGAAGTTCTATCACCCCAAAAAGGAAATCTGAACTTGTTACAGTCACTCCATACTTCCCCCATTCTCCCCAGCCTTAAGCAATCACTAATATACTTTATAGATTTTCCATTTCTGGTTATTTCACATAGATGGAATCATACAATATGTGGTCTTATATGAATGACTTCTTTCATTTAGCAGGATGTTTCCGAGGTTCATGCCTGTTGAAGCATGTATGAGTACTTTATTCTTTTTATTGCCAAGTAATATTCCATTGTATAGATAGGCCACATTTTGTTTATTCACTTATCATTTGATAGATATTTGGCATTGCTTCCAGTTTAGGGCTATTATAAATAATGCTGCTATGAATAATTTTACGCAAGCCTTTGTGTGAATGTGTGTTTTCAGTTTTCTAAAGTATATACTTAGTAGTGGAATTGCTGAGTTACATGGTAACTCTATGTTTAAATTTTTGTAATTACTGTAGCTTTATAGTAAGTTTTGAAGTCATAGGAGGAGCCTGAGTCAGACTGTCAAAATGTTTTCCAAGTGGTGGCACCATTTGACAATTTCACCAGCAATGTATGAGGGTTCCAATTTCTGTACATTTTTATTAAAGCTTATGATTTTTACCTTTTATTTATAGCCATCCATGTGTGTTGAAGTATCATCGCTTTGTGATCTTGGTTTGCATTTCTTAATGACTAATGATGTTGAGCATCTTTTCATTCTTATTGCCCACTTCTATATATTCACTGGGGACATGTCTATTTAAATTCTGTTCTAAAACAAATAGTTTAATTAAAAAAATAAAAAGCCTGGACCAATGTTCTACAGATCTGTGATATAAATGACTTGGTCTTTTGGATTTGGTGACTTGCCCAATGACACACAGTGGATCAGGGGTAGAGATTGACCCCCTACCCCTTGCAGCTCTCTGCTACCTTTTGGTCTAGCAAATTACTTAATGTAGCTCACTGTGGTGGGGTACAGGGGATCAAAGGCTGTGCACACAGGCAGACCTGGGTTACACCTTGGTTCCTCCACTTCCAAGCTTTGTAACCTTGGACAATTGAATTAAGCCTCAGTTTCTTCCTCTGCAAAATGGGGTTGCTAATAGGACCTGATGTACAGAGTTGTCCTAAAGATTAAATGGTATGATGTATATAAAGTGCCTGGATATTTGTTTGCAAAGGAAATGATCATCTACATAGAATATTCTGAAGGATTGACCAAAAAAACCCTCTTGGAACTGAAGTGATTAGTCATAGGATGCAAGGTTAATATATAAAAGTTATTGCTTTCCTATAGACCAATTGGAATTAAAAAATTAAAAATCAGTACCATTTACAATATCACCAAAATTCAAATTCTTATATATAAATCTAGTAAGATACTTGTAAGCTCTTTATGTGCACAACTGCAAACCTCTGATGAAAGAAATAAAAAAAACCTAAATAAATGAAGGGATTATCTCATATTCATTGTTTGAAAGACCCAATATTATTAAGATGTAATTCTTCTGAACTTGATCTATAGATTCAATGCAATCCCAAAACAAAGTCACAGCAAACTATTTGTAGATATAGACAAACCAATTCTAAAGTTTGTATGAAAAGGCAAAAGGCCTAAAACAGCCAACAATATACTAAAGACAAAGTTCGATGACTCAGGCTCCTACTATGACTTCAAAACTTACTATAAAGCTACAGTAATCAAGACAGTGTGGTGCTCATGAAAGGATAGACAAATAGATTAATGGAACAGAATAGAGAGCTCAGAAATAGACCCAAATATAGTCAACTATTCTTTGACAAAGGAGCAAAGGCAATTCAATGGTGAAAGGAAAGTCTTTTCAACAAATGGTACTGGAACAACTAGACACCCATTAAAAAAAAAAACTAGACACAGACCTTATATCTTTCACAAAAAGGAACTCAAAATAGATCATAAACCTAAATGGAATGTGCCTGGCATGAGGCAGGTGCTCCATCAATGGTCACCATGGTTATTTGGAACTGTTTTGATGCTTTGTTGAGTTGGCTGGACAAGAACTTGTGGTGTTTGAGGGAGGCTGAGTGGGCCTTGCAAGAGGCCTGGTTTTCCCCCAGAGTGACCAGGGGACCACCTGCATCCAGAAGTCACATGGGGTCTTTATTACAAAGGCAAGTTCCTGGGCCTGATGCAGACTCAGGCTCTGTGCCTTTTGTGTTTTTTGTTTTTTCTTAAATAACATCCTCAGGTAATTTTGATGCATATTAAGCTTTGAGAATTTTGGGGTGTAGAATTTAGCCTTGATAAGGAGTCTGTCACCATTTGAGTTCCAATTGCAGCCCCACCAATTGCTATGGCGTAATGGAAGGGAGAGTAGGCTCTGGATTCAGAGGAACTTGGGTTTGATTTCTGCTTCTGCCCCTTATTGACAGTATGACCTTAGACAAGGTAACCTCCTCTTTGAGTCTCAATTTCTCTTTGCTAAACGAGGAGAGTAGAGTAGTGATTCTTGCCTCCAAGGCTTGTTGGGAGGTTTTAAATGAGATAAAGCCTGGCCTTGTGGGTGTTCAGTGTCAGTTGAATTACATTTGAACAACCAGCCAAAGGAACTCAGTAGAGTGGGGAAGAAGGAAAGGGAAACAGAGTACTTGGTTAGTTGTGAGGGAGCTGTGAAGGGGGACCTTGGTTAGCCAGAGGGTAACGAGTGGGCCGTTCATAGTGTCACAGGACAGATGGAAGCAATACTGGGCAATTCAGTGGTTTAGCGTTCTTTGGGAGCCGGGTGCCTGTTCTCAGACAGAAATGGCCCTGATAGTGGAGATATTTGAGGTCTGAGTGACTCCCTGCTTTCTGTCTTCAGAGTGTGAAAAGCCAGTCATAGACCATAGGTATCCCTTTCAAGAACTGGCATTTTTTAAAGGAAGCTTGGTTTTAATGTATACTCTTGGCTTCTTCGAGATGAGAAAAAAATTCCTGAGCCCCCTCTGCTGGCTATACTGGAGAAGAGCAGGTGAGGAATTAACCAGAATGATCTCTTAAAAACATTCACACTTTCACCTGGACATACAGACATCTACAATTACAGAAACAGAGAGCCATATGCACTCACATGTCCTTACACACAGATTCCACACAAAGACGTGCACAAGCAAGTACTGACATAGCACACAACCCACATTAGTGCTAGGTGTTTGACCATACCAGCTTAGGCCTCAAACAGACCATTTAGAGCTATGCAGTCCTGGGCAGGTTTCTTTCCTTTCCCCCCCCAGATTTACTGAGGTGTAGTAGACAATTTAAAATTGTATATATTTGGGATACCTGGGTGGCTCAGTCAGTTAAGCATCTGCCTTCAGCTTGGGTCATGATCCCGGGATCCTGGGATCAAGCCCCATATCCGGCTCCCTGTTCAGTGGGGAGTCTGCTTCTCCTTCTACATCTGCCCCTCCTCCCAACTCATGTGTGCACACTCTCTCAAATAAATAAATAAAATATTAAAAAAATAAAATAGTATGTATTTAAGAGGTACAACTTGATAATTTGATATACATATACCCTATGAAATATTCAACACAATCAAGCTACTTAACATATCTACCACCTTACATAGCTACCATTTTCTTGTTTTCAAGTTTGTTAACTTTTTTATTTTGTTACTTTAAAATGTATGTATATATACAGACATGTAAATCTAGCTGTGTGTATATTTTTATATGTGTATGCATATCTATCTATATTATAATGTATGAAAAGGTAAGCACGTAGTAAATGGAAATTATTATGCTTTTGTTATTGTTGTCAAATTCAGATTTTCAGAGCTTCACTTTTACTAATCTGTAAATTGTGTAAATTAGGAGTATTAGCAAATGTTTATATGGTGCTTACTATGTGCCAGGCACTGTTCTAAGTGCTTTCTATGTATTTTCTCATTTAATCCTCACAACTTTATGAAGTAGGTACTATTGTTACCCTCGTTTTACAGATGTGAAAAATGAATTTCACAAAGGGTAAGTGACTTGTCCAGTCATACAGCTAGTATGTGGAAGAGCTGAGATTTGAATGCAGGCAGCCTTGGTTCCAGAGAATGTTCTTAAACAGTAAATTATATCTGCCTCATGGGTAGTATTAAATGAGATGTTGCATGAAAAGTGCTTAGCTCGGCACATCATAAACATTCAGTAAATACAAGCTATTATTATTTAAATTTGAACCTTGCCACCCTAACTGGGCCTACACAGATATACAAATCTTCCTCCACTTACGAGGGAGTTATATCTAGATAAACCCATTGTGAGTTGAAAACATTCTTTTTTTTTTTTTGGAATGGGGGAAGGAGTAGATGGAGAGGGAGAGACAGAGAATCTTAAGCAGGCTCCATGCCCAGCATGTAGCCTAATATGGAGCTTGATCCCACAACCCTGAGATCATGACCTCAGCCGAAATCAAAAGTTGGATGCTTCATCTACTGAGCCACCCAGGTACCCCAGATTGAAAATATTCTAAGTGGAAAATTCGTTTAATACACCTAACCTCTGAACACCATAGCTTAGCCTAGCCTACCTTAAATGTGATCAGAACAGTTACATGAGCCTACAGTTGGGCAAAATCACCTAACACAAAACCTATTCTATTTTATTTATTTATTTATTTATTTATTTATTTATTTATTTATTTATTTAATTTATTTATTTAGTAGGTTCCATGCGGGGCTTGAATTCACAACCCTGAGACCAAGACTTGAGTTGAGATCAAGAGTTGGATGCTTAGGGGCGCCTGGGTGGCTCAGTCGGTTAAGTGTCTGTCTTCAGCTCAGGTCATGATCCCAGCGTCCTGGGATCGAGCCCTGCATCGGGCACTGTGCTCGTCAGGTAGCCTGCTTCTCCCTCTCCCACTGCCTGCCTGTCTGCCTCCTTGTGCACTCTGTCTCCCTCTGTCAAATAAATAAATAAAATCTTAAAAAAAAAAAGAGTTGGATGCTTAATTGACTGAGCCACCCAGGCACCCCTCACAAAAGCCTCCTTTATAATAAAATGTTGACTATCTCATGTAATTTATTGAAAACTGTGCTGTAAGTGAAAAGCAGAGTGGTCGATAGGGTACAGAATGGTTGTAAGAATGGGTTGTTTACCCTTGCAATAGTGTGGTTGACTGGGAGTTTTGGCTTGCTGTTGCTGCCCACTATCACGAGAGGGGATTGTCAACCATATCTCTAGCCCAGGAAAAGAACCAAATTCAAAATTCCAATTGTGGTTTCTATTGAATGCATATCGCTTTCAAACCATCATAAAGCTGAAAAATCATAAATCCAACCACTGTTAGTTGGGGACCATCTGTATACACACATGTAGGCACATGTAGAGAGGTTAACATGCAGATGTGCACACACATGCAAATATGCAGATGTAATCATAGACACATAAAAATGTATTAATTCATTCAGTATAGTTATGTATTTAATGATATTTATTGAGCACACATTACATTGTGTGACTGGAGCTCATCTAGGTACCGGGGATACAGCATTGAACACAACAAATAATCCCTGGCTTTGTGGATCTGACATTCTAGTGGGTGAGAAAGACAGACAAGATTAAAAAAACCAACTGTGTAGTTGGTTAGATAGTGATAAATGTTCAAGAGAAAATATGTGGGATAAAATGATTTGGGGGTTGACATTTTAGGTAAGGGTGGCCAGGGAAGGTCCAACTAAGAAAACAGTTTTTAAGTAAAGAGCTAAAGAACAGGAAAGAGGAAGTCATGCAGCTGCCTGGGATAATAGCTTCCAAGGGTGGGGAATCAGCAAGGTCAAGCACCCAGGACTGAAAGAGAACCTAGCATGTTCGAGTAGTAGTGAGGAGGCCAGTGCATCTGGAGTGGTCTGAACGCAAGGGAGAGTAGTAGATGAGTGGTGATGGACTAGATCATGTAGGTGTTTGTAAGCAGTATAAAGACTTACTTAGGACCTTACTCTAAGATTGAGAACTATGACAGGATTTGGAGCCCAGGAGTGACATGATTTATGTTTTAACAGGATCAATCTTTGGCTGCTCTTTGAAAATAATCTGAAGCTACTCAAAGGTTAAAGCTCACAGGCAAATTAGGAGACTACTGCTGTGGTCCAGGCAAGACACAATGGTGGGTTGAGCCATGATCAGAAGGGAAGTGGTCTGAGGCGATGGGTTCTGGATATATTTTGAAAGTAAAGCCAACAGAATCTGCTGATAGATTGGATCAGGGTTGTGAGAGAAAGAGAGGAGTCAAGATGATTCTAAGACATCTGGCCCGAGCACCCACAAGTGCAGAGTTGCCACTAACAGATGGCGAATACTACAGAAGGAGCTGATTTATGCTAGAAGATTGGAGGCTGGGTTTTGAACATGTTAAGTTTGAGATGCCAATTGGATGTTCACGTGGAGACACAAGTGTGTACTTGAGTGTGCAAGTTTGGAGTTCAGGGAAGAAGTTTGATCTGGGGATAAACATATTTGTGAATTGTTGGAGAATAAATGTTATTTAAAGGCATGAGACTGGATACAATCACCAAAGGAGTGAGTATAAATAAAGAAAAAAGCTTTAAACACTGAGCCCTGAGGCCACCACAAAGTTAAGTCAGAAGATGAGAAGGAGCCAGCAAAGGAGATGAGAAAGGGTGGTCAGGAAAATAAGAAAAGAGGGAGAGTGGAGTGTGGTGTCCTGAAAGCCAAGTGAAGAAAGGTTTTCTAGGACAGATCAATTGAGCCACCATCAATATTGCTGATGAGTCAAATAGCACGAGGTGTGAGAACTGACTCTTGTATTTGAAAATGTGGAGGTCGCAGGTGAGCTGGAGTAGATCAGTTCAGAGTGAAATGGTGAGAGAGAAAGCCTGATTGAAATGGATTCAAGAAGAAATGGAGAAAAGGAAAACAGGGAGTATAGATAACCCCTGAGCAAAGGGATGGAACGAAGAGTTGGAGGGGAAGTGAGGTTAAGAGAGTTTTTTTCTTTATTGAGAGAAATCCTGGTGTGCTTGTAAGATGATTGGAATGGCTCAGAATTGCAGGATCCAGTAGAGAGGGGAAAGTTAATGATGGAGTAGAGAAAAGGAGGTATTAACTGAAGGCATGGCTTTGAGTGGGTAGAAGGAATGGGACTGCATGCACAGGTGGAGAGATTAATCTCAGCTAGGAGCCTACAGTGTTCCTCCCTAGTAACAGAAGAGAAAATAGCATATATGGGCAAAGATGCTGAAATGCTCTCAGAGAAACAGGAGGCAAAGTCATCAGCTAAGCATAGGGGTGGCTTTTTAGAGAAGAAAGCATGCTATGTTCTTCAAATAGATTCTCAAAATAAATAGAGACTATCATGTGGTTTGGGGGCAAATTTAACATCCCACCTGAGGTTAGTGGTTATGAATTTAAAGTGAAAGCAGAGGAATCATTGTGGTTTTTCCCCAGCTCCGTTCAGGTACACAGGTGCAGGCACAGAAGAGGTAAAGCATGGGATTTAACCAGGATGATTGCTTACATAAGTGCCACGAAAGATTCTAATGTGTGGCCAAAATAATTTAAGCTGGGTAAAGAGAAGAGAGGGCATCGGATAGGTAGACAGTGAGAAGGTGGTAGGATCAATGAAATGGAGGTCTCAGTGGGGTTGACAGATTCCTGGATTTGTAGTGTAAGAGGGATTGAGATGAAAAGATAGGAGGCGCTGATCAGGGAGGGTGATGATGACATTGAGACTGTGGACGATTTGCAGTTGCTGATCATGGCCAGGCCTAGGTGTAGTTGCTTAAAAATGTCTCCAAGTTCTCTGCAGCTCCTCCTATCAAAACTGGAGTTTTTCCTGTCCCTTGAACCTGGACTGACCCTGTGACTTGTTTTGACCATGAGAAAGAGGAGGAAGTGACGGTGTATTATCTCTGAGCCTCAGCCTCAAGAGGCCTGGGGGCTTCTGCTTTGCTTTTTTGGTAGGCTGACACCACCACATTAAAAAAACAAAACAAAACAATACTTTGAGGATGAAAGATCACATGGTGAGAGGCCAGGCCAACTGACCATCAGGGGCATGAGTGAGCACAGGTGAGACCAGTAGAAGAACCAACCTGTAGAATTGTGGGAAATAATAAATTGTCATTGTGTTAAGCCACTGAGTTTTGGAATGGTTTGTTGTGCAGCAACAGATAACTAATACATAAAAGTATGCCTGTGGGAGTGAGTGGCTGAGGTAGGGTCAAGGATGCAACTGTTGGTGGGGGGAGTTCAAGGAACTGAGAGGCCAGGTTGTGGGGAGAATCCTTTGTGTGTATTTTGCAATTGCCAGGAATTGAGGCAGGAGTCATGTTGGAAGGAATGACAGTGTGCCGGGAGTGAAAAATCTTCAAGAAATGAGTGGGTGTGATTTGCAGCAGTATGACGTGAGGAAATGAGATCCCAAACTAGGGATTTTTATGCAGCTGGGTGTGTTTTATAGGTACATACAGAAATATGTAAATATTTATGTGGATGTTGTACACACAAACATACAGATTTATGTCTAGATAGCTCATAGACACGTGCTGCAGATCTGTGTGGGCAGATACAGCAAGCAAGAAAATATGCACACAGGCACACATAAACATGGTCATGTACATGTGTAGGTGTTATGCACATACCTATGAACTGGAGCTCTGTGTGCACAAACATGCACCCACATAAGCATACACAGAAACACAGAAACCTAGTGCAGACGAACATTAATGCAAATGCACAGACACACAAACATGTAGGCACACAGTGACAAATACAGACATACAAATACACTGCCTCACTCAGAGAGATGTGTGGAGAACCTGCTTACACACACCGGTAGCACGCGGATGTCTAGACGCATGTACTCATCCAAATGTTAGCATGGACACGTGGGCATTGATACACAATATGTATGACCACACATATGTACAACCGTAGAACATTCGCACACGCACACATGTACCTAAACACACACACACACACACACCCAGTTAAACCCACACGTTCACCGGAACAGAAATGCACACACAGGCACCGAGACATTTGTGGCCAGACACAGCACATTTGACCACACACAGGAGCACCTCCATGTTCATGTAGACGTACGAGCCTATACACACATATGTACTCACAGGCGAGAGAGGCCCCAGTACCACCAAGGCACTCGTGATGCTTTTGTTCTATTCTGAGAGTACTTTTAGATTCAGATTTGTGTTCTGCCTGTGTTTAGCAAGCTGTATACCTTGGATAGAGCTTGCATTTCTACTGGATAGCAGCCCCTGGACTCCTGCTTCTTTGGGGCAGGGGACAGCTGGGACTGCAACGAGAGCAGACCATGGGGCTTGTAGAAATGCAGTGGCAAATGGGGCTGGACACGTAGTGCCTTTTGTGCTTGTCGCAGCATAGCTTAGTGGCTAGGAGTACCGATTTTGGAGTCTGATAAGACCCAGTTCAAATCCAAGCTTTCCCACTTATTAGTCGTGTTAGCTTTTATTGCTCCAAGTCTCAATTTCCTCATTTGGAAAGTGGTAGTAATAGCAAATCGCCTCCAAGGGTTATTGTGAGTAGTCATTGAGTTAATGCTTATAACACTTTGAACAATGTGTGACATACGGTTAGTTGTTAGTGTTAGCTGTTGTTAGTGTTGGTGTTTGCACTTAAAACTCCCTCAGCTGCCTGCCAAGAGTTCTGAATTTCCCACCGTTAGCTCTACCTGTTATTTATGGCCTATGTCTTCAGGGATCCCTGGGAGCAGAAAGCAGTGGCCTGAGGGGACAGGCCATGGAACAGATCAGTATTGTACTTATGGGGTGGGAGAATGGATGAAGACAGGGCTCAGAAAACTCAGAATAAAGGGGACTTTCTGGGAGGGGCAGGCCTAAGTGAGATGCTTCCACTAGAGGCCTTAGGTAACAGGGAGCCTAAGACAGAGCTGGGGTTCTTCAAAGCACTCTTCCGAAGGCCAGCCTGTAGGCTCCCAGCCTTCTTCTGTTCCTGGTACTGCTGTGAGGGATGGACACTGAAGGGAATAGCTGTACCCGTCTTACTAATTGTTCCAGGGCTGTGGTGGGTCAGAACATAGACCTCTTCTTAGGCCCTCTACCTTTTAAAAATTTTTGAAAAAATGAGGAAAAATACACATATCATAAGGATACAGCTCAAAGAATTTTTATAAACTAATATATCTGGGTGAGCAGCACTCAGATCAAAAAAATCACAAAATGACCAGCACCCCTGAAATCCTGCAGTTGCTCCCTTCCAGTCCCTATACCCCAAAGATAACAACTAGCGTGGTTTCTTGGTTTTCCCATGTTTCCAAATGAAATCATATAGCTTTCCTCTTTTGTGTCTGGCTTCTTTTGTTCCCAGGGGGATGTCTATAAGGTCCATCCTTATTGTGGCACATGTCAGCACCTTGTTCTTTTTTTATTGTTGTATCTTATTTCAGTTTGAAGATGTGCTATGCTTTATTTATTCACTTGAGTAGATACTAGTCTGGAGCTATCAGGAATATATATGAATGTTACAGTACATCTTTTGGTGAACAGAACCCTGTCCCTTATTTTTTACTTATAAACTTTCATCCTTTTT
Source organism: Callorhinus ursinus (assembly GCF_003265705.2). Taxonomy (NCBI): domain Eukaryota; kingdom Metazoa; phylum Chordata; class Mammalia; order Carnivora; family Otariidae; genus Callorhinus; species Callorhinus ursinus. Next base: position 3,561,417 of record NW_027397126.1, read on the forward strand.
AAGAGGGCCATCCTCAGTTAGATAAACTCTAGGATCCACAAAACATGGATCTTATCCTGCTCAGGAGCCAGGCTTTTTGAAGCTTACCAAAGGCTATCCCATGGCACAACTCCAGGGGACAGCATTTTCATGTGTTGTACATGACTGGCACCCCTAGGGCATAATACAATGGGTCCCGTGCCCCCTGGATTTGTGCAATGGGCAGCTCTCCACCACTTTATTCCCCATCTATTCTCAGGAACTGGAAGATAGTTAATTTAACTGAACTCAGAAAGACCTTTTGTCAAAATCTCTTACCTTTATGTCCTTTTTGATTTTGAATCATGGGCACAGAATTACAAGAGCCATGGGTCAATCTAAATAGTGCCAACAACCCATCGGCTAATTCTCTGGGAATAATAAAAAAGAACCCAAACAATTACAACAGGTGTTTGACTTTATAGAAACTTAAGCATGGAGCTCTTGTTTGTTTGTATGTTTGTTTTTAACCCATTAAGAGATTGTTCAGACATTAGGTAGACACATTTCAAGTCTCTTCCAGCCCCTTTGGACATTCAGCAAAGGAGAAACAAGTGGGTTTTGGAAAGGGAAGTTTTGTTTAAAAGCAAGGCCTCAGCTTCTGTTTCTGCCCTAAGTTCCTAATGTAAAAGTGGGGAGCATGTTCTCTGGAGGCAGACTGAACTGCTGTCAGTCTCTGCTTGGCCAATTCTGAGCTGGGCAAGTGGCACAAGCTGTCTAGGCCTCAGTTTTTTCCTCTGAAATAACTCTTTTCTACATTATGGGTAGAAAGCAAGGGAATAGGAAGGGGAGTCCTAACCACAGTGGATTGAGCAGCCTCTCTACCTATGGCAAAGAGAGGGTGACAGGTCCAGAAATGGAGTATGGCTGCGTGGCCTCAGGCCAGGCAGCCCAGCCCAGCTCCCAGCAGGTGGGCAGAGGAGGGAACTCATGAATTTCTACCTGCTGAATGCAACAGAATGTGTCTTGTTTGGGCAATTTAGTGTCTTGGGGTTTTTGCAATTGGACAGAGCACAAGGACATGAATCCTTGAGCAAGAAGCTTCTCCTGAGGACCCAGCAAGGGCTCTGTAGTTTCACAGAACTGAGTTCAAGTCTTGGCTTCAGACTTTTCATCTTACCGTACTATTACTTTGATATCTTACACTCTGAGCCTTAGTTTCCTTATCTGGAAATTGGAAATTCCTGTCTCACAGGGTTGCTACAAAGACTAATGAGACCATACATGGAGAAATGATACCTTTCACCCCATTTCCTCAAGTGTTTTCAGATCTCTGAGTTTCTGCCTAATACATTTGTCCTGAACCACATCAGACCCCATGCCCCTTGGGTGAAACACCTGTTTTGAAACCCTGAAAATAAATGCATTGATAAGATAGCCCCTTACTACTCAAATTTGGCCCATGGACCAGAAGCATCATGGGTATCACCTGGGAGCTTGTTAGAAAAGCAGAATTTTGAGCCAATCTCAGGCTCACTGAATCAGATTCTGTATTTTAACAAGATCCCCAGGTGGTCTATATGCACAATAAAGTTTGAGACTCATTTTGATGATATACCTAACACTCATAATTAAATACAAAGAAACAAAATATTCTAACTGTAATATAAAGGGAATATAGAATGAAAGTAATTGTAATAAAATGGTTTTCCATACACAAAGGCTCACACTCAACTATAGTATGAGATGTAATGAAGTCAATGGATGCTTGTGCCTACGCGTAGACTCAGTGTGAAGGTAATAGCTCTGCTTGCAGAGCTCATAGACATGTGCTGCACTGTGTATCAGTGACCACTGATATTACCAAAATACCATATTACCATAAGCATTACCAAAATACCATAAGCATTATCACAGCTGGTGATGTTTTTTTAAGATTTTATTTATTTATTTGAGAGACAGAGCGCACAAATGAGGGGGAGGGGCAGAAGGAGAAGCAGACTCCCCGCTGAGCAGGGAGTGGGACATGGAACTCCATCCCAGGACCCTGAGATCATGACCTGAGCCAAAGGCAGATGCTTACCGACTGAGCCACCCAGGTGCCCCTCACAGCTGGTGATATTTTGAAATGGTGGGCAGCTTTTGGTAAAGTACTGAACTAAACAAAGTATAGTGCAATCTTTCCTGGATATATGTGCCATTGCATTCCTGGAAAATGCAATGTCTATTAAAACCAGTGTATATGTAAGAGGAAGTTAGGTTCAATATTCCAATAGTTACAAAAAGGGCTTCCCACTACATGAAAGTTTGATGAGACCTTCAAAAATCATGTGTGAGAGCTGTGTGGGAAAGGGGATAGTTTCTTCAATACATGGTGTTGGTAAAACTGGATATCCACATGCAAAGAAACGAAACTGGACCCCTGTCCTACACCATTCACAAAAATGAACTCAAAACGGATGAAAGACTTAAATCTAAGACCTGAAACCATAAAACTCTTAGAAGAAAACATAAGGAAAAAGCTCCTTGACATTGGTCTTGGCAATGAGTTTTTTGGCTATGACACCAAAATCACAGGCAACAAAAGCAAAAATAAGCCACTGGGAGTACATCACATTAAAAAGTTTCTGCACAGCAAAGGAAAAAATCAACAGAGTCAAAAGGCAACTCACAGAATGGGAGAAAATATTTGTAAGTGATATATCTGATAAAGGATTAATATCTAAAATGTATAAGGAACTCATATAGCTCAATAGCAAAAAAACCAATAAAAAAAAATCCAGTTGGAAAATGGGCAAAGAGCCTGAATAAACATTTTCCAAAGAAGATATACAAATGGCCAACAGACACATGGAAAAGTGATCAACATCACTAATCATCAGGGAAATGCAAATCAAAACCACAATCAGATATCACCTCATACCTGTTAAAATGGCAATTATCAAAAAGGCAAGAGATGAGTGCTGGTGAGGGTGTGGAGGAAAGGGAACCCTGCCGTACTCTTGGTGGGAATGTAAATTGGAACAGCCACTGTGGAAAACAGTATGGAGGTTCCCTAAAAATTAGAAATGGAGGGGCACCTGGCTGGCTCAGTTGGAAGAGCATGCGACTCTTGATCTCAGGGTCATGAGTTCGGGTCCCACGTGGGGTATGGAGATTACTTAAATAAATAAATCTTAAAAAATATTAGAGGGGTGCCTGGGTGGCTCCGTCAGTTAACTGTCCAATTCCTTTTTTTTTTTTAAGATTTTATTTATTTATTTGACAGAGAGAGACAGCGAGAGAGGGGAACGCAAGCAGAGGAGTGCGAAAGGGAGAAGCAGGCTTCCCGCTGAGCAGGGAGCCCGGTGCGGGGCTGAATCCCAGGACCCTGAGATCATGACCTGAGCTGGATGCAGACGCTTAACAACTGAGCCACCCAGGCGCCCCAGACTATCCAATTCTTGATTTTGGCTCAGGTCATGATCTCGGGGTCGTGGGATTGAGCCCTGTGTTGGGCTCTGCATTCAGCATGGAGTTTCCTTGGGATTTTCTCTCTCCCTCTCCTTCTGCCACGTCCCCCAACTCGTGGTCTTTCTAAATAAATAAATAAATAAATAAATAAATAAATAAATAAATAAATAAATAAAATTAGAAATGGAACTACCACATGATCCAGCAATCATATGACTGAATAAATATGTGAAGGAAATGAAATCAGTATCTCGAAGAGCCATCTGCACCACCATGTTCATTGCGGCATTATTCACAATAGCCAAGATACGGAAACAACTTAAGTGTCTGTCAGTGGATGAATGGATAAAGATTATACAGTGGAATATTATTCAATCACGAAAAAGGACATTTTTGCCATTTGGAACAAATGAACCTGGAGAGCATTATGCTAAGTGAAATAAGTCGGACAAAGACAAATATTGTATAATCTCACTTATATGTGGAATCTAAAAAAAAAAAAAAAGCCAAGCTCATAGAAATAGAGAATAGAGTAGTGGTTACCAGGGGCTGAGGGGTGGGGGCAATGGGGAGATGTTGGTACAATGGGTACAAACTTCCAGTTATAACATGAATAAGTTCTGGGGTTGTCATACACAGCATGGTGACTATAGTTAACAACACTGAATTGTATACTTGAAGTTTGCTGAGAGGAGATTTTAAGTGTTCTCACCAAAAAAAAAAAAAAAAAGAGAGAAAAAAGGTAGCTATGTGAGGGAATGGATGTGTGAATTAACTCGATTGTGGTAATCATTTCAGAGTGTATACAGATATCAAATTACCACATTTATACACTTTAAATATGTATAGTTTTATGAATCCAGGGGTGAAAAAAGGTCATGTGGGGCAATTCTTTGTCATTTGAGGTTGTGTCTGGTTTCCTGGTCTCCAACTACTCAATGGCAGTGGTGACTCACTCAGTCACTGTACCAATCAAAAGTGCCCTCCAGTTTTTCTGGTGAATGTCCCCTAGGGGATGGCAGTACCCTCATGAGAACCAAATGTATCTAAAACTGTGGAAGCCTAGAGTGTCAGAATGGAGTGGAGTCCCAGGGAGCCTCCTGACCAATCCCTCGACTTTTGAGATGGGAAACCAAGGCCCTTTCTGCCCTTATCCCTTTCCCTAGAGAAGGTTTTTCTTTTATTTAATTTTTCTTCTCAGTTTTGTGTCATATGTTGAATAAGAATATGCATTTTTTGTGTTTCAAGTAAGTGTAGCATACTTGATTTATAAATGAGGAAACCAAGGCTCAGAGAAAGGATGAGGCTTGCTTGACAGATTAATTTGCTGAGGTCCCTGTCCTGATAGGGTGTTCTATAGGTGCTTACAGTTTAAATAAAGTTGTTAATGATTCAGTTCTTCTCATTTCCTTCTTCTCTTTTCCAGGTAGATATTCTCTTTTCCTTTGACCATATCCAAATATATCCAAAACAATGGTGCAAATGTTGAAAATTAACATTTCTGCACTGAAATATGCAAAATCTTAAGTAGATTCCCTCGCTGTGGGATTTTGCAGGTTATATCCTATGTAGAAGTGAATTTATTACCAATTCATACCACAGAAGGGTTTTAGGGATGCTGTGAATTGACTCATGCCTGTTTCCAGGTCTTTATGAAGGCAGTTTGCTGATTGAGAGCACCATAGAGATATCAGATGGATGTAGACTTGAGTCCTTGGTTTATCATTTCTCAGTTGTGGGACCTTAGGACAAATGAGTTAACCTCCCTGAACTTCATTTACCTTATCTGTTAAAATTATGAATAGGGTAACCACTTCCAGTAACTCTAAGTCTCTCACTTTCCTAACAAGGCCAGGATGCTTCATACCGCCAAGTCCCTCTGCTTATCATTCCCTTCCTCCATTATCCTGAAGAACTCCTACTTGCCTTTCAAAGCCTTGCATGATGCATACTTCTCTGTGACTCTTCTCCGACCCCCCCCCCCCCGCCAGCCCGCACTCAGTTAGTCCTACTTACTTTGGGCTCCTCCAGAATTTTTTACAGACTTCTATTTAACCCTTGTCTGTCATGCTGCAATGATTGGTTTACAGGTCTCTCTCCTCCACTGGACTGTGAACTCCTTGAGAACAGGACTGTCGTACTCATCTTTGTATCCTTGGTGCATAACTCAGTGTTGGCTCAGAGTAAGACCTCAATAAAGCTATATTTGAATATCAGTATCAATTACTATCACCATCCCTTTCCTTCCTGGCATCTGTTGTCCAGAACCATACCATTTGTTATGACACTAAGTCATTTTCCTCTTGCTGCTGATTGCTCTTGAATTGTTTCATAGATGTAACTCTGGGCTCCCCAACATGACTAAATTCCATGAAAGCAGGAAATTCTTGTATTTCTTTTTGTGTAGTGCCTAAGCACACATAATAAGTTGTCGACCACCACGAGTTTGATTTTTAAAAATTTTTTTATTTTTTTGACAACCATTTTATTTTATTTTATCATTATTTTTAGAGACGGTGAGGTGGGGGAGGGACAGTGGGAGAGGGAGAGAGAGAATCTTAAGTTGGTTCCATGTTCAGCGCAGAGCCCAATGCGGGGCTTGATCTCACAACCCTGAGATCATGACCTGAGCTGAAATCAAGACTCAGACACTTAACCGACTCAGCCACCCAGGCACCCACAAGTTTGATTTTGAAACAGCACTGTGCTATTGGGATGCTACCATTTAAGTGGCATTGCATTGACAGCAATTTGCCAGAAAAATAGGAATCTGTGCTTGGGTGGAAATGATCTCCTAGGCTAGGGGATTCTCTCTTCCACTCAGCTAGTGACAGTGGATTTTGTCATTACATATGAGCACCAGCAAAATTGAACTTGCTTGGTATTTGGACTCTTGCCCAATGTTGATTCCATTTGGTGAGCACAAGCATCCTGATTATACAGGCAGTTATTCCATTTTGGAGATTGATATGGACAAAAAAGATATTAGAGCATATAGTAAACCCTTGAGAGGCCAGTCCATAGAGCTATTGAGGGATTTGAACATTTAATGAATGAGTAGTTTTACAGATTATTGAATCTGAGCATCAAAAGACAGTCTAATCTTTATGCACTTACAAATATTTACAGATCTTTTCAAGATCAAGTCTGGCATTATCAGTTTCTGTGCTGCATATTGTCAATATCCACATTGGCCCCAGAGGAGCCTCTGCTGGCAAGAGTAATGCTGTGCTATGTTCAGCTCTGCTGGATCTCCATAGAGGGGGGCAGGAATGCCTTGTGGAACAATGCCCTGGGCTCCCGAGAGCAAAGAATGAAGGGCAGCCCAGTTTGATAACCACATTAAAGCACTACCAACATCTGTTCAAGCCAAAGACAACACTATCTCTAGGAATTAACCTTCTGAACCACTGAATCATTACCCTCAGCAGAGCGAAAGTTGGACAACAAGAGCCTATTTGTCAGTGGTTCCTCAGAGAGACGTGGTAAGCCATATTTTACTGCAAACAGCGTGAGAAGGCCTGGCTCGGCTTTATACATTTTAAACACAGAATATATTTGTGTGGGAAACAAGCAGACAATGAATGTAAATAAACTTTCGATGATACCTTGCGACTTTGAGCATTTATCCCACTCCAGAACAAATGGACCGTGGAGCATTGCCCCAAAGAATAGAATTTCCTGGATTTATACTTAAATGTTTCCTTCTTATTTTAATGAAACACTAGGTATCGATAATGAGAGTATTAACAATGTGCAGGATGTACTTCACATTTGCACTAATATAAAATTCCAACCCTTTGCTGAAAGTAATATAATTCACTGTAAGTGTAAAAATAACTAGTTGGATGGGCTTTATGCAGCTGCATCAGAAGGTGAGGGAGGCAAGGAGGACGGAAGGGGAAAATCTAATGACAAAAAATTTTACAACAGAAGCAAGCATAAAAAGCCTGTCATCAAGACTTTAGAAGACTCTGGAATTTGGAGGTGTGTTTCTTTCCTATAAAGACTGGTTGCGGCTTACTATGGTAGGTTTTAAGCCTCCTATCACACTAATTGAAAAATCGATATCCAGCTTTTTTTCTAATCTATTCTTTTTTTTTTTTAAAGTAGGCTCCATGCCCAGTATAGAGCCCAATGTGGGGCTTGAACTCATGACCCTGAGATCAGGACCTGAGCTGAGACCAAGAGTCGGATACTTAACCCACTGAACCACTCAGGTGCCCCGATTTTCAGATATATTCTTAATTGCAGTAAGCCATCATTAATAGATATGAGGCTTTTTTTTTTTTTAAAGGTAATCTCCACCTGGGGCTCCTGGGTGGCTCCGTCAGTTAAGCATCTGCCTTCGACTCAGGTCATGATCCCAGGGTCCTGGGATCGAGTCCCATATCAGGCTCCCTGCTCTCCGGAGAGCCTGCTTCTCACTCTCCCTCTGCTGCTTCCCCTGCTGGTGCTCTCTCGTTCTCTCCCTCGTCAAATAAATAAATACAATATTTTTTTAAAAATTAAAAAAAAAGTAATCACCCAACATGGGGGCTTGAACTCACAACCCAAAGATCAAGAGTCACATGCTCTACCAACTGAGTCAGCCAGGTGCCGCAATAGGCATGAGGCTTTTATGCCAAATATGCCACAGAAGAGTGAGATTAAACTGACCTTTGTCCTTAGATTAGTGCCTGAGACATATGTATTTTATTTTATACTTATAAAGTACTTACTATGCACTATTTTATTTATTTATTTATTTATTTGCTATGCGTGGTTCTGAAACATATCAATACTGTGGTAACTGACATCTGTAATTGCTATACAAATATTCCCATTTTTTGATGATTCAAGTATATAGATTATCCATATATAGTCTACATAACATATATAAAGTATATACAAGTATATATCATATATAAAGTACATATATACATATATATAAAATACATAAAATATATACAAAACATAGAGACTTACTTTATGTAATAAAGTAAGGCAGAGTGAATTGTTAGGGTTGTGGCTAACTGTACTCCCCATCAAGTCTGTAATATCATGGTTGGCTCTATGGGTGGTTGTCCTTGTAGGCTGACTTCTTAATGCTTATACATGAGTATAGATGTACCACTGAGTGAGTGGCATGCTATCTTTGAGTCAGTGCAAAATAGCATGAGACTATGTTGGGTCTGGGTAGAGAAGGCTGTATTGGGAAATACCACCCTTACAATTACCTAAGTGCCCCGCCCATACAAGTATGGAGGAAGAGTTCTGTTTTAGTTCTAGCCTCTCAGTTTGATCTGGATAGCAGATTGTAATGGTAGAAAACATAACTATGCTCTGGGAGGCTTGGAACACAGCAGGTATTTAATGAATGTTTTTGAGTGAGTGACTGAGTGAGGGAATGAGTGAATGAAATAAAACTTTGGATGCAGGATGCACTTGCTCAGTGGTTCTGCCAACAAGGACCATGGACTCGGGGTCCCAAGACCCTTCTAGGGGTTTGTGAAGCCAAAACTATTCTTATGATAATACTAAGACATTATATGCCTTTTTCACTGTGTTGACATTTGCACTAAAGGTACAAAAGCAACAGTGGATAAAGCTTCTGACATGTTAGCATGAATCGAGGCAGTGGCACTGAGCTGTGCTAGCAGTCATTGTACACTTCACCACCACTCACAGGGGGGAGAAAACAGTTTTAAGAATGCCCTTGATGAAGCAGTAAAAAAAAATATTCATTTTATTAAATTTCGAGTCTTAAGTACTTGTATGCATAAATCACTTCTGCACACTGAAGTGCAATGGTTTTCTTGAGGAAAAGCACTTGTGCAATTGTTTGAATTGCATGCTGAACTAGCTACTTTTTTTTTCCCATGGAAGACCATTTTTTCACTTAAAAGGACAACTGATGGAAAAACTATGGTTATTCAGACTTGGGTATTTGGCAGATATTTTCTCAAAAATGAACAAAGTAAGTCTGTCACTACAAGGAAAACAGCTGACAGTACTTGTTGCCAATGATGAAATTGGAGCTTTCAAGCAAAATTAGAATTTTTGGACAACTGTGTCCACCACTGTGAGCTTGACAGTTTCCCAGCAGTGAAACAGTTTGCTGATGCTACTGGTGATGATATTAACAAATGTGGTTTTTTTGAATATTGTATAATTAAAAATGTAAATATTTGGAAGATCTTCACAACACAACACAAAATCAGTGTTTTTGAAACGATCAGTGTACAATATTTTGATAGCATGCATGAATCAAAGATCAGTGCAAAATACAACAATGCCTGGGTGGCTCAGTTGGTGGGGCATCTGACTTTGGCTCAGGTCATGATCTTGGGGTCCTGGGATCCAGCCTCATGTCTGGCTCCGCACTCAGTGGGGAGTCTCCTTCTCCCTTTCCCTCTGCCCCTCCCCCAGCTCATGAATTCTCTCTCTCTCTCTCTCTCTCTGTCAAATAAATAAAATCTTAAAAAAAATACAAGATAGATCAATGGACTTTGGTATAACAGAGTATGTAAAGTTCATTGATATGATTTCAAACTCCACATTGCAGATGACTTTTAAGAAACTATCACTTGCTGAGTTCTGGTTTAATATCAAAGAAGAATATCCACAGTTGTCTCAAAAGGTAATTAAAATGCTGCTCTCTTTTCCAAAAACATATTTGTGTGAGACCAGATTTCCTTCATATACATTAGTGATAATAACATATTGCCACAGATTGAAATCAGAAGCAGATATGATAACAATGAACTATCTGAAAAAGAAGTAAAGAAAACAATCCATTTATAATAGCATCAGGTATAATAAAATACTTAGGAATAAATTTAAGAAATTTTTATTTGATCTTTATTTTTAATTAAATTAATTCTTAATTCCAGTGTAGTTAACATACAATATTATATTAGTTTCAGGTATCCAATATGGTGATTCAACAATTCTGATTATTACTCAGTGCTCATCATGATAAGTGTGCTTTTAATCCCCTTCACCCATTTCACACACCCCCCAACCTCTCCTCTGGTAACCATCAGTTTGTTCTCTATAGTTGAGTCCTTTTTTGGTTTGTCTCTTTTTTTAAAAAAATATTTATTTATTTATTTATTTATTTATTTATTTATTTATCAGAGAGAGAGAAGGGAGGGTACAAGCAGGGGAGTTGCAGAGAGAGAGGGAGAAGCAGGCTCCCCGCTGAGCAGGGAGCCCTATGCAGGGACCTGGGATCATGATCTGAGTGGAAGGCAGATGCTTAACTGACTGAGCCACTCAGGCATCCCTTGTTTTATTTTTTAATTAGGGATAAATTTAACCAAGGCGGTGAAAGATCTGTACACTAAAAATTATAAGATACTGATGAAAGAAGTTGAAGGAGACACAAATAAACTGGAAATATATTCCTTGTTCACAGACTGGAAGAATTACTGTTGTTAAGATGTCCATACCACCCAAAGCTATCTATAGATTCAGTGCAATCCCTATTGAAATCCCAATGGCATTTTTCACAGCCATTAAAAAAAATTCCTAAAATTTGTATGGAACGACAAAAGACCCTGAACAGCCAAAGCAATCTTGAGAAAGAAGAACAAAGCTGGAGAAATAACATTTCCTGATTTCAAACTATATTGCAAAGCTGTAATGGCCAGAACAGTATAGTACTGGTGTAAGAACAGACACACAGACGAATGGTAGAGAATAGAAAGCCTAGAGACAAATCCATGTGTGTGTGGTCAACTAATATCTGCCAAAGAAGCCAAGAATACTCAATGGGGAAAGGATCATCTCTTCAATAAATGATACTGGGAAAACTGGATATTCACATGCAAAAGAATGAAACTGGACCCCTGTCTTATGCACAAAAATTAACTCGAAATGGATTAAAGACTTAAATGTAAGACCCGAAACATAAAACTCCTAGAAGGAAACATAGAAAAAAAGCTCCTTGATATTGGTCTTGGCAATGATTTTTTTGGATATAACACCAAAAATGCAGGCAACAAAAGCAAAAATAAACAAGTGGGACAACATCAAACTAAAATAAAAAGCTTCTGTACAGCAACAGAAACAATAAAAAAAATGAAAAAGCAACCTATGGAATGGGAGAAAATATTTGCAAATCATTTATCTGATAAGGGGTTAATATCCAAAATATATAAGGAATTCATACAACTCAATATGATCCCCCCCAATAATCTGATTTAGTATATGTGCTGCAGAAGCGAGCACCAATAATCTGATTTAAAAAATGGGCAGGGGTGCCTGGGTGGCTCAGCCAGCTGAGCGTCTGACTCTTGGTTTCTGCTCAGGTGGTGATCTCATGGGTCATGGGATCTGGGATCAAGCCCCGCATCAGGCTCCCCGCTCAGCGGGGTGTCTGCTTGAAGAGTCTCTCCTTGTACTCCTCCCCTCACTTGTGTACCTGCTCTCTCTCAAATAAATAAATACATCTTTAAAAAAAATGGGCAGAGGACTTGAATAGATATTTTTCCAAAGTAGATATACAGATAACTAACAGATAAGATACATGGAAAGGTGATCAACACCACTAACCATCAGGGAAATGCAAATCAGAGCCACACCTCTCAGAATAGCTGTATCAAAAAGACGAGAGGGGCACCTGGCTGGCTCAGTTGGTAAAACATGATCTTAATCTTGGGGTCATGAGTTTGAGCCCCACGTTGGGTGTAGAGAATACTTAAAAATAAAGTTAAAGGGACACCTGAATGGTTCAGTCAGTTAAGCATCTGCCTTCCGCTCAGGTCATGATCGCAGGGTCCTGGGATCGAGCCCCACATCAGGCTCCCTGCTCAGCAGGAGGCTGCTTCTCCCTCTCCCACTCCCCCTGCTTGTGTTCCCTCTCTCTCTCTCTCACACACAAGTAAATAAATCAAATCTTAAAAAAAATGAAATTAAAAAAATGATAAGAGATAATGAGTGCTGGCAAGGCTGTGGAGAAAAGGGAACCCTCATGCACCATTGGTGGGAATGTAAATTGATACAACCACCATGGTAAACAGTATGGAGGGTCTTCAAAAAAATTAAAAATAAAATTACCATATGATCCAGCAATCCTACTTCTGGGTACATACCGAAGGAAGTGAAATCAGTATCTTGAAGAGATATCTGCACCCCCATATTTATTGCAGCATTATTCCTAATGGTCAAGACATGGGAACAAACTAAATGTCCATCAGTGGATGAATGGATAAAGAATATATGTGATATATACATATATATCACATATTATATTATTTGGTCATAAGAAAGAAGGAAATCCTGCCATTTTTGACAATTGGGATGAACCTGGAGGGCATTATGCTAAGTGAAATAAGCCAGACAGAGAAAAATAAATACTGTATGATTTCACTTACATGTAGAACCTAAAAAAGGTGAACTCACAGAAACAGAGTAAAATGGTGGTTGCTAGGGACTGTGAGGTGGAGGAAATGGAGAGACATTGGTCATAGATTACAAGCTCCCAGGTATAAGTTGAGCAAGTTTTAGGTATTTAATGTGTAGCATGATGACTATAGTTCATAATACTGTGTTATATACTTGAAAGTTGCTATCAGAGTAGATCTTAAATGTTATCACCACACACACCTAAAAGGTACTTGTGTGAGGTGATGGCGGTGTTAACTAACCTTATTGTGGTAATCATTTCACAATATGTATGTGTATCAAATCATCGTGTTGTGCGCCTTACATTTACATAATGTTATATGTCAGTAATATCTCAATAAAGCTGGGAAAATAAATAAGTTTCAGAACAAAGAGAAGCTGATAAGAGAATCCAGCTGTTTTCTATTAAGCCAGGTATTAGAGATTTACAAAAATGTAAAACAAAGCCACTTTTCTTACTCATTTTTTTGTTTTTTAAAATAGTCAATTTTCATAAAATGTGTTAACATATAATATATTTAATGTTATTTTAAATAAATTAATAAATATATTTTAAATTTGCATTTTAATTTCTAATATAGTACCTATAGAAATATAACCCACACAAACAAAACCTCTTTGAAATTGTCAATAATTGTTAAGAATGGGAAGAAGCCTTGAGACCAAAAAGTTTACTAACTGCTCTAGTCAGTGGTTCTCAAAGAGTGGTCCCAGGACTGTCAACATCACCTAGAAACTTATTAGAAACACCGCCCACTCCAAACCTATTGAATCAGAACCCCTGGGAGTAGGGCTAAGCACTCTGTTTTAAGCAGCCCTCCAGCAGGTTCTGATGCTGGCTAAAATTTAAGAAGTGGCCTTAAAAGTTGGATTTGCTCTGCACCAAACCCTGGCCCCACCTATAGATTGGTGTCCATAGTACCTTAAGGTCTGATGATTGGGGTTGTTGGGGAAGTGGACTTCCCAAGCCAAGTCTTGTAAACTGGCATTTGCTTTAGACTCATAAACAACTTTTACCCTAGTTCCCCATTACTTGCACCATAACCACTTAGGTGAGTACCACCAGGGAACTCGCCAGAACATCTCTAAGTCGTGCCTTGGCAGGGGAGAGGAAACTGTTGGTAGAGCTTTAAGGAAGTAGCATATAACATTATTCTTTCTCTTTGGCCCCTGCCCTATATGCGTTTCTACCACAATTCTTTTTTTTTTTTTTAAGATTTATTTATTTTAGAGAGAGATGGGGGGAGGGAGGGGTAGAGAGAGATAGAGAATCCTCAAGCAGACACCCCGCTGAGCAGGGAGCCCTATGCAGGGCTCAATCCCAGGATCCTGAGATCATGACCTGAGCTGAAATCAAGAGTCGACCGCCTAACTGAGTGAGCCATCCAGGTGCCCCTCTACCACAATTCTTAATTGAGCTCATTTTCAGAAGTCTGAGACCAGAATAAGTTTTATAATATTATTGCCATCATCTGTTGCCATGCTCTGTCTCCCTTCCTGACAACTGGGCACTGCTGAAGCAAACTCCTGAGGCCAAAGAGCTGCCCAGCATTTGCTTAACCCAGCCTTTGGTGGCGCCATTCACACTCTCTGCAGTACCTTATTCTACTCCTTCACTGCCCTGTCTCCAGATTCCCAGGGCTCTGGATTATAGCATTGAGTCTTGGTTTCTACCTCATCAAAAAAATGGATTGACATACTTACCCATTATATACCCAGCTATCTAAGCAAGAAAACTGGGTATCATCCTTAACCCTTTACTCTCCATCACCCTGCTGACAAACCCTGCCTATTCTGTTCTCCTCCCACCCATCTACCCCTTCATTCATTTTTCCATCCTCCCTCCCTCCCTCCTTCCCACATGAATTTCCCAGAATTTATTAGGGAGTCAGAAGAGTAAAGCAGTTAAGAACATGGTTTTGGAGTCAGATTACCTGAGTTCAAATCCTATCTGTACTAATTTCTTACCGTGTCACTTGGACAAATTTCTTAGCTTCTCTGTGCCTCAGTTTCTTTAACTCTAAAATAAGCATTATGATACTAATGGTATGTACCTTGTAGGATTGTTACAGGAATTAAACAAGACAATTGTAAGATGCTTGGAACAGTGCTTAGCCTATTTCATTTAACAAGCACTTCCATGTGCCCCGCCCTGTTCTAGGGTATACAGTGGTAAATTAACAATGATCTAGTTCAGGCCCCAATGGTCTCTCCTGTGGTCTAATGGCATCTTTCTCTTTACTGGTCTCCCTTGTTCCTTCCAAAACCCTTCACCACCCAGCAGATAGAGGAATCTTTTCTAAATATCAATTGGATCATGTTCTCTCGGCTAAAACCCTTCAATGGACCTTCATTGTCTACAGGGTACAGTTCAGTCTCTGCCATGGTGAACAGCTTCTTCCTGAGTACTTCTTGATTTAGCCTGTATGACCTAGCCATACTGATGCATACTTGCAGCTTCTCTCCCTTGTGTTCCCATTGTACTCTTCCTCTCCCTGTTAAACTACCTACCACTTTCATTGTGCTAATCTCTTTACACACCTATCTCCTCAAATAGACTTTGAGATTCTTAAGAACAAGGACTCTCTACTAGTCATATTTGTGTTTCTGGGGCCAGTACAGAAACGAGCCAAGAGAGAACGGTTCACACTGTTGGAACATGTGAATGAATAAACAAATGAGTAGCCTCTTCAGGCTCCATCTCCTTGGAATTCTTCTTCAGAACTCAATGGTATTTTCTTGTATGTGGATTTTCATGGGCCAGCCAGGACACTGAACATTTTCTCACGCAGGGCTTCTGACCTAGGCTATGAAGGAGAATCTGCTGGGGAGCTTGGTACAGTGCAGACTCCTGGGTCCTCTTCCCTGGGGATTATAATTCATAAAGTATGAGGAAGGGCCTGAAATCTATAGTTTAACAAGATTCCCCCTGGGCCTGTGATTGTCAGCCAAGTTTAGAATTCACAGACTTTAATGAATCCAACTCCCTCCTTTTACAGATGGGGAAACTAAGGCCTAGAGATTAAGTATTTGGTCAATATTTGTCACATAACTTGTCAATGGAAGAGCTGGGATCCACTCTACCAGTGTCCCCTCATGCAATTTAGCCAGAGCAACTCTGTTTTCATCTGCTCTATTTGTGGGAGTTCAGCAAAGGAGGGATTTGTTTTGTTTTGAAGTGAGAAAGGGTGCAGGCTTGAGGACCCCTATATCCTATAT
The DNA here is from genome assembly GCF_003265705.2 of Callorhinus ursinus. Classification (NCBI taxonomy): domain Eukaryota; kingdom Metazoa; phylum Chordata; class Mammalia; order Carnivora; family Otariidae; genus Callorhinus; species Callorhinus ursinus. The sequence goes on from NW_027397126.1 coordinate 3,577,440, forward strand.
TCTAGCATGCTCACTGTCCTTGCTGGAGGGCCCCTTACACACACCTGTAGAAAGGCCGTGGGGTGCAGTGGGTTAAGGACTGAGCAGGGGCAAGAGGGTCTGCATTCTCTCCTGGCTTTGTCACTGAAAGGCTGTGTTAAGGGGGAAGTCACTTCACTGCTTTGGTTCTGCGTTTCTTCAGTTGTGGAATGGGTACAATCAGGTCCACCCTGCTTAATGAGCAGGGTTCCTAATTGGCTAACATGTTTATTTTCTCCATAGCACCAAGCACAGAGCCTTGCTTGTAGCAGAAGTAGCAATACATGTTTAGAGAATGAATGACTGCAAGTGTTTGGGAAATGAGAAAGTATTCCACGAATGTCATCTATTATTAATAATAAATTCAAAAGCCAGCTGCTCCAGTTGCTTGGCCTTAATAGTAACTTGATTCAAAATGGTTCCTTACAAGACCACACCACCTTAACAGACCTTTGTTTCTGAATGTAAGAAAAGGACAACTTGCACTGACCAGTCATGTCTACAAGATGTCAAAAGAGCCAGCTAATTTGGTCGATTCAATGAAAAAGCAAGGCCAACAGTATTGGGCATTGTGCTTCAAAGGAAGCTAAGTGGCTCGGAGCCTTTTCCATTGCTGCTCATTGGCTTGGCGTTATGTACACACAGCTATCCTTTCAGTTTCCACAAAATGGCTTATTTTCATTTCTGAAATGGCAGCCACGTGGGAGCCTCTGGTTGCTGTGGAGAAGGCAGGGAGAAGCCCAGCTGGTTGACGGCCACTGGGCTCCTCCAGCCCTCCGCTTTGCCTTGGCTACTGTTGGGAGGCGGGAGTCCAAGGTTTTTATAGTTCCTCTCTCGAATTAGTGCCCGCAGACTCTACAGCTATGAACATGCAATTAGTCTTTGTTTGTGCACAAAAGGGAGCTTGACCCTTGCCCGTCTTTGATTGGCATGTACAACTCTTGTAGCTACTTACCTAAGGCCCTCTCCAAGGAGCACAGCGTCTTGTTCCTGCACCTGCCTTCAGCTTTTCTCTTTTGTGACTTGTTTCACATAATATTCGGCCCAACATGTGGCAAGGTTGCAGGGATGAAGGCATCACGCAGGCACAGTAAGATTTCCTGTTTTTCAGGGAGGTGGGGGAGTAGGTGGGAGGGAGGTTTGAATCCGTAATCTGAGTTTTGGATAATTGCTGAGCCCCAAAACACTTAGCAGGAGCCCAAAGAACTGGTTTTTCTTAATAAATGAACACTTTGCTTGCTTTCAAAAGCAGACCTCCCATGTCATGGAAAACAAGCTGTATGCACAAAGCTTTACATTTCTCGCCCAGTTCACCTGCTTTCTTACCAACATAGAAACTTTGTAGTTTTTTTGAAAGACAATTGCTATGAAAGACACGCAGTTATTGTGGTCAGAAAATTTCTCTCTAAACCATGCTTTCCGAGATACTAGAAGAGTGTTTGTTAGCAGCCTGAATGAGTTAAATACCATGGGGATGGATTGCGTTTTCAATAAATGTTTTTGAGGAGCCGTATTTGTTTTCGGCACGTTCGTTTCTTCCTGTCCTTGCTTAAACGTGCTATGCCATTTGAGAATAAACTACTCAGCTACAGCACTTGGGGAAAAACTGCAAAACATATGTGGTTTGAACTAAAAACCATCTCGACTTCCCAAATCTGCAGAGATTATTTGATAATTGGTTCAGCACAATATTAGCTGTACTTTTTGGAGGGGCTGTTTAGGTTCGGGCATGATACTAGTTGCTTTATACATTTTTTTGGTCCCTAAAACAGCTCTCCTACCCAATAATACGTTGGGTATTGTCTCCAATTTATAGAAAACTGTTGTCCAGAGATGTTAAGAGACTTGACCATATTTGTTTGATTGCTGAGAGGCAGAGCAGAGATGTGGGTTTGTTCCTCCACCGCATGCTGCTGAGATCTTTAAAAAAACAAAAGAACACACTAGATTCTACACAGTCAAGAGTTTTGTCTTTCAAAGTAGTCACCCTGGGTGCCTCGATGTACTTTCCAACAATGTGACTATAATTGTCTTTGGGATGCTACTTGCGAGCTGATTCAGGCATTGCATACGAACATCTGCCTCACTCCCTCTTATTCACACTGCACTGTTGACCGTCTTGGCGTTGCCCAGGTTGATCATGTACTTTTTCACAAAACCTGGCTCCCAGTCACTTTTGGCTGTTTTCAAAAACTGCCAGCTCTGATGGCAAGGATTTGCCAAAATCGAGGACATTCAGAAGAAAGTGCCTCCAGTTCTAGAGATGATTCTAGAATAAGTGTTTGTTCCCAAAATGGCTGTGACAGTATGGTTGCCATAGATGTGTATGTTTCCAGCCTTCCTCTGAATGCGTGAGCGCTGATGTGCTTAGGGTCGCAGAGAATAGTAAATAGGAGGTCGCCCTTTGGCATTATGCTTCCTGAGCTTGAATCCTTTTGCCACCAGGTTATTAGCTACATACCTTTGGGAAAGTTATCTAAGTGCTCTAAGCTTAGTTTTCTTGCCTGTACAGTGAGGATAATAATAGCATCTACCTGAACAGGTTTGCTGTTTGGATTGAATAGTAATATGTGCCATACCCTAGGTACATAGTAAATGCTCAGTAAACATTAGTTTCCTATGCTTGCTTCTTCTGCTGAGATGCTTGGTAAAACAAAATCTTTCTTTTTATAGTCTGTGACTCATAGAGGGTTAGTGCTGGAAAGGCCCTTTAAGATAATCTTATCCAGTAGTTTTCAAACTTTATTTTATCCGCGGAACCTATAGTTCAAAGGAAAACTTAGATGGAACCAAATAATTACAACAGCCAAAGTGCAGCTCCCAGGTTAGGTGGGTTGGGTCCAAGGTGGAAGGGAGCAGAGCTCCAGTATTTCAGGCTCTGCTTTACCTCCCCCACTCAGTGTGAATTGTGTTGTCATCAGTGAATCCTACTTCTCCACCCTTCCAACATGATTTTCAAAGGAAGTCCTGCCCACACTTTAAAGCTCCACTTAAGTGCTAAAACTCACACAATACACAATGCCTTGTCAGAAAGAGTCAGCCAGACTTAATCTCTTCTTTTCCAGTTCTCCATTGGCAATGTGTCTTTATTTAGCAAATTTTGCCTTAGAGTTATTTTTATTTATACTTCATATATATACATATATATACACTCATATATACATATATACATATATATAACATGTATGTAACCCTTAGTAAGTGCCAGGAACCGTTCTAAGATTTGTATGGATAAACTCATTTAATCCTCTCTATACCTATTCTTTACACCAAGTTTTTTAAGGCCAGGGCCCATGTTTTAAGTATCTCTGGGTCCCCCACATTGGGGGATTTACATATAGGAAGCCCTCAATGACTACTTACTGGGTTGTTAAATAGATGGCCAGAGATAAATCCAAATCCTACCAATGTCTAGGAAATCAAGGGAAAGATTACCAATAAAATGTATTCTTTGCTTTTTTAAAAGTCATCCTCTTAAAAAGTAATGAGACACTTCACAAATCCAGACCTCATTGATTTATGTCATCCTGGCATGATGTACTTGCCTGATTTCTTAAGCAAATATAGCCATTCTAATCCTCCTTTGGCCCTTTCTCCATCATTTGAAGGAAAAGGAGGCAGAAAAACTATCTTCCACACAGTTAATACCTGAAAATATGCCAACAATTTGAAAACCTTTAGGCTAGGTTCTAAAGCATGCCTATGGTAAAAAGCAGAAGTTTGGGTGAATGTTCACAAACATCTGTTTTAGAAAGTCAACTGAAGATGGGCACCTGGGTGGCTCAGATGGTTAAGTGTCTGCCTTCGGCTCAGGTCATGATCCCAGGGTCCTGGGATCGAGTCCTGCATCAGGCTCTCTGCTCCTTGGGAGCCTGCTTCTCCCTCTGCCTCTCTCTCTCTCTCTGTCTCTCATGAATAAATAAATAAAATCTTTAAAAAAAAAAAAGAAGATTTTGACCACAACATGTAAAAAAAAAAAAAAGAAAGTCAACTGAAGAAACTAACAATGGGGACTTTATTTAGAATCACAGAAATGCTATACTTTATAATGGGGAATAGTGGAGGGGATAAATACCTTGGGTCGAATTCAAGTGAGGAAAAACAACATAGAGAATAGCAGGAAAATGTAAGAAATTCAGGGCAGTCTTTCTTCTGACATTATTATGTGGGGTTCCTTCAGTGGCTAATTACCAAGCGTAGTAACATAGGAGTCAGAGTGATCAGATGCCACAGTACTTAAAAGGAGAAATTTGTTTTTGAATAATATGCAAGCATTTTAAGTCTTATGTATTTAACTTTATATATTGCATAAGAGTATATAAGATGTACAGGAGACATTATTTTGCATTCCATAAATATAAAGAAACTAGGATGCATAGGTTTTTTTATTTTTTATTTTTTTTTATATGCATAGGTTTTTAACTCATACTTTAGTGCCTTGCAAGTGGTATTGGTCAAAGATTGATCATCAGAAATGAGGCTGGTAGGACTTTTGTTGGATTTAAGATATAATATCAACATTTAGAGGAGCGAGTCCTGCTGTGTTTTTTTAAACAAGGATTAGTCCTATTACTTCATAATCATTCAATATTCAATTCTTAATGGATGATAAGAAAGGAAAAAAAGCAGGGCCCTAACGATGGTTGCAATCTCCTATTAGGAGGCCAGTGTAGAAATACTTTTTATGTTGTGGATCTGGGATCAAAACATAGGCTGGTACACATTTAACTTTGGCCATCATCAAGCCAGAGCTTTGAGGCTTTTCAATTGTGTGAACCCGCAAGTCTCAAAGAATCAAAGGATGCCAAATTCTGTGCAAACAGGGGTTAGTTTATGCATTTTTAAGGGAGGGGGCCTGACTTGTATAACACTGTCGCAAAGACTTGAAGCTGCTGATTCTGAATGAAATGACGGCTCCAGAAAGAAGAAACTGTGCTTTGAAGGCAGCAAAAAAGACAAATAGCATGTTTGGTTAATACTTGTTCTTGCTGGGGTGCTTGGGTGGCTCAGTCATTAAGCGTCTGCCTTCGGCTTAGGTCATGATCCCGGGGTCCTGGGATCGAGCCCCGCATTGGGCTCCCTGCCCTGCAGGAAGCCTGCTTCTCCCTCTCCTGCTCCCCCTGCTTGTGTTCCCTCTCTCACTGCGTCTCTCTCTGTCAAATACATAAATAAAATCTTAAAAAAAAAAATACTTGTTCTTGCTAGCAGGTAATGTAACATTTAGAGGAAAAGAGGCAGCAAAATTGTTATCTTTGGATCAAATTTTTAAAAATATCACCAATTAATCATCCTTCTACAAAATCTTCTCAAGTATTCTGGGAAAAATTCCCCAGAGAAGCCCTTTTGAATTCTGTGACCTCAATAGTATTCCCGCCCCTCTGGATTTGTTGCAGCAAACACGAGACGACATTGTTAGGCAGGATGAGAGAAGCCTCTGTGATAGACTATCTCCTAGGTTAAATCCAGGTTTATGGGGTCGGGTTCTGTGTGATCTGTTAAAGTTATGTTTTGCATACACTTTAGAAACCATTTCCTTGTACCAAGATATCATTTGTGGTTTGTGGTTGTTTCCATAACAAGTTTGCCATTCTGGCTCTTCTCCAGAAATGTGACCTCTTGATAACACCAGTGGCCCTCATCTGCGGTGTGGCTGCACCTTGGGGTGGCACAATCAGTTGGGAGCTGGACTGCAAGTAATTTGTTCTTACTGATATGTAAGGGTCTGGGGCTTGTGAATGATTGCCTGTTTTAGTAAATTAGACCTGGTTTAAAGTTATCCTTATGAAAATGTTGCTCTCATCCACTTGTATTCTGACATGCTTGCCTGGTTGGGAGAGAATGAGGTGGGAATTTGCATAATGTCAGTTAAGCTTCTGGGAGCCAGCTCTGTATGTGAGCATCTTCTATCATGTGTCCCAGTGGATATAAGGCTGAGAATGGCCATGCTATTCCATTGTTTTCTATGAGAAACTCAGATATGAGTTGGATCTCCCTTCCAGGAACATAAGCTCACCCCAGGCCTGCTTGCTTATCCACTGTGTTGCTTCTACAACTCCTAGAGAAATTAAGCAAGGGCTTATGCTAACTAGGGGCAGTTTTAATCCTTCAACTCTACTTAGACGGATGAATAAGTGAGGCCATTCATTTGTTTAGTCACTCAACGAACTCTTACGGAGTCTTTTTTTAATGTACCAAAGCACTACTTCATAGGAGAGAATTTGCACCTGGTGACACTTAAAAGATAAGTTGGATCTTGTTAGTTTGAGAGGAGGGCATAGCATGAGCAAAGGCAAGGAGGGGGAAATGGAGTTTTCACAGAAGAAAGACAGTCCAGAGTGTTTGAAGCCCAGGGAATTTGGAGAGGTCTTGAGGTATAGTAGCGGGACTGTTTGGAAGGATCCAGCCAGATGGCTGAGGGACCTAATTCAGCCCCCAGTAATTAGAACTCAGAAGTGACTGTGTTGCTTCTCTTTATGATTTACATTAATCTGTCACAGTATGTCCCATATAAATTCCTGCTAACACGTCTGAACGTGAGTTTTCTGTCACATGGAAAGATTGTCAGCATCCCTGGTCCAGTTTTGCCCCATAGACCTCTGGCTCTTGGGTATGGTGCTATTTTTCCACATTTAAAAAATGAAGATATAAGTCACACACCATAAGATTTACTCATTTAAAGTATTCAATTCAGTGGTTTTCAGTATACTCACAAAGTTGTGCCATCTTCACCACAATCTCTTTCTAGAACATTTTCATCAATCCAAAAATAAACGCTGTACTCCTTAGCAGTCACTGTCCAATCCTCCCCCGCCTTAATCAACTTTGTTTCTTTAGATTTACCTGAATAAATATTTTAAATATTTCATATGAATGGAATCATGCAATATGGAGCCTTTCTTTCTGACCTCTTTCACCTATAATAATGTTTCCAAGGTTCATCCATGTGATAGCATGCACCAATGCTTTATTCCTTTTTTGGCAGACTACTATTCCATTGCATGGATATACTACATTTTGTTTATCTATTTGTCATTTGATGGACATTTGGGTTGTTTCCACATTTTGGCTATCATAAATAATGCTGCTGTGAACATTCATGTACCAGTTTTTGTGTGGGCATATGTTGTCATTTATCTTGAGTATATACTTAGGACTGGAATTGCTGGGTCGTATGGTAATTCTGTTGACTCTGTTTAACTTTTTGAGGGACTGCCAAACTGTTTCCCAGAGTGGCAGCACTGAACATTTCACGGTCCCACCAGAAATGTATGATAGCTCCCATTTTTCCGCATCCTTACCAACACGTGTTATCTTTTTTATTATAGCCTTCCTAATATGTGTGAAATAGTATATCATAGTGATTTTGATTGGCATTTTCCTTTTTTTAAAAGTTTTATTTATTTAAGTAATCTCTACACCCAACGTGGGACTCGAACTCATGACCCCGAGAACAAGAGCCGCATGCTCTTTCGACTGAACCAGCCAGGTGCTCCTTGATTGGTATTTTCCTAATGACTAATGATGTTGAACATCTTCATGTGCTTGTTGGCCATTTATTTATCTTCTTTGGAAAAATGTCTAATCAGATTTTTTGTCCACTTTTCAATTGGGTTGTCTTTTTTATTATTGAATTATAAGAGTTCTTTATATATCCTGGATACTAGATCTTTATCAGATATATGATTGTAAATATTGTCTCCCATTCTATGGTCTGTCTTTGCCTTCTTGACGGTATCCTTTGCGGCACAAAAGATTTTAGTTTTGACAAGGTCCAATTTAACTCATTTTTTTCTTTTGTTGCTTGTGGGGATGGAGCTGTTTTAAAGGAAAGAGCAGCCCATGGAAATGGCCACTGGCCAACTGGGGTTTGCTAGGGATTGACATGTGGCTGGAATACCTTTAATCCTATTACTGGATTTAGATAACATTTTAGAATTAGATAATCATCATCTAGTTGCCAACATTTCTGTGGTTAACTTGGTGTATATAGGGACCTGGACAAGAACGAAAAGACTGTCACCTCTGGGTCTCTGTTTTAAAGGCCCACAGATGGCAGGACTAGAATAGAAACCTGAGGGTTGGGCAAGAGCAAGGGCATTTTGCCACGCCTAACAGCAGCTTTGAACTCAAGGGTTGATTTCTAACTCACTGTTTAAACCTTTGGCCTTGATATGAATCAAATTTGCACTTGAAAATAAAGAGGGCCCCCATTTGCAAGATTGTAAGGAACATTTTACATTATGAAAGTGGTTAAAAATCGTACACAGTTTAAAAACTGAGAGAAAGCTGTTGGCAACTCTAGCTTGGGATCTGGCTGTATATAAAACAGCAAAGCAGTTCCGAAGTTTTAAAACGTGAGTTCAGGGTACCTGGGTGGCACAGTCAGATAAGTGCCGGCTCTTGATTTTGGCTCAGGTCATGATCTCAGGGTCATTAGATTGAACCCTGCGTGGTGTTCACCCTGGGTATGGAGCCTGCTTGAGATTCTCTCTCTCTCCCTGTCCCTCTGCCCCTCCCTGGCCCTCTCTCTCTCTCTTAAAAAAAAAAAAGTGAGTTCATGGTTGGGGAGGAGCAGGTGAAATAGGTGAAGGGAATTAAGAGTACACTTGTGATGAGCACTGACTAATATATGGATAAGTGTTGAATTACTATATTGCACACCTGAAACTCATATAAAACTGAATGCTAACTATACTGGAATTAGATTTTTTAAAAAAGTGAGTTCATGGTTGTGCTGAGTAGATCTTTGCTAATTTCTGCTCTTGAGGATTTCTCTGCCTCTGAGCCCCTTCCTCAGAGAATCTTCAACTCTCAGAGTTGGTAGGAATCTTGAAAGTCATCTAATCCAAACTCCCACCCCTTTTTCAAATCTGTTCTCCAACAATGAGTGGAATATGGCAGGGAAAATGCCAGTAAGAAGCATGAGGGGATGAGCGGCTTAAGGATCTTATGCCTGCTTCAGAAATGACAGACACTAAAGGAAGGGAGAGAAACGAAGTGGGGAAGAGGGTTGAGTGAGAACAAAATAAATAGGGTTTGTAAAGTCTAAGGAAGGCCAGCTTCTGAGATTTAGTTGTTTCAAAAGGTGTCATTCTCCCAAATTCCTGCCAGTTACACCTCTTCACTCTCTTCTCTGGGGTCCTGTCCCATTTAATGAATTCTATTCTAGTGCTGGTCACTATGTAATCTGTGAACATATCTTTGTGTCCTTCTAGATCTCCGGAGCTCCTGGAGAAAAAAGCTATGGCCTAACTCATCTGTGTAGCCTTCCCAGTGCCTGACTTAGGGACTTAGCTGGCAGTATTGTGACATGGCTGCAAATACGGGCTTTAGGGTCAGGTAAGGCTGACTCTTGGCTTCATGGCTGCAAATACAGGCTTTAGGGTCAGGTAAGGCTGACTCTTGGCTTCAATAGCTCCAGGTTGGAAATCCCTACATGGCTTTGACTGCCTCCGTGCCTTTAGGCAAGTCATTTAAACTGAGCCAGTGACCTCATATGTAAGATGGAAAGGATAGTAGCTCTTCTCTCTCTGAGTTTTGTTTTGTTTTGTTTTAAACATTTTATTTTTTAAGTAGGTTCCATGCCTGGCGTGGGGCTTGAACTCACGACCCTGAGATCAAGAGTCCTATGCTCCACTGACTGAGCCAGCCAAGTGCCCCCTCTCTCTCTGAGTTTTAAGGATGAGAGCTGAGCAGAGTTCTTGGTGCTTGACAAATGATTGTTACTGAGACTCGGATTAGCAGGCTTCCAAAAATGCTTGCTGGGATTATTTGCTTGGGGCAGGTGGTAAAGCCCCAAACCCACGAGGGTCTACTCCAGCTGGCTGCCAATAGTGCTAAAGCTGTCCTTATTTCTTGAGCCTCAGAATGGTGACTTCCTGACTCTAGTCAACTGGACTACCCAAGTTTAGCTAACTTATTAGTACATAGCTCTGTTGTAAAGCAGACCTGTTGGATTTGGTTTACCTGTCCCGTAATCTGGGGTGACAGGTTGGGTTTCACCAGTGTTGCACCCCAGCTGCTGCCTGAGGAGGAGCCAGATGGAAATCATCCTAAGGAGTCAGGAAGCAAACCTGTGTTCCTTGTTCCCTTCCAGGGCCTGACTAGGGATAGCTTTTACCCCTGGAGTCCTTGGGTAGTTTTTCTCAGACAAAATGGCAGGCTACTTTGTTATTGGTAATCATAAGCATAATTGTGATTGCTATCATGAATCATTTCTTCAACAAATGTATCCGTGCCTACTCTCGGCTACCTGTTAAGGGGAGAGGAATGAAAGAGATACAGTCTTGTCCCAGGAGAGCATTCGGTCTAGTGTAGGAGGCCAGGGATTACAAGACAGTGTGGTGAGTGTTGTGGTGGGGGAAGCAGGCAGCGTGTTATGGGCGCATAGAGGAGGGGCACCATTCTCATCCTTGCGAACTTTTCAGAAACTTCCTGGAGGAAGTGCTTCCTGATCTGAGTCTTGAAAGGCAAACCAAGTTATTAGACAAAACCAAGAATGGGAATTCAGCCCCATTGAAGGGAGAGAGGAGTTTGACTGCAGTGTAAGATGTGAGGAGGGGAGCAGAGTGAGATAATAATAACAAGAACAACAACAGCAATTATGTTATCATACTCTATTTATATAATATATAGGTATTCTTAACATTAATATATTATAATACATTGTATTAATTACATATAACATTAACTTATATATTATTGTTATATTATTATAGCAGGTGACAATAACCTAACATTTACCCATTCAACGACTGATAACCCATTTAAGTGTCAAAGCAAGAAAGCTAATAATTTTAACAGCTAAAATTTAATGAGCACACGTTGTACACCAGGCACTAGACTGAATGCATGATCTAAGTTAATCTTATTTTATTCCCAGTATATAGACTAGGCAACTGAGCTACAGAGAGGTTTAAGTCATGGGCCCCAGGCCACAAAGATGGCAAAGAGCTGAGCTGGGATTTGAACCCCAATACTTTCTGATTCTTGAGGCTACAGAGAGATGGCTGTTCCCTTACAGTGCCTGTTGGGCAGCCACCACTATGGTGAAAAATGATCCCACATTAGGCAAGATAGCCAGGACACTAAATCAGCCTCTTGGAATTCTTTCTGGAATAAGGCAGATTGTAAGAAAGTAATGCACACCCAAAGGGATCCTGAAGCCAACAGAGAGGTGAAAATTGATTACTTCTTTTTTTTAAAAAAAAGATTTTATTTATTTATTTGACAGAGAGAGACAGTGAGATCAGGGAACACAAGCAGGGGGAGTGGGAGAGGGAGAGCAGGCTTCCTGTGGAACAGGGAGCCCAATGCTGGACTCGATCCCAGGACCCTGGGATAATGACCTGAGCCGAAGGCAGACGCCTAGCCACTGAGCCACCCAGGCGCCCCTGATTACTTCTGACGGATCTTTCTGTGCAAGACTTGACAGGGTTCAGAAAATGTTATTAGGCAGAATCTCTGCATTTGTGAGAAACTCCGGGGTCCTGGAAGGTCTGTTTTAGAAATACCGAAGTCCCGTCTAGCCAGAGTAAACAGAGCATCACAAATTGGGTTCCAATGCCAGTGGTGAGGAGCTCTTTGTATAAAAGAGCTCAATCTTCCTTCCAGGCCATCGAAAGCCAATTTCCTCTCTGGCAAAGCTTGCCCTGCTTACCCTAGGTTGCATCCAGCTGCACTCCTCTGGGACTTGGGACACCAGCTCTGCAACTTTGATTGTGGCTTGGGGTTTCATTCAGCTCTGTTTGCTTTTAATACCCGAATTCTGGCCCTCGCTCTCACACTGATGAGTTGTGGGACTGTGGACATGTCCCTTACCCTCTGAACTTTCCTCACCTGTCATGTGGAACTACTGGTACTCCCCTTGCCTACCTCACCAGATTGTGGGGGGTAACATGAGGCGATATGCACGCCGGGGCTTAGAGGATACAAAACACGAAATAAACATGAGGGGTGATTATTGTTCTCTGTCCACTTGGCTTGTTTCCTGCATTGACATTTTTAAATTCGTTAAGGGCAGGAGCACAGCTTTGTCCCGACTTTTGAGAACTTAAACACATGAGTCTGTTAGTCCTGATGAGCATTTGCCCAGAGGCCATCTTTGTGCTCTGCCAAGCTACTTTATGAAGCCTTAGCAGCTGTTTATTTCTTTCATATTATTATGATTTCATTTTGTAGAATTTCTAGAGAGTGCTTCAACCCCCCCACCCCGACCCTGCTTCCTTTTGAAAATAGTGGCTCTTGGTTGTCCTCTGAGCTCTTGAATAGTAGCAAAAACCCCAAGCAGGCCCGAGCAGACTCCTTTCACTTGTGTGGGTGAGCACACTAATGGCAGTAATTAATTGTGCGGGGCAGGGCTTTGTAAACTAAGGACAAGTGAGTCATGGTACACAGGCTGACCCCCTCACCTGGGCAGCCTCTGAGGACACCTGCCTCAGATCATTAAGGCTCCTTGCCCAATTGAGTCTGACTGCCTCTGCTGGTGGGGGTGAACAAAGCCAAGCATTTACTAGCTGGAGTGCAGAGATGAATAGAATTAGGCTCTTCGGCCAGGCCTGGCCCAGACAGCTGCTCATGCAAAGGGGTTTCAAATGAACGTGTTTCTATTTAGAGCGTGTATGTTTTGATTGAATTTGAAGAAAAGCATGAGGTGGCTTCCCCCTTTGGAAAACAAACTAATTATGTACTCCTGTGTTGTCTGGTGGTCGGAAGCTGGACATGTCCACAACAGCACTTCATGGAAAGAATTTTCTTCCCTGGTGAACGTGAGACTTGTCTGTAGGACCACAGCTGGTGCTTTTTCAAAATCACATGGCTGGTGGCTTAAAAGGATCCTGTAGGGAAACCTTGAGCAGAGTAAAGGTTCTTTTTGTTGTTATTGTTGGAAATTACCACTTCATAATTTTTGTGGTCTATTAATTTGAATTGGCACATATTGGGTTTTCCCTGGAATTTGGATACGGGGTCTAGTAAGGTGATTTGCTCTATCTGTGTGCAGTTGAAAAGGTTCCAGGGAGGGAAGAGCTGGTGGACCAAGTGACACCCCAAAGCAGTTATTGGACTGAACCATTTGCATTTCCATTCAGGTCATGCTGTCTCGGCCAAGCTGTTGACTTAGCGCTGTTTTGACTTGGGTGGCTTTGACTCTTCCATTCAGGCTTTAGAAACATCATTGAGTTAACAGGCCACACACCAATTCACCCTTCTCCCTCCCTACTCTTCAACCCCTTTGTGTTAGATAAGGAGGCCTTTCCCTGCTACAAAAAGGTAGCAGGCCTAAGTTTCCATGGGCTCTATGCCCCTTATACCACCCCCAATTTAGTCTTTGTGCAAGGCTGCTTTTGTTTCCCTCCAAGAATTAAAAGTTAATTGATACCTCAAATGGATGTTGGTCACAAAGCATTTCACCATCCAATGCAGTCCTGCATCCCATTAGATTAACCCTCTTCTTCAGTTCATTGTAAATAAACATCCCACAACAAAAAAAGCTTACCTACCTGAAGAATTGTATTCATTTGGGTTCTGCAGTGGGGATAAAATTCTATGACAATGTCACTGGGTTAATTAATTTAGATTAATGACTCTTGGAGCCCTGTTTTCCTTTGCCTTCCCTATTTGTCACAGACTGCTGAAAAAGTATTTCCAAATGTCTGAATTTATCAGGTTATCCAGAGTTCTTCCAAAGATGTGTAGTCATCTCAACCATAGACCTCTAATTGCAATACTGCAAATCCCCCTAAATGAATCAGATATTGGATCCTGATGTGGTGATCCAATATAGATGGACTGTACATTCATATTATTCTGATAAGAGTTTATTTTCAGAGAAGTGAAATATGTGGATTTTCTTCCAAACATGGAAGAAAAACTTTCCATGGGGTCAACTAAAGGTGCAGTGGAATTCACTCAATTAAGTTGAGAAGTCAAGAAATAAAGAGCATGCTTATGTTAGACTTGTGCTGTTACTCCAAAGTGCACAAGAGTGCACACCAGTGTTCTGACCTGTCCTGGCAGAACCTGGGTCTCAATAAGGTGTTCTGGATTTTTGATGCTTAGAGATAAGGAAGTTGTTATTCATGATAAACAAACCTTCCCCATTAGCTAGTTTTTGTTAACTCTTAGCTAAGGCCACACAAATAGAATAATTTTTGCTGCCATTAGAAAAATGAGTTTTCTTTTTCTTGTAGGTTAAGCTAATCATTAATTCAGTAACATGGTGGAAGGGCTTGGTGGGCATTTAATATATGCTTAATCAGGGTTCCTGTTTCTATTCCAGATGGTCCCACCTGCCACATAATGTTTCCCACACCTCTTAGTGTATCAAAATGAAACCATGACTTCTCCAAAGAAGTTATAAAAATGGCCAAGAAGCACATGAAAAGATGCTCAACATCATTAGCCATAAGGGAAATGGAAATCAAAATCACAATGAGAGATTATTTCACACCTACTAGAGTGGCGATAATCAAAAATTCAGATATAGCAAGTGTTGGCCAGGATGTGGAGAAATTGGACCTCTCTTACATTGCTGGTGGGAATGTAGAGTGGTGTAGCCATTTTGGAAAACAGTTTGGCATTTCTTCAAAATGTTAAATGTAGTGTTACCACATGACCCAGAAGTTCCACTCATAAGTGTATACCCAAGAGAATGGAAAAACATATGTCTACCCAAAAACTTGTACTTAAATGTTTATAGCAACATTATTCATGATAGCCAAAAAGTGGGAACAACCCAAATGTCCATCAATGGATGAGTGGATAAACCAAATGCGATATATCCTTACAGTAGAATATTATTCAGCCCTGCAATGGAATGAAGTACCAATACATGCTATAACATGGGTGAATCTTGAAAACATTGTGCCAAGTTGAAGAAGCCAGACACAAAAGGGCACATCTTGTACGATTTAATTTATGTTAAATGTACATAAATAGGCAAATTCATAAAGACAAAAAGTAGATTAGTGTTTGCCAATGGTTAGGGGAAGGGGAAAATTGTGTGTAGGGAGATGATAGCTAAGGCCTATAGAGTTTGTTTTTGGGGGGTAATGAAAATATTCTAAAATTGATTGTGATGATGGGTGCACAACTCTGTGAATATACTAAAAGCTATTGAATTGTACACTTTATTTTTTTGTAGTCTCAAGTTTTTATTTAAACTGAATTGTACACTTTAAATGGGCAAATTGTATGGTATGTGAATTATAGCTCAAGAAAGCTGTTAAAAAATTTGAAACCATGATTCGGGACTTAGAAAAGCAGTCTTTTGCCTACCACATTCAGGACCTTAAGAATAACCACAATAAGCCATAAGCAAGACCACGGTATGTGATTTTCCTTGCACTGGGTACTCAAGGGCTTAAGTGTGTTTCAGTGGCTCAGTCCTTTAGTCTACATTCAGATGGAAACAAATCAACCCCTGTTAGTTTTCTAAGCTGTACATGAAATTCCAGTTGTATTTTGTATTTCAAAGTTTTCCAATTTATTAGTTCAAGTGAGGATATAAGGACACAGTTGGTGGGTTGAGCTTTTTAGCCTTTGTAACATTTCTCTGAGTTGCCGTCGGGTTTGTCAGAGCTCTAAGCTGGTAGCGGGAGACACTGAGACTTGCATACTGAGATGTTTAATCATAAAACAAATCCCTCCTTCTGCAAGGAGAACCATCACCTACACTTGTCTACCTGAAGATTTAAGCCATTTGGAAATATCAGGCCCTTCTTTACTTTAGTACCAACCTCTCCTTGCTCAGAAAATGAAGCGGTCCTGTCACTGTGGCACAGAAACTGAAGGGAGTTACTTACCAAAAAAATAGTGACTAAGGTTTTTGAGTTCTTACCATGCATCACGTACTATCCTAAATGATTTACGTACATCATTGTTTAATTTTCACAACCCTTCGGATAGATGTTATTATCATCTCTACTTTACAGATGGTGAAACGGAAGCACATAAGGTCACACATCTACCAAGTCTTAAACCTGAGATTTGATCCCAAGTCTGTGTGATGCCAGAGTCCTGCCCTTAGCCACAACAGTGTTATTATGCCCCTTAGCCTTTCAGACCACTTAATTTTTTTAATTTGTGGGGTTCCTATGGCTCTATGACGATAGCATTGATTCTCAAATGGCGGTGTTTTTGTCCTCCAGGGGATATTTGGAAATATCCGGAGACAGTTTTGGTGGTCATGACTGGGGTTTAGGGTGGGAAATGCTACTGGCATTTAGTGGGTAGATGTCAGAAGATGTCAGGGATGCTGCCAAATAGTGCAGTAAGAGGATCACTAATGGGCACACTGAGCCATTTTGGAGCTGGAGACGAAAGGAAAAAATCAGCAGTACTGATCCTGCCTGTATTCAGTTTTGACATTTGGTTCATTATAGATTTTTTGGCATTAATTTTGATTTAAAAATATATTAAATATTATTTATCTTCATTACTAAAATTTTTGGTGCCCCCTTCAATTTTGCGCCCAAGGCAAGGGCCTCACTACACTTGCTTGCCTCACCCTAGTTCTAGCCCTGCTGCTAAACATTCTTCAATGTAGAGGACAGCCCCCAAAGCCAAGAATTATCTGGCTCAATATGTCAGTCTTGCTGAGATTGAGAAACATTGACTTGAAGTATCGGAGGAATTTTCCCTATGAGGGCAAAGAGGAATAAAATGGAAGTGCAAATACTAAACTATTACTGTAATCTAGGGACTGCCACATATGTTTTATCTCACACAGGTGTTGATCTAGCCTTTGCCGAACCCACCCCAGGAGCCACTAGACTGCCCTGCCCTCCAGCATCTGAGCTGTCATCTAGCTATTAATTAGGTCATTGAATTGCGCTTGCTAAGGTCACAGAAAACAATGCACCATATTGCTCCAACTATACTTGTAGGCTGGGTTTTGTTTCCCCCAACCACAAAAATATGTTTCAAATCCTCTCCTGATAAATTTGGGGGCCATTTTGCTAAAGATTGTCGCTGATGTAACATTTGGAGCTGTCAGAAGACACGATCAGTTGTTGCAGTTCAAGTGCTCCAGACTGTCTTTTCTGATGTAATTTAATAATTTGATAAGGAGCGTTAAGCTAGTTTTAAACCACACAGCCATTCTTAGCAAAAACTCCCCTGTAATTGTTTTCTGCTACTCTGAATGGTAAACCAGTGTGGCGCTGCGCAAAGCTGGAGGGCTTCAAGGGCAGACAGAACTAAGTTCAAATCCCTCCTCCTCTATTTAGTAGATACATGACCTTGGGCAAATTAGTTAACCTTTCTAGGCCTCAGTTTTCAGGGCTGGGCAGGATAATATTACGTAGCTGGTTGAGGCATTAGGGGGAGAATGAAATGTGATAGGTTGTGTAATCTAATACTCAATGAATGTTAGTTCTGTTCCCTCCTGGGAAAAGTTTATCAGGACAAATGAATTTTATTCAAAGGAAAGTCTTCGTTGTTCTGATTTTTTAGAAATATAAAGCTTCTCTTTGGAGACAATAAACTTATTTCATCATCTTGAGCTGAAATAACAGTACAATGGCTGTAACTTGAAAAGTTCTTAAGAAGTTTTCACTATGAAAATCCATTAGAGCATCTTCCCTTCCACACTTCCCATCACTTTAAGGCTAGCAAGCTGTTAATTTATTTCTCCAGTTTTTCCTGAAGTAGAACTTTACCTTATTCCTAAAGCCATCTGGGCTGGTTTAGCTCAGTCAGAACCCAGAGCTAATGAGGCCAAGGTCAGGGCTGGATCCCCATGGGGAGCAGTTAGCTTTGCTCCCTTCTTTGGCCCAACCCTGCTTCCCTAACCCTACCAGCTGGCTTTCCACCATGTGTCTCCTCCAAGGGGGGTGAGAAGAAGAGTGTGGCTGTGGACCTTCACTACCAGCAATACAGCTGAAGGCCTGAGTGTTTATACGAAAAGCCTGCATGGGAAAACCAATTCCCCAATTCCCCTGGGCCTCAAGGACAGATGATCAGCACTGATGGTCGTATAAAGGCACTGATCACAGTACAGTGTATAATTATTTTCTTCCTAATTTATCCCCTTTTTCTGAATGACTGGCCCCATCAGAGAGTGGCAGTCACTTCCTGATGCTCTGACATGGTCCTTGGTCATTTAAGGCTGCATAACCGATGCCTGCTGTTGTCAGCAATGCCATGGCAAGAACCTTCTGTGAAGCTTGAAACCAAGGTTAAACGTTGGGAAGAGGCTCTTGTTAGTAGCATCCCATTACTGTTGCTATGATACATTTGGTGCATTGACTACAAGGCATCAACAAAAAAAAACCTCCTGATCCAAGGTGGAGACAGTTTTTCATGTGGCTTTTGATTCATCTTCTGTTATATCTGTGTCTTTTAAAGGGCATTTGCTAACCCATTGCACCTGTATCACAGGACAGCACATGTTTTACCATTGTGGTTGTAAACACAAAATTATCACCCCAGTCCTCAGTAAAGAGACTGTTTCTCCTAGGGCTTTTTACCTGTCTCACTCATTAGTATCAAAACAGGAATGAAACCAATTTAAATCTTTTCAAAAATAGGATCTCATTTGTGCTCAAACATCGTCTGCAGTGTTTACAAGCTATGGGCCTTCTACTCCTTTTGGAGGCATTTCTAGTAGCACCATATGTGTAAAAAAAAAAAACACTGTATTTTGTATGAATACAGTTATATACAGCTCAGGTAAAGAAATGTCAGAGGGAAGACTAAGAACATTTGGGGGCATGGCTATTTATTATGGAACATTTCCAATATGTAAAAAAGTAGATTAATATAATGAATACCACCCACCCCCGCCGGTACCAATCACCCAGTTTTCATGACCATGCTTGTTTCATCTCTACCCTAACTTACCCCCCTTCCTGATTATTTTGAAGCAAACTCAAGATATCTCATTTCATCTATAAACACTTTAATAGATATCACTACAACATAAAGACTTCAAGAACATTTTAAGTAGATTTGAAAAATGACAGAAAATCATGCGGTGGGGGGGAAATATCCCAAGTAATGTTGGCTCTCCTAGTATCACATCTTTTGCATCACAGACTTAAAACCTGAAGAATTGACTGAAGGGGGCCAGAAGGGAACAGGATGTTTGGAAGTCCTCAGAGGACTGTCACTAGAGGCATAGATACGATACCAAGGTGGGTAATCCAGAAGAAGTCTGCCACCAAGGGGTCCTGCAGACTGTAGCTGGGAAGAAGTCAGAAAGAAGAGTTGGGTCAATGATAAGAAGAGCAGATCATCAAAAGGAGTATACCAAGTGAGGGGTGCCTGGGTGGTTCAGTCGGTTAAGTGTCTGCCTTCGGCTTTGGTCATGATCCCAGGGTCCTGGGATCGAGTCCCGCATTGGGCTCCCTGCTCAGTGGGGAGTCTGCTTCTCCCTCTCCCTCTGCTGCTC
Organism: Callorhinus ursinus; assembly: GCF_003265705.2. Classification (NCBI taxonomy): domain Eukaryota; kingdom Metazoa; phylum Chordata; class Mammalia; order Carnivora; family Otariidae; genus Callorhinus; species Callorhinus ursinus. The sequence goes on from NW_027397126.1 coordinate 3,596,851, forward strand.
CGCCTGCTTGTGCTCTCTCTCTCTCAAATAAATAAGTAAAATCTTTTAAAAAAAGGAGTATCAGAAAGGATGAATACCTACCATTTACATCGACATGGATGGAACTGGAAGGGATTACGCTAAGTGAAATAACTCAATCAGAGAAAGACCATTATCATATGGTTTCACTCATATGTGGAACATAAGAAATAGCGCAGAGGATCATAGGGGAAGGGAGGGGAAACTGAATGGGAAGACATCAGAGAGGGAGACAAACCATGAAAGACTCTGGACTCTGGGAACCAAACTGAGGGTTGCTGGAGGGGGGGGGGAGGGGGGGGTGGGGCAACTGGGTGATGGGCCATTGAGGAGGGTACGTGATGTGATGAACGCTGGGTGGTACATGCAACTGATGAATTGTTGAACACTACATCTGAAACTAGTGATATACTATATGTTGGCTAATTGAATTTAAGTAAAAAATAAAATAAAATAAGAAAAGGAGTATGCCAAGTGAGATTTGAACATATTGTTCTTATTTCTTTAAAAGTTATCCTGAAAGCATCATAATGGTTGCCAATATTTCATGAGCACTTGCTATATACTATGTACAGTTCATGGATTATCTCCTGTAATCCTCAAAATATCAGTGCCATGTACTGTTATTATTCCCATTTTACAGATGAGGGAACTGAAGCCTAGAGAGGCCTGAGGGTGGGGCTCTGATTCAGATGCAGTCAGTCTGACTCCAGTGCCATGTTTGTAACTACTATGCAGTTCTGCCTTTCAACTAGCTTCGAAAGTAGTAGATTACTGGTTAAGTATAGCTGTTTTAATACTTCTGTTTTTGACCAATGAGATTTAGAAGATGTATAGTCGTAAACTCATGGGCACTTGGCCTTTAATGAATCTCAGCTAAAGCTCATACCTGGTGATTTGGAACACATGCCTCCATTCATTTATTCATTCATTCGGCAAACATTATGTGAACAAGACACTGTGCCATGTGCCTGGATCATTCCTGCCTGGGTGAACTCTTGAGTACAAACTCTTTGCTCCAGGATGAGTGTACCTCTTTCAAAAGTGAAGAATGCCAAATTTAAAGTTTGAATGTGCAGTCATTTGGACTCTTGGTTCTAAGTAACAGAACATTATCCAGTTTAGGCAAAAAGGAAGAATTTATACAGACCCTGGGGTTCTCAAGGAGCCCAGGGAAGAATGCAGATGGACTTCAGGAATGACTTCGGACCAGACATTGAGTTAGTGGTTGGGACTTTTCTCTCCCTGCTTCTCGTCCCTGCATCTCTCTTATGTCAGCTTGAATCTTTCTTTCTCTGCTCCGCAGGCTGCATGACAGTAGATGGCTATCCCTAGCACCTGCATTGACATTATAGGTCTAGCTACTCAGGTGGAGCCCAAGTTTCTCTTCGTCTCAATTCCAAATTCACGGACAGCTGCCCACCCTTGGGCCGGTCACCTGTGGTCAAAGAGGGGGTCACACTGTACATACATGGCTGCCAGTAGCCACCCCTGTAAATGTGGTATTAAGAGGGAGGGGTAGTATCCAGGAAAGGAAGACAGAGGGGAGGCCAGTAAGATAATCTAATAGGCAGTCAATGAAAGAGTGGTAACAAATACTATAGAAGCACATTAAAATACATGTATTCAAGTTACTAATACTTTTTTAAAGATTTATTTATTTGTTTGAGAAAGAGGGAGTTGGGGGAGGGACAAAGGGAGAGGGAGAGAGAGTCTTAAGCAGACTCCCTGCTTAGCACAGAGCCCGACCCGGGGCTCCATCTCACGACCCTGAGATCATCTCAAGACCCGAGCTGAAACCAAGAGTCAGATGCTTAATCGACTGCACCACCCAGGCAGCCCTCTTATACTTCTTTCTGAGATGAAAATTAGGAAGCGAAATCAAATAATATTCAAATATGTGCCATTTATCCACAGGCACAGTCGTGACAATTATTATACACCATGTATCATAGTATCAAATGACTTGTCTTGATTCTAGATAGAACTATTTGAAGTCTGTCAGTTGGACTACTAAAAAAAAAAAAATTCTCACTGAATACCTCCCATGGTCAGTGGAACATTTTTCAGTTTTATTTCAGGTACCTACAAGTTCCTAAATAGGAGAGGAAACTTATAAACCTTATGCTTACCCAAGTTCTTGAGACTGTGAAAGGAATTTGTCCTTTACTTTCTATGGTTAGGAGAATACAATAAATGATACATGTCCCTTAGCACTGGTAATTGTGCTTTTAAAAATAGTAAGAGTTCCAGCTCTAAATTATATTCAGAATTAACCTAATAATACTCAAAAATATGCATTGCATTCTTATAATGGGTGTCTTTCACCTTTTAGCATTAGCTAATATGTCATTATACCTCACAATACTGCATACTGTATACTTGACTTGGCCTATAACTGTGCTATTGAAAGTGGGAAAAATCTCATTTCCTAGGTGCAGTGGTGATTTTCAGCTATTCAAACCTGTTTTACACTCAGTGAAGGAGATGCTAGCAGTTATAGCAACGTGTTCTTGAAATTGGCATGAGTCATCAATGGCCTCAAATATTTGGCCAGTGGGATCTGGCAGCAGTTAAGAAGATGCAGGCTACATGGAATTGAACAGACTGTCTGTGTTTTTCATCCCCTCTTGGGAAAGATGCATCTTTTGTCAGAAGAGGGGGAGGTTCAACTCCTCAGGAAGGAGCTCTGTGCAAAAAGAAGCTGACTTTCTAGTTTAGACTCATGAAAAGTCTTTGAGGGGAGGCATGTAAATAAGGGTTGCGGGGTCAGTCCTTCAGTCTTAAAGCCAGAATGATGCTTAACATTCCAGACCATGGCCTTCCGCAGACCACCAGAAGCCTCTTCAAAGGCCACCTCTGCCCTGTTCCCACCCTGTTAGCACAAGGTGGAAATTCCATTTTGAGGTCTTTAATAAGAACAATCAATAACATTTTTATACTGCTTTACCATTTATAAATCACTTCCATGTGCATTGTCCTATTGGATTAGAACCATACATTTTACAGAGAAGGCTATTTGGCATAAGAGAGAAGACATAACCTGTGGTTACAGTGCCAATAAGTCACAAAGCCAGGACTGAAATCTAGGTTTTTCACTCCAAATCCTGTTCTTTCCCAAGCATACACACATTGCTTCTCTCATGGGTGTGTATTGTTGGGAAATCTCCGGGCCAAAAGGTACCATGGCTTCTGGTCTCAAAGGAACTTGACAAGATTTAAGGACAGTTGTGTAGAGCAGGGATAAGGAAGTTGCTGCATCAAAGCCCAAAGTTTGGTAAACGAGTTACCATAGTTAATAATACATTCAGATTCCTCACAATTGCATCAAAAAACACACTTTGGAACTTTCAGGAGTGATGTGCAGGAAAACTAGAGCCTATTCAGATGAGATGTTTGAAGACCTTTATTAGTATTTACTTACCTAGCTCATCTTCCTGTTCTCTGAGCACCCCAACCCCCTGAAAAAGTGGGAAGGACATTGGGAGGTTAACATTTTTAAAATACATGATTTTATTCAGATTTGTCCCGACAGCAGATGTAGGCAGCTGGCTTTGGGGAAATCTCTAGAATCACCTTTACAAAGTGAGCTCCATTTTATGATTTTAAAATTACTTGATTTACAAAAACCGGGCAGTCTTCTCTAGGAGCACAGCAATAGTGTGAAGGGAGATCAGCCTGTAGTTCTAGAATGTTTTCCTTACAGGATTGTGTTTGCCTTTCTGTTATTCTCTGCCTTGTGGATGCTGCTGCCAAGCTATTGCTTGTCTAATTTTCAATTATGAGCAGGAGTACATTGGAGACTTAGAATTATTTTAACTTCTCCCTTATAGATTCCTAATTAGAGGCACCACTGAGGACACAGCCGAGACATGCTGTTGAACATACTGTTGAACCTCTTTAAGTTTATGTAAACACTAAATATAAATACCAACCTCACTGCACCCCCTCCCCCTCTGGAAAGGAAAGTTCTGGTGCTTATGCAGTCAGAATTTTCTACATATAAATCCTAGTGAAAGAGGACCAGGATTTTAGTGGGTGATAATAGTTCCATTATGGCCAGTTAGTTGCCTCTTGATTGTGTAGCAGAGTGAACCCTTTGCTTGATACATTCCCACCTGAACCAAACACTGTTATCTTCCTATTTCTTACACCCTTTCCCACTCACCTGGAACCGAACACTTCCCTTTGTTGTATCTTATCTAAGAACAAGGAAATGCCACTAGCTACAGGTAAATATGACCTTTGTGAACTGTCAGAAACCTTCCTCAATGGGATGGCTTGGAGCTCTGGTTTCCAACACGAGATTCATTTCAAAGTGGCCTAGTCAGAGTTTCTACTTAACCATGGATTCCTTGGGAGTTGTGGTGGTTTGTTGATGCAGTTGTGCCTAATGCTAGTAAAAACTATATTATTTGCAGTTACGGAAATTTTGTTAAAATTTCTTAAAACAAGGAGTCAATACTGTAACACTGAAAAAATATAATTAGTTGACTTTGTGATAGAAACTAGTGGTACTGACTGCTAAATGGGGCTTGAACTCACGGCCCTGAGATCAAGACCTGAGCTGAGATCAAGAGTTGGTCGCTTAACCAACTGAGCCATTTAGGGAAATGGATATTCTTTATAAAATGTCATCCGGGCGCCTGGGTGGCTCAGTTGGTTAAGTGTCCAACTCTTGATTTTGACTCAGGTTGTGATCTCAGGGTTGTGAGATTGAGCCCCAAATCAGGCTCCATGCCAAGTGTGGAGTCTGCTTTAGATTCTCCCTCTCCCTCTGCCCTTCCACCCACTCATGCTCTGTCTCTGTCTCTCTCTCTAAATAAATAAATAAAATCTTTTAAAAAGTCATCAAATTCATATATTTAGAAAGTTGTAAAGACAAATTGTTGTATAAAAATAGGGTTGCCAGGTAACATACATAGTGCTCAGTTAATTAGGAATTTCAGATAAACAATGAATAATTCTTTTGTATAAGTCTGCCCCATGCAATATTTTGGACCCACTTACACTAAAAAATTTTTTTGTTCATCTGTAATTCAGATTTAACTGGGCATCTTGTATTTTTATTTGCTAAATCTGGCAAGCCCAGTAAATAACACCTATTTCTCCACGATATGAAGCCATCAGATCAAATATCAGTCATTCTTAACACACAGCTCAATCGAAACAAGCCTGTTAATAATGGGCAACCGACTGGAAAGGAGTATGTTTCAGTGGAATATCTATGAGCTAGTCTATTTTACAAATAATGTTAGGATTGTGCATAAAGAAGTATATGCTTTTATTCATTCTCAGAGTTCAGTGATTCCATATTGTAATTAACCAGTTTCTAGTAGACCACTCTGCCGTCTCATGTATGGGTGACACTAGAGGGAGGTTGCAGATAACTAAAGGGACCTAAATATTTGATTTGTTTTGTTGTTGTTATTTAATATTTGTATTCTTAGCAGCAGCAGCAATGATAACATAAGGGCTCACTATGTGCCAGGCTCTGTACTTTTAATGCCTTTTCTCAGGTTGATGCCTTATAACAGCTTCACAAGTAGGCTTTATTATTATTCTCCTTTTCAAGAGGATGAATCTGTAGCTCAGAGAGGTTATATAATTAGCCCAAGAGCTACTTGGCTGAACGAATTCTAGAATTCTAAGTTTCTAATCACTCTGCTGAATTCCTTCTGTAAATCACAAACTCTGTACAGAAGTATCTCAACTTAAGATATGGGCCATGTGAAATTAAATATCTATGGTATGGATTCATGTTGGAAAGTTCTGCCTTGAGTTTTCAGAACTCCCAAACAGTATAATACCAATTTAAGGACATTATACTTTAAGAATCAAAAAACTGTGAAGAAGAACTTCATCTCTTCAATTTCATTAATTTTATTTTGTCCCTCATTCCAGGAAGCATTTCAAGCAACTTGATAACTTTTGTGCTGATTTATTTTCTGTCACGATCAGGTCTTTTATTTCACTGGAAATGTGCTACTCAGTCATTTATTTAGCAAACCCTCTTAAAGCATCGCTGTGCTCATCTCTTGCCCTTAAGGAACGTCACCTAGTCTGGGAGGGAGACAGTTAAAACAGAATTACGACAAAGTCATCTCTCAAAAACTTGGGAATAATCCAGAGATTAAATCTGTTCCAACACAACCTGAAACAAGAGGAAAGACAATATAAATGATTTCCACCCATCCCTAACCCAATTCAGAAATTACCAGAAGTCTTGTGTTTTGCGAGGTGAGGGCAGTAATCTCTTCTCTGTTTTGTACTTTACCTCTGAGCTCAGTTTTAGCACCCTCTGGGCTTCCCTCCCTTCCAGAAAGAACTGGCTGCACTTTCTCAGCTGCCCCTTTTGTCATCTGATCTAGGATAAAAAGGAATTGGGAACTTTTGATGACTGCTCCTGCAAGACCACAGCTGATGGACTGCCCTCAGGTGGGAAGATGAGCCTCTTGATGGATAACCTCGCTTAGCCAGATAGCCTTCCCATTAGATTACATTCAAGATGTGCTGGCTTCTGTCCTTCCTCCCCACCTGAGTGAAATTCCACAGAGTTAGAAGAACTCTAATTTTCTGGATGAGGAGATTGGGCCTCAGAGAAGGAAAGAGACTTGCTATAGGAAACATAGCTGGGTAGTTACAGAGTCACGACTAGAACCTGGGCCTTCTGATTTCTAGCCTAAAAGTCCTGATCTCATACTGTACAGCTTTGTACTGTCTTCAGACTTTGTGTGGGTCCTCACAGTCACCTCTTTGGTCTAGAAACAGATAATATGGAGTCTCTAACAGAATGTAGCCACCATTTACCAAGAGCAGAAGCATGCCCAGTGAGAGTCATGAAATAAATTACATAATCTTTTGGGTTAGAGAGCATTCATAGCTAAAGGCACAAATTTGAAGCATAAATTAAAATAACAACTCTTCCCCACAAAAACAAAGCAGTTACTGGTTTGATATGATTCCTGGGGAAACATCTTTTAAAAAGTGGCTTTTGGGGGGCCCTGGGTGGCTCAGTCGTTAAGCGTCTGCCTTCGGCTCAGGTCATGATCCCAGGGTCCTGGGATCGAGCCCCACATCGGGCTCCCTGCTCGGTGGGAAGCCTGCTTCTCCCTCTCCCACTCCCCCTGCTTGTGTTCCTGCTCTTGCTGTCTCTCTCTGTCAAATAAATAAAATCTTAAAAAAAAATAAAATAAATAAAAAGTGGCTTTTGGAGTTCTTTGAAGGAAGAAACTGGAAAGCTGGGGATGGAGAAACAGTACTAACCAGTGCAGAAAGTGGGTTACAACCGGGAAACTATAATAATACCCTAGTCACTTGTGTTGACTGGGAAGGAGGAAGATGGATTTCTCTTTAAATGCATTTTCATTCTTTATATATGTGTTCTGAGTAATAACATTTGATCCCCGACTTTATGTGACCTCTCTGTGAATAAACCAGAGCTGTGACTCAACTATTTGAAAATAGCTAGCCAGAGAAAAAGACAATCAGCACGGTTATTTGGTAATGCATAGACCAAGCTGAATTTATGTAGCATTTTGTAGATCCTGCTTTGGTCAGGCAAGCCAGGATCAATAATTAACATTTCCCAAATGCTTTAAAATTATTCATTGATCACAATAGCACATCTGTAAAGAGATTTCCATATGAGAAGCATAAGGCTCTGATCTGTTTAGATCAGACCACCTGGTCCCCAATTGGCAGCCCCCAATTTACAAATGAATCATGTTCTGTTCCAGACGTTAGTATGTAAGTCAGTCGGAAACCTGGAGCATGTTTTCCCACAGAACCAATATTATTTATGATGCTTTGTTCTTTCGGCTAACTGGCAAACACTCTTGCCCTTCAATTACACCAGGGGCTGGCTTACAAGTCTATTTAAGTCATGGTGTAATTGACAGGCAATAGTGTCACCAGTTAGCCTAGCAAACTAGATAGAGGTGTGAGATCCGCATTTCTCAGAAGATACTGACAATAAATTGATGTGCGGGTGCTATGATTCAGATTGCAGAACTCAAAGTCTACCTACCTAGAACTCAAATCCCCCAGATTCGATCTGCCCCTATCATTTCTCATTTGTAAAGGGCTGAGCTAGAGTAGCCTGGTGTGGTGCTGTCAGTGAGGCAGCTGCTGTAGGGAGACCAGGCACCTGAGCAGCCAGCCTGGAGAATTCTCTGGCTAGGGCACTGCCACTCATTTGTTCTGTGATATTGGACAAGTGACCCCTGTTCCCTGAGTGGCACTCAGGAAAGGAGAGTAAGACCCATGGGGGGAGGGGGGTGTGCGCCTGGTGTGTTTGGGCTCTAGCTGAAGGCCTGTCCCATTCTAGCCCCACTAGTTCTACCTGGAGAAGGGGATGCAGGAATGAAAGAGGACTCATGAAATAACGAGGTGTTCAAGTTCCTGTTTTTAAAATTAGGAATATATATATATGAATATAGAAGCAATATGTGCCTGTTGTAGAGAAAATTGTGACATAAAAATATTAAAAGGAAAGTAAAATCTGTCCATAATTCCACCACCCACAGATAACTACCATTAATATTTTGGTGTATATGCTTAAATGATTTTTCTGTTTGTGAGTGTACAGACACCTTTTAAGAATTTACAATGGGATCATACTAATATTGCTGGATGACTTCAAAAACTCTCAATAATAGCATATTGCAGATATTTTCCATGTTAATAAATATAGATCTACTTATTTCAAAAGATAAGAAAATGTATAAGTAAATAACTATAGATCCACATGAGCATTTTTAGCCACTACTTGGTAACCCGTTGTATGAATAAAGTGTCATTTGTTTAACCACTCCCCAACTCCTTTTTAATATGCCATACAGACTACCATACAGACTTTCCTGCTTGGTTTATGCTGGCTCTGGAGAGCTATTGTTAGTATCTGCTCCCAAATTTGCATTCAGTGGGGTCACACTGGTAGCTTGAAATGGCCATCGAGGGTGTATTGACACCACAGAAATTAACAAATGCTACAAATCGGGGCTGTTTCTTTCTCTCTCTGCCAGAGAGCTGGTTTACTAGCACAGCACGCAGAGCACCTCAGCTCGCTCTCTGCCCTCACTTTGCCTCGCTCAGCTGTTCTGGTGAAAGGAGGTGGGTGGGTGGATGGGAGAAAAGGAACTGACAACAAATAATCACAGTAACAACCAGTCCTCAAATGTTGATAACAGACCCATTGGTGGCTAATGCTCCCATCCCAAAGTACAGGCATTGTATCTTAACAATGGTGTGTAAATAAATAATAATAAGGTTTTAGAGGCCAAGTGTTTTGGCAAATAAATTAAAGCTGGGTTATCTGTTAACCTAGTACCAAGTTTCTGATTGAATAGATTACAGATGAGTAGCCAAGCCAGCACTAAGAAGAGTCTAAAAGAAGACCACAACTGGTGGTGGTTTTGCTTTTCGTTTTGGATTTTTGTGGTTTCTGTCAGGGAAAGAATGCTTGCCAGTAGAAAGGCTCCTGTGATCCCCAAATGATTGTTGTATTTATTGCGGAACTTTAAACCCTGTGGGTACAATACCAAGGATGAGGGATGAGACTTTTGGATTCTTCTTTTCTGGTCAAGGTAGGACTTAGCAGGTTCTAGTTTTGGGAAGGAGTAGAAAAGAGGGCCAAAGAAATATGGGACTCACTATCACTAGGGATGCCATAGACATGTCACTTCACTTCAAAAAGCATGTTTTACTTTTTGCCATGACAGCAAGGATATAGTGTTATAGGACACCCCATTAATCTAAGGGTTGTTACCTGCATCAGCTCATGTTTCTCTGTCCCTGACACAACACAGTACCTAGGGCACCTCAGAAGCTGTGTTCTACATTCCTTCCCCCCGCCCCACTCCCTCATTACTTTTAGCGGCATAGTGTGGTGGTGAGGAGTGTATCCAGAGCCTGACACATCTGGGTTCAAAGCCCAGCCCTGCCACTTATAAACTATGTGACCCTGGCCATGTTTCATAAGATCCACTTTCTGCCTTAGTTTCTTTAGATATAAAATGGGATGATAATGTGCCTGTCTTACAATGTTGTAAGACTCAATCGAAATGATGCATAACAAATGCTTATTACATTGCCTGGCATTTAGAATAAGTTTAGTACCATCATGATTTTCCTGTATCGGTCTAGTTCTTTCCATACATTTTACAGTAACGCTATCAGAAAGGCCCTCCTGACGACTTTCATGTGCCCCCGTCTAGGTGCTCTTTGAAATGATCCAGCCCCTGCTCTAACAAAACTCATCTCCTGCTGAGCACCACACACACGGTCTAGTTCATCTCAGCGTCAGCTCTTTCTCATGAAACAGATCCTAGAATTTGTCTCTATCCTCCTCATCCTTCTGAGCCTATCTCCTCCAGGGAGCCTTCCACAATCCCCCAGCCCACAGTGCTTTCGTATACTCACATAACTGACGTTCTCCAGCTGTTTAATTCCTTCTTCCTCTCCGAATCACCCACGTGGCCCTGACTCAGGACAGTTCTGGAGCTGCTACAACAGAATTGCATCCAACCCCTGTGGCATGTGATTCCGGCTCCAGATTCCTAAGACACAGCAGACCTACATCTATCCAGCTGTGTGTCGGAAATAGGTTTGCCCGATTTAGCAAATAAAAATACAGGATTCCCAGTTACATTTGAATTCACATAAGCAACAGATGATTATTTTTAATATGAGTATATCCCAAATATTGTGTGGAGGAATCCTTACATGAAACACTATTTATTGGTTATCTGAAGTTCCAATTTAAGGGGGTATCCTATATTTTATCTGGCCATCCTAACTGGGAATTGAGGAGAGAGGAGAAAGCAAAAGCTCTGTGACAAATCCTGCATATGCAAGTCCTCTGAGACAATTGACTCATTAAACACTTACCTCTTAACCCACACTGTCACCCAGGTTCTCTGTCTACCAGGGCCAACATGGACAGTTGGGCACTGGGCACTCACAACGTTATTTGGTCTTCATAATGTTGACATCAAGACATTATTTTTTTAAAGATTTTATTTATTTGAGAGAGAGCGAGCAAGAGAGAGCACAAGCGGGATGGGGGAGGGACAGAGGGAGAATCGACTCCCTGCTGAGCAGCAAGCCTAATGCAGGGCTCCATCCGGAGACCCCAGGATCATGACCTGAGCTGAAGGCAGACGCTTAACCAACTGAGCCACCCAGGTACCCCTCAAGACATTTATTTTTAACCATTTTCTGGCAGATGGCAGTAAAGTGTCTTAATCTAACAAAATCAGCCTATTTTGACAATTTTTTGACAAATGGAGTTAAGCATCTCAAGGAAGGGGCACCTTTTTCTAATTTACACTAAGGTGTCGATATGGCCAGTGGTGACCCTGTACCCATTACAGATTAGCCATGAAATGTGCTACAGGGTTTTTCAAACCGTGAGTTGTGACCCATCAGTGGGCTGGAAAATCATTTCAGTGGGTCACAACCAACATTAGTCCTATAATAATAATGATGATGATGATAATGGACTAGAATAGAATATCAGAGTGTATTCCATGCAACAAAAGTGTTTTTGGGAGTTTTGATTTTATTATATATGTTTTGTCTCCTGCATGGTGATAAAAATATATTCTGATTGTGTCATACTGTCAAAAAGTTTTGAAAAGCACTAACCTGGTGGTAAAGACCTTGAAATCTTGAGATCAGCAGATCAGGGTACAAATTTTGGCTCTACTACGTGATGCTGTATAACCTTAGGCAAATGACTTGACCTTTCTGGGCCTTGGTTACCCCCTCTGCAATTTGGGGATAATAATTGTACCTGCCTCACGGGTTGCTCTGAGGATTTAATGAATTAATCCCTGCAAAGCACTTAGCACAGGGCCTGGCATATAGCAGGGGATCAATGCAGTTTTTGCTGTAATTATCAGTGATTAGTCAAGAGCTGAGAGGGTTGAAACAGCCAAGCTCACTAACTGTGGGTGAACAGTGACAGCTGACAACCAGATGTGGAAAGAAAGAGAATTCAGAATAATGCAAAAGCAGACGTACAATAAAGGATATTCATATTGATGACCCTGAGTCATCAGGAAAAAGGTTAAATTATGCCCAGAATGTTCCATTGAATAAAACAAATTTGTTATACACTTAGAAGCCGTTTCCAATGAAAATTATCAAAATAAACAGGATGAACACCTAACAGAAAATATCAGTTAATTGGGCAATTAATTTATATGGAAGTTCTGGCTCCACCAAAGTTCTGGTTCCACCGTATGTTCGGATAAATGAGATATTCCAGTGCTGTGTTTTTCCTGTAAGCATATCTTGACTCCCAGCTAGGTTGCAGGCTCTCTGAGGACACAGACTGAATTTTGCATTCCTTCTGGATCCCCTACAGAGTCAGCATGGGGTCAAGCACACAGCTGCTATACCTAGGCTCCCCATTCCCCAGGCTAAAATGTGGGGGCAGTCTCCCACCCCATATGTTGGATACTTCTGCAAACTGGCCCAGGTACTAGCCCACATGGTGGGTGGAAGGGTGGTAGTCTTCCCTTCATCTTGCTCCTAGCTTGCTTTGGGAGATGAGAGATGGGAGCAGGGATATTAAGTTTGCAACCCTTCTCTTTCATAGGCATGTTGCTGCTCGTTAATACTTGCCAGATGCTCACCTGTGTGTGTGTGTGTGTGTGTGTGTGTGTGTGTGTGTGTGTGTATGAGGGAGAGAGAGAGAGAGAGAGAGATTGAGGGAGAATGCATTATGACTTCAGAGGTCTTTATTAGACGAGTGGTTCAAAATTCTTTTGAGCACCAACCCCTTTTTATTTTTATTTTTTTAAAGATTTTATTTATGTATTTGAGAGAGAGAATGAGAGAGAGAGAGAGAGAGCACAAGAGGGGGGAGCAGGAGAGGGAGAAGCAGACTCCCCGCTGAGCAAGGAGCCCGATGCAGGACTCCATCCCAGGACTCCAGGATCATGACCTGAGCCGAAGGCAGTCGCTTAACCAACTGAGCCACCCAGGCACCCCGAATACCCCTTTTTAAAAGAACAATCATTTTTATTGAGCAAATCAAACAGCTAATCTTGGGGAACATTTGATAAATAAATTTTTAAAAATTGGTCAGTAATCACTTCCAAATCCATTCGGGGTCTGTGGCACAGCAATGCAATATTCATTTAGAAAGACCAAGGTTTCTTTCAAAGTATGGACACATGTGAAAACCCCTCTTTAATGTTTGCCATTTTTTTTAAAAGATTTTATTTATTTATTTGACAGAGAGACAGCGAGAGAGGGGACACAAGCAGGGGGAGTGGGAGGGAGAGGCAGGCTCCCTACTGAACAGGGAGCATGACATGAGGCTTGATCCCAGGACCCTGTTTCTCCAAGGCTCAGCACGGTACCTGGGACCCGGTAGATGCTCATTAAATATTTGCTAAATGTGAGTGAGGGTAAAGTTTCGGAAGGTCTTTGAACCCCTGCTATTGCCCTGCTGTCACTCGGAGCTGATGTGGGCCAAAGCTCTGAGCCTGCCTCTGGGGAACGTTAGAGGAAGCAGGGGAGTTGGGTCCCACTTAAAAACAATTGCTAAATGTGGACGTGGATGACAGCCTTGCTAGTGCAGCTTCTGGGCTTCTCTGTGGTTGTAGTGGAACCAATCAAAATTGAGCTTGCCTAAGTTCTCCAGAAGGCAACAGGCAGCACCCTTCTAGGTGAAACTGCACACACGTGGGTGCCCAACAATGCCTGTAGAATAATGTTATTCAGCAAATACAAGTACAGTGTACAACTGGGAGATAAACAGGGGATCTAAGTTAGTCACAGGGGCAAGGAGATGATGTTTGAGCCAACGTCAAAAGGATATGTATGAGAGTTTTCTGGGCCCTGAAGTGGGAAAGAAGGGAGTGTGCTAGAGGGACTGAGAGAAGTTTGGTGGTGTGCCTACCAAGGGTACTAAGGGTAAATCATTGGCCTCTGAGACAGTTTCTAGTTGTTTTTTTTTTTAAGATTTTATTTATTTATTTGACAGAGAGAGACAGCAAGAGAGGGAACACAAGCAGGGGGAGTGGGAGAGGGAGAAGCAGGCTTCCTGAGGAGCGGGGAGCCGGTGCAGGGCTCGATCCCAGGACCCCGCGATCATGACCTGAGCTGAAAGCAGATGCTTAACGACTAAGCCACCCAGGCACCCTGGTTTCTAGTTGTTGAGATGCAACACTGACTTTTTATTTCTTATTTTGAATCGGTAACACATGCATATGGTGCAAAATTCAAAAGGGGAAATGATGAGAAGTGTATCTCCCTCACACCCAGTCATTCCTGCCACTGCCTACCCACTTGCCTTCCCCCAAGGGACTGCTGTTACCCGTTTTTAAGAGAAAATGTCCCCGGAGGGGAATTGTCAGGTTCTACTTGTGTAAAATGAATAAATATGTAATAAGTAAGCAAATAAATGAATATTTTCCTACTTTCCATCCCCTTTGAGACATACACCAGGAAACATCTTGCTGACCGTTCTTTCTCACTCCTGCATGTTTGCAGCCACATATGTGCCTGTGCATACACACGTGCACACACGTGCATGCACATACACATGGACACGCACACACACATGTGCACGCACACACACACGTGTATGCACACACAATTACACAATTTTACCTAAATGGGACTATTAAATACAAGTTTTCACTCCGGAAATCTCTTTTTAAACAATGGGCAGCCTTTGCTTCTTATACTCCATACTGTCCCTTCAGAGGGTAACTGATGTGAATAACAATCCATGCTTGCATAATTATATAGAACATTTATATTACACATAGATAAGGGATGTTTTAGACATTTGATTTTACAACAGTGGCATGCTAGTATGTATACTGCCATATCTTGCTTTTCTCACGTAACAGTCCACCACGGAAACCACTTAAATTTGTTAAATGGTGGTATAAAAGGCTATGGTTTGGATGTGCAATTAACTCAGCCATACATACCTCTTCTCACAAACATTCCTTCCACTTCCAGTGCTTTTATTTCTTTTTTTTAAAAGATTTTTATTTATTTATTTATTTATTTATTTGAGAGAGATATGAAGAGAGAGCACAAACAGGGGGGAGAGGGAGAAGCAGGGGTGAGAGGGAGAAGCAGGCTCACCCCTGAGCAGGGAGCCTGACGCGGGGCTGTATCCTAGGACCCTGGGATCATGACCTGCTGAGCCGAAGGCAGATGCTTAACCGACTGAGCCACCCAGGTGCCCCAGGTTGAAGTTAATTTTAGTAGATAATACCAGATTCCTCTTCAGACAAGCTATAAGAATTAATTTTTTTCACCAGCAATATATGAGAGTGCACTTTCTCCAACATTTCAAGCATCCACTTTGGTAAAAAAGCAAGTTTAGGACAATGCTTCAATTTGTGATCGGCTACGTGTTGGCTTACATTGTGAAATACTTTTGAACATGGAAAATAACTTGAGTAGACTCAACCTTAAAGCCAGAGCCCTGAGGAGGAAAATGCTTTGACTTTATCCATTTTATCTTAATTCAACTTAGGTTGACAATAAACATGATAGCTACCAGTTGCTAAGAGTTTCTGCTATATCCAGCATTGACTAAGCACTCTCTCATTTAAACCTGAGAGCTTTGAGGAGACACTCTTATCACTTTCACTTTACAAATGAAGAAATTAAGGCACAGAGAAATTGACAAACTACCAAAAGTCACACAGCCAGGAAATGACAGAATGGGTCTAAGTTTGGCATAGTGCCAAACTTGGCACTTTTAACTACAGTGCCACTAGACTTTGGTAGTGTGGTTATCTTTGGACTGCTGGAGGTCTGAAGCTAGGCCTGATATTTGTAGAGGTGCGCCTTTGCCCTTTATAGAGATAATGAAGAATAATGGGGGGATATATCCAAGGTCCAAGTGCCCCATGCTTGGACCAGGGCAACTGGATGTGGGTGGCTCTGTCTTGCAGCCGTTGAGAGTGTCCCCTAAACCAACAAAGGCCATGGTCCTAGGATGAAAGGCTAGAATCGATGTGTGCAGCAGGCATTGGGAGGCTGGATTTTTATCTCCTGTCCCCAGGCAGAATTTCTGTCATTCAGGAACTGGACATCTTTCCTGAGATGCTCTCGCTCCACAGCCACTTTGCTGCCAGAATCTTTCCAGTCTATCTCAGCAAAATAAGGCAGGCTTCTGGGGAATAAGTATCAGAGCAACTAATCGCCAGTCCTCAAGTGTGTTTTCGTCCCAGCAGCTCTGTTTCTGTGCTGACAGGCCCAGATCAGGATGCATTCTTTAATGCCACGGTGATAGCACAAGTACTTATGCAAATGGATTCGCAGAGGCCATTAATTTCCTCAGTACAGAATTCCAGCCAAATCTTCCTCGTGAGAGTGAAGGACACATTACAATTCTACCCCAAGAGATACTTACAAAGAGTTAATCAGATGCAGATTGGTTCATAAAATAAAGGGAATCACTGATATTAATGCTTTGGCTGGAAATTGTTTCACCTTGAAAGGGTAATCATAACTATCATTTATTGAGCACCCAGTAAATAGCAGGTGATTTACATACATTATCTCATTTGATCTTCACCACAACCCTAATGAGGTAGGTACCATTACTGTACCCATTTTGCAGATGAACTAGTTGAGGCTGGGAGGTTAGGTGGCTTTCTGTCTAAGATAATACACTGAGTAAGTGGTAGAAGCTGGGGTTGGAAACCCATAGTTTCTCAGCCTTCTGTAGCCTGCTGTTCTGTTCTCAGCCTGCTCAGGCTTCTGGAGCCATTTCTTTATCTAAGACAGTTGCATCTGAGCATCATCAGACATCATAGTCACAATAGTTTCCACTTATGAAAGATCTACTATATGCTAGGCACTTCACATCTATCCTGTCCAGTCTGAGTGACTCTTAAACATGCGCTTTTACTGTTCTATTTTCTGTCACTCTATCTCTAGAGGTGAAGTTTCCCTATGCAGAACAAAATTACATGCCTTATTATTCTCAAAGATGACTGTTTTCACATAGCTCATCCCAGATGGGTCTTGTGTTTGAGTCTTATAAAGCATAAACAAACTTAGCCATTTGCTCTTGTCTCTCAGCGCTAAGGAACATTGCAGAAATTAGACTGACAGACCTGTTGACCAAAGTCTTCAAGGGAGAGTCTTCTTGTGGTGAAAAGTGGTGATGACCACTAAGCACGTTAGAGTGCAGGGGTGAACAGTGGAAAGACACCTGATTTTCAAGACAGAACCTCTAAAGACCCAGCTCTCCCCATTTGTCAGCTGTGTGCCCTTACATAAGGGAATGTGCAAAACCTTTGTGAGCTCACACAGTGTCAGAGGTGATCAGAATGGGAATTTCCATGTCCCCAATCAATCTTTTTCATAGCAGAACCAAGGGCTGCAGGCCCCCAAACCTTGCCTTAAACCTCACTCCCTTCTGCCTACTGGGCTCTAGTTCTCTTTACCCATTTTGCCTGAAATGCCCACCATATAGAGTAGTCAGTGGTACTCAGTCCTGACTGAACATTAGAAACAATTAGAATTATAGCTTTTAAAAAAAGCTATAATTCCCCAGGCACCCTGTGACAGATGATTTATATACATCATCTCATTTGATTTTCATCACAACCCTAATGTGGGAGATACCATCATTGTGTCCATTTTACAGATGAGTAAATGGGGCTTGTTCCTGCCCCTAGAAAATTTTATTTAATTGACACAGGTCTCAGAATTAAAAAAAAAAAGGCTTCCCTGGTCATTTTAATGGCAGTCACTGAGACCCTGACTGAGAGACCAGTGAGTCTTGTTATGGGCTGAATATTTGTATTCCCCCAAATTCATGTGTTTAAGCCCTAACCCCCAATGTGATGGTATTAGAAGATGGGTCCTTTGGGAGGTAAATAGACTTAGATTAGGTCATGAGGGTGAGCCCCTCACAATGGGATTAGTGCCCTTATAAGAAGAGAAAGAGCTAGCATACTCTCTTTCTCTGGGCACACACTGAGGAAAGGCCATGTGAGCACACAGCAAGAAGGCAGCCATCGACAAACCAGGACGCAGGTTCTTACCAGGTACTAAAGCTGCCAGCATCTTGATCATGGATTTCCCAGCCTCTAGAACTGTGAGAAATACATGTCTGTTGATTAAAGCCAGCCAGTCTGTGGTATTTTGTTATAGCAGCCTGAACTGACTAAGGCAGGTCCGAACCCTAGCTATACATCAGAATCACCTGGGGAGCTTATACAAAATCCACATTCCTGGGCCAGATCTCAGAGGCAGTAGAAACCACAGAGTTGGGTAGTGGAGGACACTATGTTTCTAGAGACCACTGCTAAGATATGACTCAGAGAAGAGAAGAGACTTGCCCCACTACCAAATCCCTAATTTGGATCCTTACTGACCCTCTTCATTGAGTGCTGCAGGAGCATTCTGCCTGATCTTCTGACCTTGATTCTTGCTCTCCTCTAATCAGTTCTTTACTGTGACAAGAGTGATGTTTCTAAAACACAAAGCAGACATTATTGCTCCTTTACTCAAAACCACCAAGGTGGATTTCCATTTCTAGAAAGAGAAAGATGGAATAGATGTACTTTTCCCTCTTCCTTCTGATAATATCAGCTAAAATCCCTGGACATTAGCTATAAAATAAATGTAAGAAGACATGGAAAGGTGGAGAGCAGAAGACAGACCAACTAGGGACCTTGGGGTGTGAAGAATGACATGGTGGGGAGTTCTCTGGATTTTCTTACCGACATATATATCCCAGACTTAGAGCTAAAGACAAAAACTTACCAAAATCTGGAATGAAAGAGGAGATGTCCGTAGAGAACCTACAGACATCAAAAGGATAATACAATTACAAACACATACATTTAACATTCAAGATGAAATGGATCAAGTTTTCAGAAAAAAAAAAACCTATCACAACTTATCCAATATGAAATAGGTAATTCGAATAGCACTATAATTATTAAGGAGATTGAATTCATAATTTAAAACACAAAAAAGAAATGTCCAGAGTCAGATGGTTTCACTTGAGAATTCTACCATACATTTAAAAAAAAATCAATAGTAATTCTTCAGTCTCTTCCAGAAATAGAAGAGAAAGGAACACTTCTCAGATCAGTATGCAAACCTAGTATTAACCTGATATCAAAACCAGACAAAAAATGAAAAGTAAAGACTGATATCCCTCCTGAATATAGATGTAAAAATCCTTAACAAACCACTGGAAAATAGAATTCAGCAATATATAAAAATATAGGAATATATACCTTTGCCACATACAGTTTATTTTAGGGATTCAAGGCTGGCTCAACCTTCAAAAGTCAATTAAGGTGATCCATCACATCAACAGGTTAAGGAAGAAAAGTCATATAAATTGATGTAGTAAAAGTATTTCACAGAATTTAACTTACTTCTTTTTTTTAAGATTTTATTAATTTATCTGTGAGAGAGAGCACAAGCAGGGAGGAAGAGCAGAGGGAGAGGGAGAAGCAGACTCCCTGCTGAGCAGGAAGCTGGATGCAGGGCTTGGTCCCAGGACCCTGGGATCATGACCTGAGCCCAAGGCAGACGCTTAACCACCCAGGCGCCCCTGAATTCAACTTACTTCTGATAAAAACTCTCAACAAATAAAGAATGGGGCAACTTCCTTACCTTGATAAAGAGCAACTACAAATCTATAGCTAACATCACACTTAAAATAATGAAAGAGAGAATGCTTGTCCCCAAAGATTGGGAATAATCATAACTCTTATTCAACATAGTAATGGAAGACCTATCCAGCTCAATAATGCCAGAAAAGAAAATATAAGGCATACAAATTGGAAAAGAAAAATATCTCTGTTTGTAGTTGATGTGATAATCTACATAGACATTTTCAAGGAATCTATATAAAAATTCCTAGAACTAAAAACTGAGTTCAGCAAGTCACAGGATACAAAGATGAACTTACAAAAAGATGTCAGCAAGATGGCAGAATAGGAAACCCTTAACTCTCCTTATCTCCATGGATCTATACTCTGTGAGAAATCCAGAAACTAGTTGAGAGGTTCCTGCACCCCAGGTGAGTGCAAAACCAGCCACATTAAAGCTGGTAGGAAAATGTGAGACACCCACTCACCATAGTCCCCAGCACAGCGACATATGATTGGGAGGAAACTCCCAGCTCCCAGTCTTCCTGGGGAGGGAAAGAGCTGGACTGTGCATCAGATGTTCCAACTTTTCTGGGTGCTGCCCAACAAACTGGCTTCTCTCTCACATGTCTCAGAGCACTGACAGAGCTTGATGTGCTAAACCCCTGGGGACTACAGAGAAGAAAGGTGGTGGTTTGAACTAACGAGTGACCACTTGCTACAGCTCCTCACCCCAGCTCAGCACAGAGCAAGTGGGCAAAAAATTCCTGTTTCTCTCTGAGGAGAGAAAGAGTTGGTCTACACATCCAACATTCTAGCTTTCCTGGATGTTACCCAAGAAAGTGACTCCTGTCTCTCCTGTCTTGGAGTGCTGACTGGACCCAGCATATGCTAGATCCCAGGAAGCTACAGAGAACAATGGCAGCAGTTTGGACTAGTGTGTGGGCACTTACACAGTTCCTTCCCTCAGCTTCCTCAGAATGAGCAGGTTAAAAACCCTAGTTCCCAGCTTCTCCTTAGGGAAGGAAAGAATTGGGCAGTGTATCTAACATCCCACTTTTCCCAGGTACTGCCTGAGAGACTGGCTTCTGTTTCACCTTCCTCAGAGTGTTATAGGACCTGGCATATGCTAGACTACAGATAAAAGGGCAGCCATGTGAATGATCATGTGGGCACTCACCATAGCTCCTCCCCTTGCTCAGCACAGAGTGCATGGACAAACCCCTCCAACTTTCACCTTCTCCCTGAGGAGGGAAAGAGTTGCACTGAATGTCAATCATTACAACTTTTCTGGTGACTGCCTGAGGGACTGGCTTCTCTCTCACCTGTCTCAGAGTGATGACAGGACCCAGTGTATTCTAAATGCCCAGGGTCACTGGCAACAAAAACAGTGGTTTGAACTAGCACACTAGTACTTGCCACAGCTCTTCCACCCAGCACAGAACAAGGGAAAGAAAACCCCCAATTCCCAGCTTGTCAATGGGGAAGGATAGAGTTGGACTGCACATCCAATGTTCCAACTTCTCTGAGTGCTCCCCACGGGACTGGCTTTAGTCTCACCTGTCTCAGAGCACTGATGGGACAGATCTGACATACTCTAGATGTTTGGGGGATACTAAGAGCAAAGACAGTGGTTTGGACTAGCACAAAGTTTTGAGGGTCTTAAAGAATCTCTAATCAGGATGATTGGTAAAGATTTTCTGTTTTTAAGAGGCCAATCTATGAAGAGTGGGAGAGGTAGGATTTTTCCCAATGTATAGATATCAACACAAAGAGTCAAGGAATATGAAGAAACAGGAGAAATGATCCACACGAAGGAACAAGATATAACTCCAGAAACTGACTTTAATGAAACAAAGGTATAAAAGTACCTGACAGAAAATTTAAAATAACCACCATAAAAATGCTCTATGAACTAAGGAGAACAATAAATGTACAAAGTGAGAATTTAAAGAAAGAAATAGAAAGTTTAAAAAAAAACAAACAGAAATCTTAGAACTGAAGAATATAATAACTGAACTGAAAAATTCAGTAAAGGTTCTACAGTGGAATAGATTAAGCAGAAGAAAGAATTAGCAACTCGAAGACAGGTAATTTGAAATTATCCAGATGGGGTAGCAAAAATAAAAAAGAATGAAGAAAATTTAAGGGACTTAAATTTTGATCACCATCAATTGGACCAATATATGCATTATGGGACTCTCAGAAGGAGAATAGAGAAAGGACCCGAAAGCTTATTTAAAGAAATAATGGCTGAAAACTCTCCAAGTCTGAGGAAAGAAATGAATATCCAGATCCAGGAAGCTCAAAAACTTCTAAATAAGGTGAATCCAAAGAAACCACACTGAGACAGATTACAATCAAATTGTCAAAAGTCAAAGACAAAGAGAATTTTCAAAGCAGCAAGAAAAAAGTGACTTGTCATGAACAAGGGAACTCCCATGAGACTGTCAGTGGGTTTCTCAGAAAACTTGTGGGCCAGAAAGGAGTGGGATGACATGTTCAAAGTGCTGAAATTTAAAAAATGTGCCAGCCAAAATACTGTATCCAGCAAAACTGTCATTCAGAAATGAAAGAGAAGTAAAGACTTCCCAGACTAATAAAAGCTGAGGGAGTTCATTACCACTAGACTTGCCTTACAAGAAATGCTAAAGGGAATTCCTGTTGCTATAAGATGATGCTAAACAGCAACACAATAGCATGTGAAAGTATAACTCACTTGTATAGACAAATGCAGAATACTGTATTACTGTAACAGTGGTGAATAAATCACTTTTAATTCAAGTATAAAAGTTAAAGACAAAAATATTAAAAACAACTATAACTATAAAAGTATGTTAATGGATAATATAAATGGATAATATAAATAATAAATATAAGTAAATGTACAACATAAATATGTGTAAGCTGTGACATCAATGACATAAAGTGTAGGGAGAGAGTTAAAGTACAGAGTTTCTGTATACAATTGAAGTTAAGTTGTTATCAGCTTAAAATAGACTGTTATTATGATAAGATTATTTATGTAAGCCCCATGATAGTCACAATGAAAATACCTATAGAAGTTACACAGAAGAAAAAGAAATCAAAGATAATTAACACAAAATTTAATAAAACACAAAGGAAGACAGCAAGAGAGAAAAGAAGGACAAAAGAACTATAAGACAGATGGAAAACAATGAACATAGTGAACATATAGATCCTTCCCTATGTATAGTTTAAATGTAAACAGATTAAGTTTCCCAATCAAAAGCCATAGGGTGGCTGAATGGATTAAAAAATAGATTCAAATATATGTTGTCTACAAGAGACTCACTTTAGATTTCAGGGCGTACATAGGCTGAAAGTGAAGGGATGGAAAAAGGTATTCCGTGCAAATGTTAACCAAAAAAGGGAGACAAACCATGAGAGACTATGGACTCCGGGAAACAAACTGAAGGTTACAGAGGGGAAAGGGGTGGGGAGATGGGGTAACCAGGTGATGGGTAATAAGGAGGGCACATGCTGTGATCAGCACTGGGTGTTATATGCAACTAATGAATCGTTGAACACTACACCAAAAACTAATGATGTACTGTATGGTGGCTAACTGGACATAATAAAAAAAATTATTTTTTTTATATAGGTTAGCTATACTTAACATCAGGCAGAATAGACTTTAAGTCAAAACCTGTCACAAGAGACAAAGAAGGACATTACATAATGAAAAAGTCACTTCAGCTTCGTGGCTGCCTGGGCTCTCTGGTCAAGCTTCCTGGTTGGGCAGGGCTGGAGGCTCTTCTCTGCAGTTCTACACAGCTTCCGACTTAGCTTTCTGTCTAAGCACAGCTATAGGATGAGCTCTGTGGCTGGTACTGACTATTAGCTTGGGACCCCAACCAGGCAGAACTGTCAACTGAATGCTCTGAGCAATTAGATACAGTGGTTTGGCTCTGCACATAGGCAGAGCCACTGGCTGTGATCTCTGCTTGAGTAGTGCTGCTAATATGAATATGGTCCGTCAAGATCTGTGGGCTCATTTCTGTAAGTTCCACCCC
This sequence comes from Callorhinus ursinus, assembly GCF_003265705.2. NCBI lineage: Eukaryota > Metazoa > Chordata > Mammalia > Carnivora > Otariidae > Callorhinus > Callorhinus ursinus. Next base: position 3,620,522 of record NW_027397126.1, read on the forward strand.
CTTCTTCATCTATATTTAATCCCCAATAGTCCAGTCTCACCAATTCCCCCAGTGATCCTTGTGGGGCAAGATCCAAGTGGGCCTCCCAAGGGGGCATCCTGCAATGCTGGGGAAGCTGGATATCTGCCCTGGACTCTCTTTTTCCCAGTGGAGAAACCATAAGCCCAAGGGGACCCTCTTAGTGCCACACTGTACTGTCTGGGAGGATGCAGTCAAAACGAATCCTTTCCCCTTACCCTTCTAATACAGTTTTTCTTACTCTCTGTGATCCAAAGGGATGCTTCAGCCTCATCTCCAGGTTCTGGAATTTTCAAAAAGGTAATCTTGTTTATGGATAGTTACTAATTGACCTTTTTGTGAGGGAGACTGAAGTCAGGAACGACCTATTCTGCCATCTTGATCCTTCTCTCCCTCCTTCCTTCCCTCCCTCCATCCCTTCATTTCTTTGGAGTACCTTCTTACTTTCTGGTGCTTATAAGATACTTCAGTATCATCTTGAATGTTTCTTACCCCAGTTCTGGAATGAGCCATTTCTCCTGAGAGCCCTGGTTCCTTTTATTGGAGAATAGTATTAGAAACCAAGATCGGCATGCTACATGTACTCTTTGTTACTAGCTTGTTAGCTTGTTATTGCTTCTAGGCTCTCTAAATGACAGAGCAAGGAAATATATGTATATATACTAACCTGTGTATATACACGTATTTATAAATATTTCCAAATGAAACTTGCCACTTCCTGCTTCAATTCTGCAGTCTAGGAACATCAAACTGCCCTAATCTTACCTAAACTTACCCTGCTGGTTGTCACCTCTGGGCTCTTGTTTATGCTGTTACTCTGTTTTGCTTTTCCTGACATCTCCAGTCTGGATTCCAATGACCTCCATTTGTGCTTCCATGACACATGAGCATTCCTTTATCACTGCACTATTGTGCACTATTTGAATGACATTCTGTCTCCCTCCTCAATAGATTGTGAGCTCCTTGCGGGAAGGGACTGGGTCTTACCAATTATGATGTACTCAGCACTTGTCTTAGGCTTTATGTGTTCACCATCTCTTACAAAAGAAGGTGGACATTCACTGCCCAAGTACAACTAGAATTTGTTCATGAATTGATTCCTTCAAACAAGGAATTGTATTTATTTGAATTAAATGGTTAATTAAATTTATTTTTAACCTATTTTTAAAAAATTGAGGTAGAGAGGGGTGCCTGGGTGACTCAGTTGGTTAAGCATCTGCTATTGGCTCAGGTCATGATCCCAGGGTCCTCGGATGGAGCCCCGCATTGGGATCCCTGCTCAGCCAGAAGTCTGCTTCTCCCTTTCTCTGCCTCTTTCCCCTGCTCATGCTTTCTCTCTCAAATAAATAAATAAATAAATAAAACCTTTTTTAAAAAACTGAGCTGGGGGGGAAATCGGAGGGGAAGACGAACCATGAGAGACTATGGACTCTGAGAAACAAACTGAGGGTTCTAGAGGGGAGGGGGGTGGGGGGATGGGTTAGCCTGTGATGGGTATTAAAGAGGTTATGTATTGAATGGAGCACTGGGTGTTATACGCAAACAATAAATTGTGGAACACTACATCAAAAACTAATGATGTAATGTATGGTGATTAACAAAACATAATAAAATTTAAAAAAAAACTGAGCTGGAGAGCTGTCTTGGCATTGCCTAACTGGAATTTAGAGAATTTAGACTTTCAATATTAGCAGAGGCAATGTAAAGGTAAAAGTAGTCTCAAAGGAAAGAGAACCCATTGGATGGTGTTCCACTTTTCCTCCTCCCTCCTCATGCCCTGGTACACACCTAGTTAACAAACAGACAAACAAGAAACCCAATTCTTCCCTGACCTCAGCAGTTGGCCCTAAACATCACCCTCTCCTATGTCAGGCCTTAGAGAGGGCTTGCTGGATGTTATTAATGAAAAAGATAGATCATACCTTCTTTCCACAAGCTCCCAGAGTGTAGCTGCGTAAGCGGTCCCACTTAGCCTTTGACTTTTTTACATTTTGGAAATAGAGCTTAGCATTTTTCTTTAATTTTCAATCAGTTCTGTAAAGATTAATACCAATTAATGCAACAATATTCTCTTATGTGTCATGCTGAGTGCTGACTAGACAAAATAGGAGATGGCTCCAGCCACTCATTTTTGGTTGGAAGGATTCTGTTCTGAGTCCCCTTCACTGAGGTGAAGAGGGGCGTGCAATTATCTGCTTTAATGACAAGCATGGGGTTGAGCTGGGTCAGGGATTTTGGTACCTGCTCACTTTCTCACATCAGGAAACAATTTCTAAACATGCTGGCATGGATTTCCCCTCAAGTTAGCTTGACATAATTCTATTTTTCAAACCAAAACGTATTAGAGCTATTTTAACTCTGATGTGACTCCAGGAATAATATTGAGAAGGGTATTGTGAAAACCTGTATTTTGGAGCGTTTTATCTTGTGCATAACTGATGTGACCAATTTATAATACAAAAGACTTCAGCAATCAAATGATACCAACAAATTTTGCTCTAACAGTTCTCTGTGTAAACTTTCTTTTGTGAGAACTGATGAACAATAGATCACTATGTAGGAATCAACAGTACCAATGAGCAAGAATCGGTTTATTCTTACTTTTAGTAGAATCAAAAGATAAATCTCTTTTGAGTGATTTATAGATCTGTAAATTGTATGCCAAAATCAGCAAGATTTTGAGAATACCAGTATGTTGTTGATAAATGACTGGTGCTCTGCCAAAGCAGGACCTATAACAGGGAAGGCATATCCACCATCAGGATTTTGCCTTCAAAAACTACATTTTTTAACTCCTACTTTAAATAACTCCAGTGGAAGGAAACAGATTGGTATAAGTGTGGGTTGTGTTTTGTGACTGGCCGTCATAGTTTGGCCCTTCTAGGAATGTAGGGGAAAAAACTAGCTTTTTAAATAAAGCATCAAAATCTGTAAGCTTTTGCAGGCCAACAGTTGATTCTAATATGAAATGGCTGAAAGGAAGGTTACTCATTCCACATGACCCAGATGGTGTGTGTGTGTGTGTGTGTGTGTGTGTGTGTGTGTGTTGGGCAGGAAGGAGTGGAAAATAATTGCAGAAAAGCACAGTATCTCAATTCTTTCACATGAGCTTCTCTTCTTAGCCCCTTCTAACATTACCTCACCCTATTCTGCTTTCCATGACTTTACTCGTTCTCTGCTCATGTCCCATCATTCTAGCCCAGGCCCCATTCAACAACTTCATTACACAACTATGATAATAGTTATGCATATATTGAATAATGTACTTGTGTCAATCTCTATGGTAGGCACTTTACATACATGATAATATTTAATCTCATAGGAGTAGATTTGGAGAAATAACCAGGAACCAGATCAGGTAGGGACTTGGCCACCAGGAGCAATTTAGATTTTATTCTGAATGTGAATGTGATTAGAAAGTATTAAACAGAGCAATGATATAATCTGATTCACACTGTGAAGTGAACTCTCTGAATATCTGGTAGAATGTTGACTGGGTCAGGAGCAGAAATGTGGAGACAAGTAAGTAGTTACTGAAATGATCCACACAAAAGAGAATGGTATCTTTGACCATAGAGGTAGTGATGGAAGTGGTAAAAAGTGCCTGGATTCTGGATCTATTATAAAGAGAGTTGACAGTTCTTGCTGATGGATTTGATGTAGGTGACTCCAAGTTTTGTTTTTTTTTGTTGTTGTTTTTTGGTTTTTGGTTTTTTTTGCCTGAGGAACTGGGTAAATGGTGGTACCATTTACTGTGATGAAGAACACTGGAGGAGGATTTGGAGTGATAGTGAAAATCAAGAGTTCAACTTTAGGCACATAAAGTTAGAGATGCCTATCAAACACCCAGAGGAGGAGGGGTCAGGGAGGTAGTTGAATATAGGCATCTAGAGCTCAGGAAAGTTTACTACACTTCTCCCAGTGTTGGGGGCTAGAACATTATAGGAAGCTACTGACCTGGGGGGTAGAAGACTAAAGAAAAACTTTTGTTATAAGGAACTGAATCAAATTGCCACTCCCTTGCCATATCTTCAGTATCATTATATGTGACAGAAGTCCTGAAAATCTGTAATAAGACCTGGTTCTGGACTACAGTCCTGGGAATTATGTAGGATCAACACAGAATGCCAATAAAAGGAAGCATGGAGCATAGACTGTGGGAGAGGAACGAAATTATATCCTATTCAAATGAGCCTTCACACCAAAATTTTAAAATACATGAAAAAGGTTGACACTAAGAAAGATCACCATGGAAATAAACAATCAGAATGTGAATTCATTCAAGATGAAATGATTTTATGGAAAGGTCCATCAAAGATTTTTTTTAAGTATGTTGGGGATGCTCAAAGAAGTATACAAACAACTTTAATTTAAAAATAGCAGGAAATTAAAGGGGTGTCTGGCTGGCTCAGTTGGTGGAGCAGAGCATGTGATTCTTGATCTCGGGGTTCTGAATTTGAGCCCCATGTTGGATGTAGAGATTACTTAAAACTAAAATCTTTAAAAAAATAAATAAAAATAGCAGGAAATTATGACACAAACAGAAAATAAACAAATGAAAGGTGAGACCAGATGGATATGAAAGAACCAATTGGAAATCTTGGAAAGGAAAATAAAGTAATTTAAATGCAAACTCAAGAGAGTATATACTTAGGATTGGACACAAAGAGAAAATAGCAAAGTGACAGTACTGAGGAAGGCTAAATGTAGCAAATAAAGAGAAAGATATATTTTTTAAAGATTTTATTTATTTATTTGACAGAGACACAGTGAGAGAAGGAACACAAGCAGGGAGAGTGGGAGAAGGAGAAGCAGGCTTCCCGCTGAGCAGGGAACCTGATGCGGGGCTCCATCCCAGGACCCTGGGATCATGACCTGAGCCGAAGGCAGACGCTTAACTGACTGAGCCACCCAGGCGCCCATCAGAAAGATATATTTTTTAAAGATTTTATTTATTTATTTGAGAGAGAGAATGAGAGAGAGAGCATGAGATGGGGGAGGGTCAAAGGGAGAAGCAGACGGAGCCCTATGCGGGACTCAATCCTGGGACTCCAGGATCATGACCTGAGCCAAAGGCAGTTGCTTAACTAACTGAGCCACCCAGGCGCCTCATAAATAAAATCTTTAAAAAA
>NW_027397126.1:3635671-3690248 GCF_003265705.2 Callorhinus ursinus
TTATGGTAAAAAAGCCATGAATTCTATGTGCAGTATTCCCCTAGCACAGGAGTTCTCCCATTCTCCTTGATCGGTAAACTTGGTGTTGGCTTGCTGGCAGTTCGTGCTGATCTTCCGGGGGAGGGGCCTGTTGCCGTGGTTCCCAAATGTCTTTGCCGGAGGCGGAATTGCCCCGCCCTTGCCTGTCTGGGCTAAGTAATCTGTTCCGGTTTGCTCTGGGAGCTTTTGTTCCCTGCAAGCTCTCTGTACAGCTTAGGAGGGCCAGGGCAAAAATGGTGGCCTCCCAGTCTCTGCCCAGAGGAGCCGAGAACTCGGGGCCCCGCTCCTCAGTGCGCCCCCAGAGAAAAGCAGTCACTCCCGTCTCCCTGGTCTCCGGCTGCACTGCGTGCTCACCTGGCCTGTGACCGAGCGTTTCTGTCTCTGGCACCCGACCCCGTGTGGCGTCTCCAAACCCAGCAGATCCCTGCGGTGCGCTCCCGCGCCGCTCCTCCTGGGGGAGGAAGGGGAGTCTCCCCGGATCTGCTGCTTGTTGGGTCCCTGCTGGAGGAGCAGTGGCCCGACTGGGCCGCGGATCACAGTTTATGGCCACCCCGAGCTGAGAGCCCGCGCCTCGGCTCCGTCTCTGCAGCCGGCTTCCCCGCTCCGATACCTGGGAGCTCTGCCGCACTCAGGCACCCCGGTCTTTCTGTGACCCCGAGGGTCCTGAGACCACACTGTCCCGCGAGGGTCCCACCCCCGGCTTAGCCACTAGAGCGACGTCCCTCAGTGGAGCCGACTTCTAAAAGTTCCAATTTTGTGCTCCGCGGCTCTAGCGCTTGCCAGAAGCGGCCAACGGAGGCCCCCTCCCCCGCCGTCTATCCTCCCGAATATCGCCTTGGATTCACTTCTCCGCACGTCCTACCTTCCAGAAAGTGGCCGCTTCTCTGTTCAGAGAGTTGTTGCTACTCTCTTCTTCGATCTCCTGTTGAGTTCGTAAGTGTTCAGAATGGTTTGATCCCTATCCAGCTGAATTCCTGAGACCAGAAGAAATCCAGATCTCCTACTCCTCTGCCTTCTTGCTCCACCCCCCAAACTCCATACAGCAACTCTTAAAAGATGTACTTGCAAAGAAGAAAGGGAGGTTAAGATATAAAAAAGTGGTTGGGCGCCTGGGTGGCTCAGTTGGTTAAGCGACTGCCTTCGGCTCAGGTCATGATCCTGGAGTCCTGGGATCGAGTCCCGCATCGGGCTCCCTGCTCAGCAGGGAGTCTGCTTCTCCCTCTGACCCTCCCCCGTCTCATGCTGTCTCTCTGTATCTCATTCTCTCTGTCAAATAAATAAATAAAATATTTTTTAAAAAGTGGTTAAAACAGAAATAGGTAATATATTGATATATTTAATTGGATATAAAAGCTGTTTTTTTGATGTTTAAATAAATGTAAAATTAATGCTTTAGACAAAATAAATAAAATGAGTGTTCAGTTTGTAGTTATGCTAAAATCTGTCATATTCAGTAGGGGGTTGAAAATTCTAAATAATTTTAGGCTCTGTCAGAAAAAGGTATAACTTTGTATGTCCTTAAAATATTAAGGATAAGCAGTTAAAAAGGATAGAAATAGTATCTATAGCTTCAAAATGTACAGAGGAAAAATATATCGAAAACTTTATAAATCCAACTGAATGCAGAAAAGGAGAAAAATGAAGCAAAGAAAGTGATGCTAACAGAAAGCCTATTTCTAAAAATGTCAGCAATCACTATGAATGTGACTAGATTAAATTTAGCTATTTAGAAGAAGAGACTATCATATTATTTATGAAACAAAGTCAAGCTATATGCTGTTTGCAAAATACCTAAAGCCAAACCAACAGGACATTGAAATTAAAGACATACAGCAAATATATGCCATAAATTTTAACCAAAAAAAAAGCTAGTGAAGCAAAATAATATCAAACAAGATAGAATTTGAGAGAAAATGTGTTAATAAAGATAAAGAGGAACATTGCATAGAAACACATCAATTAAGATGTTGTAATGGACTTGGATGTTCCTAACAACATAACCTTGAAATATGTAAATTAAAAAGCTAGATATAGAGGGAGAATTTAATAAATCCATAATTAAAATAGGGAGATTTTAGCATGACTCTCTTCAAAAATGGAATGATCAGTTGGGTAAATGTCCAGGAGAGAATCCAAAATTACTCAGTATATTAAAAACCAGAAAAAAAATTTCAACTCCCGTGGGAAAAGATAATCAACGAATGCCAAATGCCAAGATGATGTAGTTGTTGAAATTATCTGATAAAGATTTTAAAAGCAGCTATAAAATGCTCTAATAAGAAAAGGCAAATGTCTTTTAAATAAATGGAAAGACAAAAATAATCTCAGCAAAGAAGTAGGAAATACAAAGTAGAAAAAAATGGAAATTTTAGATCTGAGATATACAATAATCAAAATATAAAAACTCTACCTGGACTCAAAAGTAGAATCGAGGTGAGAAGAAAGAGTAAGTGTTCTTGAAGAAAAATCAATAGGAATAATTCAATTTTAACAAGAGAGGAAAAATTATATCTAAAAAAATATACAGGGGTTTAGGGACCTGTGGAACAATTCCAAGAAGTCTAACACTCATATTGTCAGAATCTCAGGAGGACAGGAGTGTGTGGGGCAGGAAACATATTTGAAGAAATAATGACTGAAGACTTTCAAAATTTGGTGAAAGACATAAACCTTGAGATTATTAAAAATTCAGAGAACTTCTAACACTATTCATAATAGAAAAAAACGATAAATTAGGCTTCATTAAAGTTAAAAATGTTGGTTATGAGAAAGACACTGTTAAGAGAATGAAAAGACAATGTACAGCCTGGGAGAAAATATTTGCAAGTCACATATCTAACAAAGAACTTATAGTCAGAATATGTAAAGAACTTTGAAAACCTAATAATAAGGAAACAAGCCATTTCAATAAACAGAGCAAAACTTTACAAAGGAAAATATATGTCTGGCAAATAAGCACATTAGTCATCATAGAAATGTAAGTTAAAACCACAGTGGGACACCGTGACTCTTATATTAGAATGGGTAAAATTTTAAAAGATTGCTTCCATATCTTGGCTGTTGTAAATTATGCCGCAATAAGCATAGGAGTGTATGTATCTTTTCAAATTAGTGTTTTCACTTTCTTTGGGTAAAAAGTTATGGAAGCAACCTAAATGTCCATCAATTGATGAATGGATAAAGAAGATGTATATATGTATACACTACATATATACTTATATATATATATACAAATACATATGGTATACATATATACCATATACATATATCTACACATAGACAAGATTTTTTTCTTTTTAATGGCTGAGTAATGTTCCAATGTTCCCATTACTCAGCCATAAAAAAGAATAAAATCTTGTCATTCACCACAACATGGATGGACCTAGAGGGTATTATGTTAAGTAAAATAAGTTAGAGAAAGACAAATGCCATATGATTTCACTTACATGTGGAATCTAAAAAACAAAATAAATGAACAAATAGAAATAGACTCATAAATACATAGAACAAACTGGTGGTTGCCAGAGGGGAGGGGGTGGGGGGGAATGAGAAAAATAGGTAAAGGGGATTAAGAAGTACAAACTTCCAGTTATAAAATAATTAAGTCATGAGGATGAAAAGTACAGCATAGGGAATATAGTCAGTAATATTGTAATAACTTTGTATGGTGACAGATGGTGACTACACTTATGGTGAGCACTGCATAATGTATAGGGTTGTTGATTCACTATGTTATAGATCTGAAACTAATATAACATTGTATGTCAACTACACTTCAATTTAAAAAATGAAAAGTAACAGGAGTGTGGTAGAGAAAGGATAAAACAACCAAAGGTCAAAAAAAATTTGATTTACATTCAGGAAAAAAAAGATTGATCATATAAAGTGGTGAGAATGTAGAGGAACTGGGACTTTCATACACTGCTGGTGGCACAATCACTTTGGAAAAGAGTTTGGCAGTTTCTTTTCTTTTTTTTATTATTATGTTCAATTAGCCAACATATAGTACATCATTAGTTTTTGATGTAGTGTTCAACTATTCATTAGAGTTTGGCAGTTTCTTAAAAAATTAAATACCTACATGTGTTCTAGCTATTCCTAGGTATTTACCCAAGAGAAAAGAAATCATATGTTCATACATAGACTTGTACATGTATGTTTCTAGCACCTTTCTGTGTAATATCTAAGCACTGGAAGCAACAGGTGAATGGACAGTGTATGGCCAAAAAATTTTTTGTGGAATACTACTCAGCAATAAAAAGCAATGAACTACTGATATACACAATATAGAAAACTCAAAATAATTATATGCAGTGAAATAAGGTAGTCACAAGAGTACATGCTCTGGGGATTCCACTTATATGAAATTATAGAAAATGTAAACTCATGTATAGTGACAGAATTCAGATTAATGGTTGCTTGGGGATGGAGTGGTGATGGGGAGGAGCGATCATCAAGGTGCATGAGGAAACTTTAAGGGATTATGGTTGGATACATTCACAATTTTGATTTGGTGTGATGGTTTACCAGATGTATATGTATATTGAATCTTAACAAATTGCATGCTTTAAACATAGGCAGTTTATTTTTTTAGTAATCTCTACACCATACATGGGGCTTGAACTCACAACCCTGAGATCCAGAATCTCATGCTCTTTCAACTGAGCCAGCCAGATGCCCCTATAGAACATTTTATATATAATTATCACTGTAAAAATCATAAGGAAATTTTGAGAAGATCAAAACACAAACTGAGGGTTGCTGGAGGGGAGGGGGTTGGGGGGATCAGGTGGTTGGGTGATGGACATTGGGGAGGGTATGTATTGTGGTGAGCACTGTGTGTTGTGTAAGACTGATGAATCACAGACCTGTACCCCTGAAACAAATAATACATTACATGTTAATTAAAAAAATCACATGCAAAGTTATGATTTAGGCAACTAGTAAATCATACAACCAATGTAAGATTTTATTTTGATTTTTATTGTAGTATTAAAATAATGAACAATTAAGGAATACATTTCATGTTTAAAGATATTGTTTATGGGGCACCTGGGTGGCTCAGTTGGTTCAGCTTCTGCCTTCAACTCAGGTCATGATCTCTGGGTCCTGGGATCAGGCCCCGTGTCAGGCTCCCTTGCTTGGTGGGGAGTCTGCTTCTCCCTCTGCCCCTCCCCCCGACTTGTGCGCACACATGCTCTCACTCTCTCTCAAATAAATAATTAAATCTTTAAAAAAAGATATTGTCTAAATTCAGTAAAATATTTATTTTCAAACAAAGTAAAAGTCTCATTACACCCCAAAATTTTACTCCTTGAATTGCACACTTTGTTTCACTGATTTAGACATCAATAAAAACAAGTGATTACATGAAATCACAGCTGAAGTAACTGAAGTTGGTCTTTGTCTTTATAATCACTGTGCTATAATTTTTAATTTAGAATCTACTTTTGAAACATGGGATATGTATATTATATATGACTACAGGGATTGCAGTCTGGAAGTGTGCTCAAAGCAAGCTCAAATGATCTACATGGTTAAGAACTTTAGGAAAGAATAGCCTGTGCCCAGGGCCAACTATTTAATGAGGATTTATTAAATTGAGTTCCTTATAGAATAAAATGATTATTAAAACATGAATTCTAAAAATTGGCTAATTTGGACCTTACATATATATTAAAACTTAATGTTAACCACAGCCATCTTTTAGAACATAGAACAAAAGAGGATTTTTGGGGGGGGAAATTTAGAAATGGTTTGTTATGGTGCTAATAAAAACAAGACTGCCTTTTACTGGGTTTTGTTGTTCTTATATTAAAATTCTCTGTGGACACTGTTTCCCTTTATTGCCTGCAGGTGGGCAGACCATTCCCACTGCCCTACCCATGGTAGGCCGCTCCTCCACGCCAACCTTCTTAACAAGAAAGTGGCCTAATTGCTCTTGGATTTGTGGCCTCCAAACACCATTATTTTAGTGTGTGGGGGTGCTGTTGGGGACTTTCTATAGGGTGAGCTTTTTTGTCCCTCTGAAGGCCTTTAGTGGCTTACAGAATTGGGTGGGGTACAACATACATCACAATGGCATAGGTGACCCAGAAGTGATTAGGTGACCCGGAGGTGATTAGGTGACCTGGAAGTGCTTTTGTTGTCTGCCTTTTTGGGTGGAGCATCATTGTCAACCACCACACATTAAACCCTCTTCCCATCTGGGTTCTGGTAATCTCAACTCTGACTCTGTGCCCTCTCTCTGCATCAAACACACATAGAACCACCACAGCTCTTTTTCTTCTTGTCTATGGGACAAAGTGTTGAGAAAATTTGTCTTTAGTTCTCAGTCCTCACCCAGTCCTTATTCCCAATGTCTGGCTAACTGTGGACCTGCCAGTCTGGCCCCCAACCCTCCAGGACCTCACCTCCCTCCCTACTCACGTGCCTGTCTCTTCCCTTCATTCTTTCTCTTCATCCGTCACAGACACACATACACATGACCTTTTCACAACTTGTTGATTTTCCTTTTATCAACATCTGTGTACCCTGTTGCTCTAGATTTGGTCCCTATATGTTTGACCAGTTCTCCACAGCTGCTTCAGAAGATGCCGCAGCTAATTCTAGGTTTCTGACCCAGGCTTGGCATTTGCTGGCTGCACAAGATATTGCTTGGAATGGTTGTATTTTCCAGTGCCCCTTGTTCCCACTCTGTTCATTTTCATTGTGTGCCTCATTCAGCTTGTGGTAACAGATGAATATTGTTGGCCTTATTGCTTTGTTACAAATTCCTGAGCAAGAGGGGGATGACTGAGGAGTTTTTTTTTTTTCAAATTCCTTTGAAGGGGTCTTTTCGCCTTCGTGGTTTTCTTCTGGACCTGGGAAGGCAATAGGGTGAGTCAGCATAGCATTTGTTTTTGGGAAGAGGGTGGGAATATATAGGAATGGGGCTTCATGAGTAGGGATGTGGGTTGAGGAAGGAGTTTGTATCAGGCAAGGATAGGGCAGGGGGTTTGGGGAGACCTGTGGGGAAGAAGAACATGGATAAGATCATCTGACCTTGCCACTGGTCTTGGGTTGACAACGACTCTTCTTTTCCTTCTTCCTTTTGGTTCTTGGGGCTGGTTGTTCCATGCTTATGTTTGGTTGTTCTGTACTTATGCGAGGCTCCTCTGCCTCCCAGTGGTCTACCCCAGGGCTCCTGGCCAATGAGGAGTCACACCCTTCAGCTTTGTTTGGTCATCGAGCCAATGGTAGTGTTGAAGTGGCTTGGGCATCACAAAACACTGCTCCTGACACCTCTGTGGGGGCAGGGAGGACAAGATGCTGTGATTGGAGAAAAGGAGTGTTTCCTCAATGCCCCCTCAAGATCCATCCCAAAGTGACCTGCTCCCCCTCTTCATCTCCCCGTGTTCCTCCACGAAACACTTGGAGTGTTTCCTCCAAGATGTTCCCCCCAACCACCTCATTCAGTGGTTCATTCTATTCTCTCCCATTCTTTACCATAACCTGCCATTTTGGATATCTTACCTAAAATCTCTCCAAGATAATGTGGCCTTATTTAATTTTCTGGGGAGATATGAATCATTCCATTTTCCCCCAACAAATTTCCCTTTTGTGCCTGCTTTTGTATGGCTCATGAAGTAAGAAAGTTTTTTTAACATTTTAAAATGATTGAGAAAAAAAATCAAAAGAATATCTCATGATGTGAAAATTATATGAAATTCAAGTCTCAGTGCCCATAAATAAAGTTTTATTAGAACACATACATTCATTCATTTAAATATTGTCAATGGTTGCTTTCATCTACCCCAGAGTTGAGTGGTTGTGATAGACTGTACAGCCTGCAAGACACAAAATATTTACTATCTGTTCCTTTACAGAAAAAGTTTGCCAACTCCTGCTCTTTTCTGTTCCATTGATCTTTTTGCCTATCCTTATGCTAATACCACACTGTCTTGATTACTGCAATTTTATAATAAGTACTAAAATGAGCTAGTGCAGCTTATCCAACTTTGCTCTTGTTTAGAGCCCTTCACATATTCGTATAAATTTTATATTGTTTATCTTATTTTTATTTTTTTAAAGATTTTATTTATTTGAGAGAGAGAGCGAGCACAAATGGGAGTGGGGAGGGGGAAAGGGAGAGGGAGAAGCAGACTCCCCACTGAGCAGGGAGCCTGAAGCGGGTCTCGATCCCAGGACCCCTGGATCATGACCTGTGCAGAAGGCAGATGCTTAACTGACAGAGCCACCCAGGCACCCCTATATAAATTTTTAAATCAGCTTTTCTATAAATGTTAAAGCCTGCTATGATTTTATTGTGATGGTGGTGAATTTATAAATCAATATAGGGAGAATTAAAATCTTAACAATGTTGAGACTTTTGACCCGTGAACATGTATCTCTCCACTTATTTAGGTCTTTAATTTCTGTCTGCAATGTGTGTCAATTTTCAATGTACAGCTCTTACACATTTTTTTGTTAAATTGATTCCTAAGTATTTTATATTTTGATTTAGTATTTTTGTATTCTTTGGGTAAATACCTAATAGTGCAATTGCTGGATTGTAGTGTAGTTCTACTTTTAACTTTTCGAGGAACCTCCATGCTGTTTTCCACACTGGCTGCACCAGTTTGCATTCCCACCAACAGTGCAAGAGGGTTCCTTTTTCTCCACATCCTCACCAACACCTGTTTTTTCTTGTGTTGTTGATTTTAACCATTCTGACAGGTGTGAGGTGATATCTCATTGTAGTTTAGATATGTTTCTTGAGGCAAGGGAAACAAAAGCCAATATGAACTATTGGGACTATATCAAAATAAAAAGCTTCTGCACAGCAAAGGAAACAATTGACAAAATTAAAAGGCAACCTACGGAACGGGAGAAGATATTTGCAAATGACAGATCCAATAAAGGTTGGGGCGCCTGGGTGGCTCAGTTGGTTAAGCAACTGCCTTCGGCTCAGGTCATGATTCTGGAGTTCCAGGATTGAGTCCCACATCGGGCTCCCTGCTCATCAGGGAGTCTGCTTCTCCCTCTGACCACTTCCCCCCTCTCATGTTCTCTCTCTCTCATTCTCTCTCTCAAATACATAAATAAAATCTTTAAAAAAAAAGGGTTAGTATCCAAAATATATAAAGAACTTATGACAGCCCCCCCCCAAATGAATAATCCAATGAAAAAATGGGCAGGAGACATGAATAGACATTTTTTCCAAAGAAAACATACAGATGGCCAACAGACACATGAAAAGATGTTCAACATCTCTTATCATTAGGGAAATGCAGGTCAGGATAATTTTTTAAAAATAAAATTGCTGTGGGGCACCTGGGTGGCTCAGTCGGTTAAGTGACTGACTCTTGATTTTGGCTCGGGTCATGATCTCAGGGTCCTGGGATCAAGCCCTACGCTGGGCTCCATGCTCCACACGGAGTCTGCTTGTCCCTCTCCCTCTGCGCTTCCTCCTGCACTCTCTCTCAAAAAAATAAATAAAATCTTTAAAAAAATAAATAAAATTGTTGTATTTGGTTTGCTAATATTTTGTTAAGAATTTTTGCATCAATTGGGGCACTTGGATGGCTCAGTCGGTTAAGTGTTTGCCTTCAGCTCAGGTCATGATCCAGGGGTCTGGGACTGAGCCCCATATCGGGCTCCCTGCTCAGCGGGGAGTCTGCTTTTCCCTCTCCCTCTGACCCTCCCCTCCCCTCTGCTTCTATAAATAAATAAAATCTTTAAAAAAAAAAGAATTTTGCATCAATTTTCATGAGTGATTTTGGTTTGTAGTTTTCTTTCTTTTTAATTTCTTTGTCAGACTTAGATATCATGGTCATGCTGGCCTCATAAAACCAGTTTAGAGGAGTTTATGCCTGTATTTTCTGAAAGAGCTTGCCTACGATTGGTATTAAATTTTTCTTAAATATTTGGAGTATTCTCCAGTGAAGCTATTAGCTCTTGGAAATTTCTTGTGAGAAGGTTTTATGTTTTGAATTAATTTTGATATTTGCATTAAATTCCAGTCTTGTGTTTTAGTTTTGGTAAATTGTTTTTCAAAGAATTTTTCCATTTCATCTAAATTGTTGAATTTGTTAACATGAAGTCATGCATAATATTCCCTTTGTATTTTTTAAATATCTATAGCATGTTTAGTGATGCCACCTCTATAATTCCTGAAATTTGTAACTTGTGTTTTGTGTCTTTTTTCCTTGGTTACTTCTAGCTAGGCTTCTATCAATTTTATTAACCTTAAAAACAACCCTACTTTTGGCTTTCTTGATTTTTCCCTAGTATTTTGTCTTTTTCTATTTTATTGGTTTCTGCTCCTTGTCTTTCTTTTTTTTTCTATTTAATTTGGATTTACTTTACTTTTCTTTTTATAGCTTCTTAAAGTAGGATCTTATACCATTCATTTTAAACCTTTTGTCTTTTCTAATATGAAGTTAAAACTACAAAATTGCTACTTAGGACTGCTTTAGCCACAACTCATAGAATTTGATATATTTTGTTTTCTTATGTACTTTGATTTATCTTCTAATTTCACTTATGATTTCTTTTTAAGCCATGGGTTATTTAGAATTATGTTCCTAATTTCCAAATATTTGGCGATTTTCCATTTATGTTCTTGTCATTGATGTCTAATTTAATTCTACTGTGTTTAGAGAACAAATTTTTATGATTTAAATCTTTTAAAATATATTGAAACTCATTTTATGGCCCAGAATTAGGTCTATCTTGGTGTAGGTCAAAGTTGGTTGATAGTAGTTTTCAAATGTTATACATCTTCACTGATTTCTTTGTCTTCTTGATTTATCAGTTATTAATAGAAGAGAGTTTAAATCTCTAGCTATGATTGTGGATTTTTCTTTTTCTTCCTTTATTTTTGTAGAGTTTTGCTTCGTGTATTTTGAAACTCTATTATTGCATACTCATTTAGGATTGTTTTATATTCTTGATGCATTAACCCTATTTTCATTATCAAATGATCCACTTTATCTCTGTTAGTACTCCTTGTTTCAAAGTCTACTTTGTCTGATATTAATGTAGCCTCAATAGCTTTCTTATGCTTCATGTTTGCATCATATATCTCATTCCATCCTGTTACTTTCAACCTAGCTGTGTTTTTATATTTCAAGTGTGTTTCTTGTTAAGAGCATATATTTAGCTGTTGATTTTTTTTTATTGAGTCCATCAGCATCTTTTAGTTGAAGTGTTTAATCCATTTATATTTAATTGAATTATTGATATGACTGTGTTTAAGTCTATTCTTTATTTGTTTTCTATTTTTTCCCTCTGTTATTTATTTTGTTCCTTCTTTCCTGTCTTCTTTTGGATTAATTAAACATTTTTTGTATTTCATTCTATTTTTTCTGTTGTCTTTTTAGCAATAACTTTTTGTATTACTGGTTTTTTTAGTTGTTGTAGGGATTACAGTATGCATCCTTAACCACATTTTACACAGAAGTAAATTATACCAATGAATGTATAATATTACAATAATATCATTGCACTTATGTCCCTCTTTTTTATTTATTTTTATTTATTTTATTTTTTTAATTTTTAAAAAAGATTTTATTTATTTACTTGACACAGAGAGAGAGAGAGAGGGAGAGAGCAAGCACAAGCAGGAGGAGCAGCAGAGGGAGAGGGAGAAGCAGGCTCTCCGCTGAGCAGGGAGCCTGATGTGGGACTCGATCCCAGGACCCTGGAATCATGACCTGAGCCGAAAGCAGCTGCTTAACCAACTGAGCCACCCAGGAGCCCCTCCCTCTTTTTTTAAAAGATTTTATTTATTTATTTGAAATAGAGAGAGATCATAAGTGGGGAGGAGGGTCAGAGGGAGAGGAAGAAGCAGACTCTCCACTGAGCAGGGAGCCCAGTGTAGGGCTCCATCCCAGGACCCTGAGATCATGACCTGAGCTGAGGGCAGATGCTTAACTGACTGAACCACCCAGGCAGCCCAACACTTACATCCCTCTTGTCCTTAATGCTATCATTGTCCTATATTCTACTTTTACTTAAGGTATAAAACTCAAAATACATTTTTGTTATTTTTTGCTTTCAACATTCAATTGCCTTTAAGAAATTTAACAAAACACTACATCGAAAACTAATGATGTACTGTATGGTGACTAACATAACATAATAAAATTAAATTAAATTAAAAAATAAAATAAAAATAAAGATGTGAAACAGTGATGGGTATTAAGGAGCACTTATTGCATGGAGCATTGGGTGTTATAAGCAAACAATGAATCATGGAACACTACATCAAAAACTAATGATATACTGTATGGTGACTAACATAATAAAATTAAATTAAATAAAAAAAGAAATTTAACAAAAGAAAGAAAAATTGTGTTTTGTATTTATTACCTATTTAACATTTCCAATGCTCTTCGTTGCTTACTTATATCTGAATTTCCATCTCATTATCATTATCCTTCATCCTGAAAAACTTTCCTTAGCATTTTTATAGGGTGGAGGTGCTGTCAGCAAATTTTCTCAGCTTTTGTTTTTCTAAAAATGTTTTTATTTTGCCTTGAGTTTTGCAAAGTATTTTTCCTGGACATAGATTTATATATTGACAGCATTTTAAACATTTTAGCACTTAAGTGATGTTATTCTTTGATTTTCAGGACTCCATGGTGTCTGATATGACACAATGTCTGACATGAAGCCATCTGTAATTCTTATTGTTTCTCTGTTCTTAATATGTCTCTTTTCTCTAACTGCTTTTAAGGCTTTTTCTTTATCTTTGTTTGCAGCAGTTTGTTTATGGCGCTAAGTTTAAGTGAGATTTTCTTTTGGGGGTTCGCTAATTTTCCTGGATCTGTGGGCTGCTGTTTTTGGTCAAATTTCAAATATTTTTTTTCTGACTCTTTCCCTCTCTGGAATTACATTGTCATGTATCTTGGAGTCCTGGGTTTTGCTCCAAAGGTAATTGAGCCTCTCAATTTTTTTCAGTGTTTTTTCTCTTTTTGCATCATTTAGGATGATTTTATTACCTATCTTCAAGTTCGTTGATTCTTATTTCTGTTGTGTTCCAATCTACTGTAAATTTTTTAAAAATCCAATGAATTTTTTATTCAGATATTGTATTTTTCCGTTCTAGGATTTCCATTTGGTTATTTTTATAGCTTCTGAATCTCTTCTGAACTTTTCCATCTTTTCATCCATTCTTTTCCTGTATGTATTTTTTATTGACATAAAATTCACAAAACAGAATTATCTATCCATTTTAAAATGTGCAATTCAGTGGCATTTGGTACATTCACAATGTTGTGCAACCAAAACCTCCATTTACTTACAAAATATTTTCATCACCCCAAACAAAAACCCTGTACCCATTAAGCAATCACTTCCAACTTCCTCCAGCTCCTAGAAACCACTAATCTGCTATAGATTTGACTATTATAGATATTTCGTACAAATGTAATCATATAATATATGACTTTTGTGTCTGGCCTCTTTCACTTAACATAATGGTTTCAAAGTGTGTCTAATACATGCTGCAGCATGTATTAGAACTTCATTCCTTTTTATGGCTGTATAATAATCCAGCATATTAATATACCACATGTTGTTTTTCATTCATCAGTTGATGGAAATTTAGATTGTTTCCACCTTTTAACTATTGCATATAGTGCATCTATGAATATTTGTGTGCAAGTTTTTGTTTGAATAACTGGGTTTTTGTTGTTGTTGTATGCATAGGTGTGGAAATACTGGGCCACATGGAAACTCCATGTTCAACTTTTTGAGGAATCACCAAACTGTTTTCTACACCATTTTACATTTTCATCAGCATTGTGTGAGGGTTCCAATTTCTCCATATCTTTGCCAACATTTGTTATTGTCTCTCTTTTTTATTATTGGCATCTTGGTGGATGTGAAGTGGTATCTCACTGTGATTTGATTTGTATTTCTCTAGTGACATTTCTCTAATGTATGTTAAACATCTCATGTGCTTATTGGCCATTTGTATATTTTCTCTGTAGAAATGTTTATTCAAGTCCTTTGCCCATTTTTAAATTGGGTTGTTTGTCTTTTTGTTGTTGAGTTGTATGAGTTCTTTATATAGTCTGGTTACTGGACCCTTATCAGATATATGATTTGCAAATATACTCTCCCATTCTGTGGCTTGTCTTTTCACTTTCTTGATAGTGTTCTGCAAGGAACAAAAATTTTAAATTGTGATAAAGTCCAATTTATCTGTTTTTTTCTTTTGTTGCTCATGCTTTCAGTGTCATGTGTCAAAATCTTCTGCCAAAAACAAGGTTGTGAAGATGTATACCTGTTTTCTTCTTAGAGTTTTATGGTTTTCACTCTCATATTTAGGTCACTGATCCATTTAGAGTTAATTTTTGTGTATGGTGGGAGGCAGGCTTTCAGCTATAGCTTTAATTTATTTATTCAGATTAAATCAGCCATTGCTAGTGGTTTCTTGGGAGGAAAAAAAATTTCCTTTATCTTGAGAACTGCCGTAAGCTTCATCTTCTGCTGCTTAATTACTGCTTTGAGCATGTCTCAATCTACCTGAAGAAGGAATAGCATCAAGAGCTCCAAAACCATATAGTTTTACATTTGACATCTTCGGCTACCTAACACCAACCTACATTTTCAGGTATATCTCCTGACTTTTCTCTAATTAGATCCTGTAAGCCAGGCAAAAGTGCCTGCTTATTGTCCATCCCTACCTCAAGCTCAGCAACCCTTTCTTTTCTAAGTATCTTGCTAGAGGCTGTCTGTCTCATATACCACTGTATCTCCAGCATCTAGCATGATGCCTAGCACACAATAGTAAAGTCACTCCTTACACATGGGATGGGTCCTAGAGTCAGTATGTAAAATGAAAATCACGTGGTCAGAATTACTTTTGATGATGCCTTAGGGAGGTGCCACAGCAGAGAATGACATCCTTCTCTCAGAAAGCCCAGCCTGGCCAGCCTTTTTTTCAGTGTGGATACAGATCGCTGGGTTGTTCCTTTTGATCCTCAGTTTAAGTAGTTGGCTTGCATTTCCAGTTGGCCATACTATATGAAAAACATATATCTTTAAACAAAAGGATGATACTCAGCAAAGCAAGCTGTTCGCACTAGGAGTCTGAAGAACAGATTCATGCCTCTTATCTCACACCTGATTTGGGGTATATATTAATTGAGTGTAATGGTGGGAGGATTTGCCCATACTATTTAAACAGCCCTCTCCTACTGTGTATTGCTGAATTCATGTAAGTGAAATATGCCTCTGAATGCCAGTATCATAGACACTCAAAAAGTTTCTTTGCATGAGTGACTTAATTAATTAATGCTGTTCTCTCTACTTGAATGTCTTCTTTTTGTCTCTGCCTATCAAAACCCTATATACTTTTCAGAGCCGAGATGATGACCCACTTAAATCCCCCAGCAGGCTAATTATTTCATTTATTAGGTGTCTACTCTGCAGCAGACAGTGCAAAACACCTTATATGCTTTGCCCTCCTTTAATCCTCATAGCAATCCTATGAGAGAGGAATGATGAATATTTTTTCCTGATTTAGGTATGAGAATACTGAGATTTAGAGAGGTTAACTATCTTGCTCAAGGTAGGTGTCAACTACTTTGTTCACAGCTGTCTTTTTAGGGCCAAGAACAGTGATTGGCATATAATACATGCTCAACAAATATCTGTTGACTGCATGGAATGACTGTCAGGTTCTAAGCCTGTATGCTTAGCTTCTCTGCCAGGGCTTCTTGACCATTTTCAACGCATGGCCCCAGTCATACTTTCTTACTCTATTATCCATATATTGGCCCCAGCCAAGACTATCTTGCGGATCTTCATTTGATTTTAGTTTGTATTACAAGACCTATAAGTATCTTAAATGTTTTTTTCAAAATACATCTGCTCCTAGAGAGTCTGACATGCTTCCCAGCTCCTGTGATTCTTCCTCTTAATCCTCACAGATCCCATAAGATGTAAGGTCGCTACTACCCAAATACCATCTAACAAGACATTGCTTTGTGTTCTGAGGACTTGAATACATATCTCCCCTCCTCCCTTAGGTAGAAGCTAACTGACCAGTATCACTCTCCGAAGCATTCATTACTGAACCCTAGTCTTGACAAACTAAATGTCTAGAAGATAATTGTTCTTCTACCAACACAGTCAGTACCTTGACAGTCTGGACCAAAGTATGTCTGAGCCTTGCAGTCCTCCTGGTTTCTCTCACATAAACATCCTGCTGCCCAAACTGAGAGGACCTGGTCAAAGGATGATAATACTTAAGTCTGCCTGGTCAGGAGAGGCTATGTTCTTTGGTAACTGGCAATTTTTGAAGCATCAGAGATGTACAAAATATATTTTACTGTTGACTGAATGTGCAAAAGAGAAGGTAGAAGAATTACTTCTTAAACACTGATGTGATCTATTTAGAGCTGGTTTATTAATGATGTAGACATATCTGCTCTCATTGTTTCATGGAACCCTGGATCATTCTGAAGTTCTGGTGTAGAAACATATAGCTTTTATTAATTAGAAGAAGAGAGACATAATGGTAATCTATCAACCACAGTCTCTCATCTTTTTAAATAAGCAGGTTTATGGTGAGATTTGCAAACACAGAAATCATGGTTAGAATGGACCATATAGTAAAAGGATCCAAGTTTCCACTCAGGAAATTATAAATGGTAAAATATTGATCTGAACTGGATAGAAATGACTAAACTAGGCTTCAAACAGAATTTTTCACAGGCTATATTTATATCATTCCTAGGCAGGCAATCATTTTGATTATTACAGTGAAGGATCAGGAGGAGTGGGTGGATAGACAGATTTTGGCATTGCATACAATAAGTGTTTACTGGATGCCATGTCCTTTAAATGTATTATCTTATTTATTTCTCACAACTCTGGGCCATAGGTACTGTTTTCATTCCCATCTTACAAATGAGGAAACTGAAGCTTGCAGACTGTGACTTGTTCATGATCATAACCTGGAAAGGAAGAGCTGAAATTTGAATCCGGATCTAACTCCAGCTCTTGTGTTCATTTTACTATACCACACTGCCTCTCAGTGGGCCTTATTAACCTATGATAATAATAGCCAACATTTATTGGGCAAAATAAAGGAAAACTAGCTGCAGTACTTGTGCTTTATCCATAATAGCCA
Organism: Callorhinus ursinus; assembly: GCF_003265705.2. Classification (NCBI taxonomy): domain Eukaryota; kingdom Metazoa; phylum Chordata; class Mammalia; order Carnivora; family Otariidae; genus Callorhinus; species Callorhinus ursinus. The sequence continues at coordinate 3,652,845 of NW_027397126.1, forward strand.
CCGTTTACTGAGTGCTAGCATGGTGATAAGGGCTTTACATATAATAGCTCATTTAATCATCAAAACCATTCTGTGAGTTATTGATATTCCCATTTTACACTTGAGTGCATTAGTGCTTGGGTCGGGGGTTTAAGTAACTTGCCCACGGTTACTCAGCTAGAAAGTTTCAGAGCCAGATTTCAAATCTAGCTGTCAGTTGCCAGAGCTAGAGCCCATATATTGCTAGTTCAAATGTGAATATGCCTAAGAATCACCAGATGAGGCTATTAAAAATGTGGATTCTTTGGCCCCATCCTTGAGAATCTGACTGCATAAGTCTTATAATTTATTCCAGCTTTAGTGAGCTATAATTGACAAATGTCATATAGGTGGAATCCTACAGCCTTTTCAGACTGTCTTCTTTCACTTAGCAATATGCTAACTGTAGAGACAATAAGATCAGTGGTTGTCAGGGTTCAGGAGGAGGGTGGAATGAATAGGTAGAGCTTAGGGGATCTTTAGGGTGGCGAAATTATTCTGTATGATACTATAATGGTGGATACCTGACATTATGCTTTTGTCAAAATGCATAGAACTGTGCAACACAAAAGTGAAACCTAACATAAACTAATGACTTTCATTAATCATAAAGTGTTGATATTGGTTTATCAAATGTAACAAAGGTACCACACAGATATAATTTTCTTTAATGTCTCTACTATCTGAGTAGTTTTGGCCTCATAGACCAAGTTGCGAAGTGTTCCCTGGTATAACAGCCTTCTTGGTTCTCCTCCTGACATAGAACCTACATACTACCAGTGAACTGGGGTGGGGGGAGATCAGGGCCCAGTATATTTGGCCTGCTGTGCCTGGGATGGAGCTTCTGCCCTACAAGTGCAGTCTGGGTACAGCAAAGGACTGTAGACTTCTCTGCTGTGCTTGCCTAAAATATTTTCTGTAACACAGAGCTGGGGCCTGCCCCTCCTAGAGAGCCTCACTCCATGGCCCTAGACTGAAAGCTGAGGGGAGAGCAGTTCCTATTTTCCTGACTGCACCTGCCAGGAATAGAGCTCTCAGAGTAATTTCTTCCAAAATGGAGCTGGTGGAGGAAGAAGGGCAGAGCAGATGATTCAAATGCCACAAAGTCGCTTACCATGATTTAATAGATTTTCTTAAATGTATTTGTTTCTGTTCTATGCCCTTAGGACAATTTCTGGAGACTTTAAATGATTATTTTTACAATTTTTCCCAGGTACATAGTTGTTTATTAGGGAGTCAGTCCACTGCACTCCTCACTCTGGAAATCTTACATAAGATTTTAACTTCTGTTATGTTAGCAGATTCTCTCCCTTGCTGACTTGACTTTGAGTAGCTATGTTGTCAGTCACTTTATGGAAGAGGCTATGTTGTCACTTATTCTCAAGGAACTGAGGGCGGCTCTGAGTGACAAAAGATAAAGCAACAAAAAGCTGAGACACTTGGTCCAGAGGGCAACAAAGAACTGAATTCAGTCAACAAACATGTGAGCTTACAAATGAATCCCCAGCTGAGCCTCAAGATGCAACCACAATCCTACCCATACCTCGATTGTAGTCTTTGTGAGATCCTGAAGCAGAGGACCTGGCAACGCTGTGTCACGACCCCTGACCCACAGAAACTCTGAGATCATAAATGCCTGTCATTTGAAACCACTGAGTTTGTGGTCATTTGTTATGCAGTGATAGATAACTAACATGATGCCATAAAATAAAATATATAGGATCACACATTATATTGGAATACAGTTATAACATTTTAAAAACAAATTTGTGATATAATATGTATGCTTCTTTATTAGTGCATTAAATAACAAGATCTAGCAGTAGATCTAATATTTGCTATTATTTAAAAGAACTGATGAGCGGGGCACCTGGGTGGCTCAGTTGGTTGAGTGACCAACTCTTGGTTTCAGCTCACGTCATGATCTTAGGGTCATTAGATGGAGGCCTATGTCAGGCTTTGTGCTCAGCATGGAGTCTGCTTGAAATTCTCTCTCTCCCTTTCCCTCTTCCCCTCCCCTCTGTCTGTCTCTCTCTCTCTCAAATAAATAAATTTTTAAAAATATATAAATAACTGATGAGCATAAAATATATTTCAGGGTATCTACAACAATAGTACGGTGAAATGAAACCATGTGTGATTGCTTTTCGTGACAGATTTACAAGTAGTGTTAATACTACTGTGGGTTTTGCCTACATTCATACTTGAAAGAAATGTTAAATTTAATTTAGAGGCTAGTGAAAATAAGGATTTAGATTTTCCCTCTCCTAAATTACACGGGCACCCTGCATTCTATCCACAAAACCCCAAAGTTAAAAAACCTCTGATACAGACTCATTGTTTGCTGGTCCCTGATATCTGTCTTTTCTATTCCTGTTTAAGTAGCCTCTCTGCCCTAGGTTGTCCTCTCTCCTTTCCTAATATGTCATCTGGAAGTTTCTTCTCTCTTGCCTAAACTTTTTTTAGGGGTGTGTTTGTACCAATTAATTGAAAATAATTACAACAAATTTAGTATCTCTCAAACTTTTAAATGTGCATAACTTGGACCAGAAATTCTGTTTCTAGAATTCATCTTGCGGGTGGATAAAGATAAATGTAGAAGGATATTCATTACAATTCTGCTGGTAACGCTAAACAACGAAATGTACATCAATAGAAATTTTGTTGTATAAATTACCATTGCAACTATTAAAAAAGACAAGGAATTATGTGTACTGCTAAGAAATGAACTTCAGGATTTATGAAGCAAAAACAAACACAGATCAGAACACGATGCATTGTTTGTGCATAGAAATTTTTGGAATTACACACAAGAAACATTAATACTGTGTACCCATGGGAGACAAGAATAAGGACCTCAGAGTCTGAAGTTGGAGGGACATGTAAATTTCATTGTATATTTGTGGTTCCCAAATTGTGCACCAAGTTGCCCCGAGGCACTGGAGGATGATTTAAAATTTCAAGGCAAACATGGTGATACTAGAAACTGTGAAATTGTGAAAACTACTAGGTAAAGGTAGTTCATAGTTTCAACATTAGATCATGATACTTTCCTTTCAATGATGTTATATCTTTGCCAATTTGAGTTTTGGGCAGTTGCTGTGATAAACTAACAAATGTCCCTGTTAGATCATCTAAAAGACACCCCATTATAAATCAATTTATCATTAGCCTGAACTGACTGAAGAGGCCCTGCCTAGTATAGGTAAAGAGACCCAGAGGATATTGTCATTACTGGACAAGGGAAAATGTCCCTAAGCCCCCAGATAGTATTACTATAAGATTAGGTAGATATCATCATCAATTTATGTTTTAGAAAATCAGGACTTTGTTAGGCATTGTTAGTAGAAGGAGTTGACTTTGAAAGATGCACAGATTAAGGTAACAAGATGTGATAATTGAGGAAGAATAAAGAGAGGATTAATGTGCATATTTCTATTTTGGAAGCCATTAAGGGCTCATGGCTGCCTTTTGAGATAGAGCAGCTCCATATTTCTGGTTCATCCCCTTTGATTGAAAGTGTTTTTACTGGACTGACCAGATTTCCTCATTGCTCTGTCCTCAGGCAGAGGGACTTCCTCTAAATATATTGAAGCTAACTATACAAAACCGGGGGTCATGGTCTGGCTTCTTTATTCCCTTGAGAGTTGTGTAGGGCCCCTGGTTCCAGGGACTTGACTGAGGTCGGGCACCCATTAAGACTGTGGCACAGCCAGGACCTCAAAGTAGGTTCTCTGGTCTAAGTTCAGGGCTTTATCAATTCAATGTCACTGCCTCCAATGTGACAGCATGAGGGACTGAAGTTTCATGCTTTAACTGTACACTTAGGAAGTCCAGCCGACAGTGATAAAGGTCTAATTGTGAGACTTCTCTGATCCTCAGGTTCCTCACCTGTTTGATGGGGATTATAATATATACTCCATGGGACTTTGTGACAATTAAGTGACATAATTTGGGTAAAACACTTAATGTAGTGTTCTAGCTCAGGGTACATTTTCAGTAAACATTGAGCCCTACTCTTGGCTAAGAGCTTGATCTCTGAAGTCAGTAACACAAGTTTCCAAGTTCCAGTTTTACTGCTCACTAGATGTGTGACATTGAGCTGGTTATTTAATGTCTCTGAGCCTTGGTTTCCTCCTCTGTCTCATAGGATTGTTGTGAGATGCAATGAGATCATGCATGTAAAGCAGTGAGTACAGTGCCTCCCATAGAGGAAGTGATCAACTTTAGTTTAAGTTACATGATTATTCATGGTGGGGCTACTAAGAGAAATGTGATGTGAGTTCCCTGCCTGGAGCTATCTGGACTGTTTAATGGCCAAAGACACCACTGGAACTTGTGATTGGGGTCCTTCATGTCCTATTTTTCCTCCTCTTCGCCTCCTGCACTCCAGTTAATCCTATTCACAGAATCTTCCTTCATACTCAGAAGTAAAGGGCCAACAGCAGAGAACATGACTTCTCTCGGGAGGATTTGCATTTTTCAAGGGACCAGTGTAAGGCCCAGCCCTGGTTTAGAGCCAAGTTTCTCAATCTCAGCATTCCTAAAATGTTGGGCTGGGTAATTGTGGGGGACTTCCCTGTGCATTGCAGGATGTTTAACAGCATCTCTGGCCTCAACTCACTAGATGCCAGTAGTGCAACAACCCCCTTTACAAGTTAGGACAATTAAAAATATCTCCAGACATTGTCCTGTGTCCCCTGGGAAGAAAAATCACCCATAGTTAAGAACCATCAGTTTAGAGGATTCTGTGAGGAGGTGAGGTATTCCAGGATATCTTAAAATCACAGCAGGGATTCTAAGTGTAAATGCATGCAGGGGCCAGGCAGAGATGGAAATGCAAGGAAACAGGAGTACAATGCCATAAGGAGTGGTGAGGCTTGTGGCAAACTAGAGAGTATATGCCGTATCTAGAGTCATTCAAAAGCAACATTAAAAAAAATCTCTATGATCCAGACAAAGCACATCTGAGGGTTAAAATGAACTGCCACTTGGGAGCCCCAGATGTAGACTGCCCCTTAGAATGGCTCGACTCTGGCACATGCTCTCTTCCTTTGGGCTAGTGATCGCCCTCCCCATTCTGCTATTTCCCTTCCCCCCTCACCCCGCCTCCTTTTCCTGCCTTCAAAATAAGGATGTCCCTAAGTAGTCAAGGCATATTAGGTCATCCTAAAACATAAAAATAATTTTAAAGTCCCCTAAAACTTCTCAAATACATATGTGCTATCCAAATGAACAAATTTCAAAGACTAGCCAGTAATTTGAAGCTGCCTGTATGTTAAGTGGAAAGGACAATGACATGTACGAGTAGTAAAGGCAGGAAAGAAAATCCACAAAAGAACAGCAGAAAAAGACATAGATCAGAATGTTAACAGGGATTGTGTCTGTGTGGATTTTTTTTCTTCTCTATTTTTGCATTTCTATATTTTGAAAAAAGTTTGATGTTATGCTGGGAAAAGCCTTCACTTGAGAGGAGAGTGACTCTGTGCCATCCCAGGCTTGTTCAGGTGGGGAAGGTGTCATGAAATCAAATAAATGATAAAAATTCCAGTGGCCACGCTAGCCCTCCCCATCCCCACACTGCTGGAGGCATCGTGTCTGATGAATAACAAGAGGACCTGAAGTTCCCTGCGTGTGGTTATTAACATTAATAATAATTGGAACACTAATCTCTGCCCACCGCGTTCTGTTCTCTGGTTGCTTTCTGCTGCTTTTTAATGACGCGCTTTTGCTTTTCCCCATGTACTCCACATTATACACATGCTGTACTGCTCTACCTTCCCTCGATTTATGCATGTCTCTAGCAGATGGTTGGGCCAGTCCACCTCCGGTGCTTGTTTAGCATAACAGAGAGCTCCACAACTGGGGCCGCTCACAAGGTTCAGCTTGCATTTCTGGATCCTGGTGGGGTGAACACACTGGGTTCAGGCCAGCACTTGCCATCTCTGACCTACCTTTGCAGCAATTAAGACTGAGTTTTCCTATTCACTTTTTAAGAGTTGTTTTTCCTCTCTCCTTTGATTCTATCCCCCTAATCCTTTTTCTTGGTGTTCCCTCATTTCTGTGAGACTTCCCACCGTGTTGGTAGGGACAGGGAATTTTCTAGGAAAAAAAAAAAAGCCATATTGAAAATCCAGGATTGGGAGTCCCTGCCTAATCTCTGACTGAGTCTTGGTGAGGACTGGAGGGTCATGTCTCACTTACCCATCCCTTTTCCCTGTCTAGAGAAAGATGTACCACATCAACCACAGTCTTGTCAGCATGGTAGGAGTTTTGAACCCGTGAAGATATGAGCCATTAAAGAAATTGGGATTGACCTCAAGTAACACACGTCTAGTCTTTTGAAGCATGTGGAGTAGTTCAAGTCACTTCCCAGGAGCTTGGTCTTCTGGCTGCCTCAATTCTGAGTTGCACTTCTCCCCATGCTCTTAGCACATTGCTTTTAAACTCCTGCAGGTCTAAGGAGTACTTACGGATGCTTACTATGACAAAACTAGCTTCCTTCCCCCCCGCCCCCGCCCCGCCCCGCATCTGATCTGGGTCCTAAGATCTTTTAGGCTTTTATGTATGAAGGAAAAATTTCACCATAAGGACATCTGAGGAGTTGAAGGTTGTTATTGTTCTAGGATGTTACAGTTTTGGCCTTAATGACTTAAGATGCACACAGCTTGAGATGAGAGCTATAAAGTGCCAGCCTGAAGTTTACTGTAATATGTTATTTCCATGTGGATGGAAAAAATTGATTTCTAATTCATAAACTATATCCCCAGATGCCAGTCATTACGTACTTTTCCAGTTTCAGCTTAAAAATACTTTGAGCAATGTATTCACAGAAGGGAGGAAGGGAGGGGGGTTGCTTTCTTCTCACCCCAGGTGAAGAAGGAAAAAATGGAACTTTGTGGAGAGGAAGCCAAGAAAACAGTTGGGGTGGTGTGATTGTTGGGGGAGGAGCCTGGGTAAATGGTGGTCCCCATATATTTTCAGGACGGCTCTTTTCTCTCCAGAGCTGGAGGAAAATCAATATCTTGTTTTCAGATGGGTAAATGGAGTCGTCTCTTTAAAGTGCCCCGGTCAGTTCACCACACGTCGGGCAGCTGCTGCTTTCCAGGCTGCCCCGCGATTCCCAGGCTAGGAGGATTGACAAGGCGATGATAAACTAACGTGCCCCCTCAGCTCTGGGTGTGCGCCATTGTTCCCGCAGCTGAGACCCTCTGCTGCTATTTGCTTTCTCCCACATACATTATTCAACAGCCCAGGAAAAGGCCAAGAACCTCTTTCATTCAGGAATTCTGTATTAAAATAATCAATTTCAAACTGAAGCCGGGAAGGCCAGCTTGCTACAGGGAGAGCCTATTAATAAGCCACCAGTCTTTTCCATTTGCATTGAACTCATGCTGTATTGTGGTAATATGGGATTATTTTTTTTTTCAGTTTCCTCCAAGAAACTAAACATCACATTGGTTCTCCTGCTCTTTCATAAAGAGCATGTAGAAGAGCTTCTTCGTTTGATCCCATCATTAATAGAACACTAGAGGCCATATTTGTGCCTGCTACTCTGCACTGGCTAATTCTGATTTTCAAAGTACTTTAAAAAAGCCATTAACTCTCCATGAAATGTAGCAGGAAGAAAAGTTTTCAAGTGTTTTGTTTTCCATTCATTGGCCTTACATTTCTTGTCTTGCCTCTCCTGCCCCCCCGCCTCTAACCCTCCCCCCACATACACGCACACACACATGCACACACACATACACACACACACACACACAAAAGTTGTGATATTCAAGCACCAAGCCAAAAAGTTAGAAACCTCACATATATAAGCCAGGATAAATTTTAAGTGCCTTTCAGCAGCAGCATGAGATGCTCTCCCAAATGGGTGAGTTTTTCTATCTGGTTAATAAAGAGTTAATCAGAAACTCCCTTTTGTGGCTGCCTTATTGTCAGAATTCTTTCTAAGTTTACATCAGTTCTTTTTCATGCCATTAAACAACTCAGTGACCAAAAAGTAACTATTTCTAATCACCATTATGTAATCAGTTCAACAAACATTTATTGAACACCAACTGTGTATACAGGAAGTCCTCAGATGGTTAACTTGGGGCGCACCATGATGAAAGAGTTATGATTCCCCAAGTGTCCCATGAAACATAGATTTTTTTTTAATAGGGTTGCCAGATTTGGCAAATAAAAATACAGAGCACTTAGTTAAATTTGAATTTTAGAGAAATAAGTAATTGGTTAGTATAAGTGTTGTTCTGTGCAACATTTCAGACATACTTATACTGAAAAATTGCATTGTGTATCTCAAATTTAACTGGGAGTCCTATATAAGAATCCCTGTTCTTTAAAGGAATTCTTGCTGTAATCTTGAGGTTTTTGGTATTGCTATTTTCTACTTTCCCCTCACCTCCAAAGCTTAGAATAGAAATTGATTCACTGAAGGCTTGGTTAGTAGGGTTCATGTTAATCAAAATTGTACTTTTCCATGTAAGAAGAAGCTTTTTCAACTAATTTATAGAGGGGTCCTCTTTTGTCTTTTTTCTTCAACAGGTGGCATAAAATAAATACTTTTCTAATTTTTGTAATAAAATAAATTATTAAAAGTCCTAAACTATTTTAAAGTAATTCTAAAATAACTCATAAAAATATACATTCCTATCCTAGTAGTTGATGGATTTTATAAAAATAAAGAAAAGTCACCCAGAATAATTCACTGTGTAGCCTACACTGTGCCAAGGACTGCTAAGCATTAGCAAGACAAAGCAGAGGCAAATGTATCCATGGAAGTGCCCAGTGTAGATAGTCAATGAATAAGAGCTACCACTGACTATGAGCATGTCCTAGCAGAGGAGAGACCCACAGGAGCAACTCCTTGCAACCAGTGGTAGGGGTCCATCCCAGAAGACAGAGTACTGCATCAGCCTAGATTCTGCAAAGTAGGTAAAGTGAGAACTGCCAAAGCACACGACTGTTGTCTACAAGGATAAATTCTGGTTAATTCTTTAGGGACAATCTAGGTGCTGAGGGAGCTAAGACACAGTGACTCCCCTCCAGGAGCTCAAAGTGGAGTTGTAAAAGGCAGACATAGTGCATACAAGACAGAATAGGTGTCAAGAGATTGGACATAATAGCAGGCTTATTTATTATAGGCATACGATGTGCCAGATACTGTGCTAAACACTTTACATGCCTTGTTTCCTTTATCTTTATAATATCCCTTTGAGGTTCCCCATGTTCTTCTTCAGGGACTCAAAGGAGAGAGAGAACCCCTCTAAAAATTGAGTCTTTCAATGCAGCAAGTATATGATTCTCTTTCCTGTACCATTTATCTATTTTGTCTGGTCCAGTGCTAATAGTATATTGATTTAATTAGATTTCAGTGGCTTTATAATGTGTCTGGATATCTGGTCCTACAAAATGACATTTTAATTTATTGAGAAAAAGGTGACTTAATAAATGATAATACATCTGATGTCTTTCTAGAGGAAAATAACATTGCATGGATACTATCTTCCATCATATATTAAAATAAATTGCAGATGAAGAATGAAATATAAACAAAGTAATAAAAATCTTGCAGGAAATTCCTGGAGATTACATGGACAAAACAGGAGACAAGACTGGATACTCAGAAGCTATAAAAGAAAAGATGGACCTGCTAGATATTTTTTAAAGGTTTTATTTATTTATTTGACAGAGACAGTGAGAGAGGGAACACAAACAGGAGGAGTGGGAGAGGGAGAAGCAGGCTTCCCACCAAGCAGGGAGCCTGATGCGGGGCTCAATCCCAGGACCCTGGGACCATGACCTGATCCGAAGGTAGACGCTTAACCAACTGAGCCACCTGGGTGCCCCTGGACCTACTAGATATTATATGAATTTAAAACTTCTATATGGCGAAAGAAACTGTCAACAACGTCTACAGATGAGTAATAGATTTATAAAATTATTTGTAATGCACAGGATAGACAGAAGGTGTATCTACAGTATACAGAGAGGTCTTGCAAATTAAATAGAAGGGGATGAACACCGCAAAATAAAAATCAGCAAAGGATGCGAGGAGACACATTCACAGAATGGTAATCCAAAAGGCTAAGCAAACTTATGACAAGATGCTCAAATTCGCTAGTGTCAAGGAGCCTCAGACTAAAGTAATAATGTAGTATCAGGGTGCATCCATCAGACAGGTGAAAATTTTTAAAAGTGATACTACTTCTTCCTGAATGGATGTTGAAAGATGCTGGGATATGCTTTACCTAGGCAATCCTGCTCCTGAGACTATGTCCCATGGAAATAAAAGCAGAGTACACAAGGGTGTATATACAAGCCTGTTTATTGCAGCATTGTTTGCGGACACACCTCCCCCACCCCCATCCCCCCTGAAATGAAAATAAAGAGAATTCTGTAAATAGGGAGGATGCTTGAATAAATTAATAATACAGTTGACCCTTGAACTACATGGGGGTTGGAGCACCAACACCCCAAGCCATCAAAAATTCACACATAACTTTTAAATCTCCCCAAAACTTAACTACTAACAGCCTACTGTTGGCTGGAAGCCTTACTTATAACATAGGCAGTCAATTAACACGTATTTTGTATGCTATGTGTATCATATACTGTATTCTTATAATAAAGTAAGCCGGAGAAAAGAAAATGTTATTTTAAAAACTCACAAGGAAGAGAAAAAGAAACCTTTACAATACTATACTGTGTTTATCCAAAAAAAAAAAAAAAAAAAAGCTGTATGTAAGTGGACCTGTGCAGTTCAAACCCGTGCTGTTCAAGGGTTTATACATCAATGCCGTGGAATATTATGCAGACATCAACAAGAATGTTGTATGTATGGTATTTCATACCAGTATGTATGAAAATAAGATGCAGAAAAGTGTGTTAAATATCTCATTTTTGTGAAATATGTATTTTAAGGTGTGTGTGTAATTTGTATATAATTATTTGGCCAGGAAGAAAAATATGAGAGGACACATACTGAATTGTTACTGTAGGTTAGAAGGCTAGAGTGGACAGGGAGAAGCGGGGAGTAAATCACGTGGGGGGAGGAGTGAGCCCTGTACAAAGGGGAAAATACAAAGACTGCGCTAAAGAAAAACCCCATGTATGTGTGTATTTTTCTTCTTTAAAAAAGGTCTAGGAATCTGTTCTGCAACCTCTTTTCTGTGTAGCCCCAAAGAAGGTAATTATTGTTAGGTCTATTGCTGGTGACTGCAGCTGTCCGCATGTGTGCAAGGCAAGCTCCTTCGCTGAGGAAGAATATTCCAGTTGCTGTGAAGTGGACCCTTCATTAGAGTGCGGAGACCATGGTTTTGACCAAGACCACGAAAATGCAGGGGGCGCATCCATCCACTTTAAATAATGCTTTTCAAAGCTTCACTACTAGTTGGCAAGAATAGCTAGTTAATATGGGAAGCTCCCCGCCGTGTCCCACATATAACCCATCTCTGGATCATGTCATAAATTATGGAATTGATTTGAGGGTTGGTCCTCTCTGCCTTTGTGCCAAAATTGCTCTGACCCCTAGCTTTCTGTTTCCTCAAATTCCATCTCAGTGGTAGGCTTCTGGAAACTGTGTGGGCTTGTCCTTTAAATAAAACGAAGTAAGAAAATGTATCCTGGAAGAGATATCTATGCTGCATTTCTAATAAGATGCTTGCAATGGGTAATGGGAAACTTCCCATTTACAGTTCCTATGGCCGAGAAGGAGGTTCGTCACATCAAAAAAAAAAAAAAAAAATCAATCCAGTACAAAGATGCAGGAAACAGCCTTTTTCATCTCACCAGGAAAAAATGACAGGAGCCCGAGCTGAGGCTTTGGCAGTGGGTGTGGAAAAGACAGTCTGTTTCTCAAAGCCATGTGAGTATTTTGAAGGGGAACTTAGGTGGTAACATTTATAGAAACAGACAAGTCTGGAAGAAGAGTAGGTTTGAGGAGGTGAGAGATTTTTGACTGTCCACAAGTGGAGTTGGATATGCATGCCAGGTGACAGGCATTGGGGCGGTAAAGGTTGAGCAGGGACTTGGAAATGTGAGACTTGAACACAGGGGAGAGGTAAGGTCTGCAAAAGGTGAAAATAGAAGCCTGAACTGCCGAGAGTCTAGAGAGGGAAGGAAAAAGGAGAGCCAGAGACTGTAAATATCACATCATGTAGGAATGGGAGGAGAATGGATAAAGGTGTTGGGAGACCTGGGACAGGGAAGCTGGAAGTGGAAAGGGGTGATGTCTGCCACCAAAGCCAGGGTTTTGTGCAAGAGCTTGATCAGCGCGGGCAAATGCTGCGTACGGGGTGCAGATGTTAAGGACAGGTGGGGAGTACTCGCAGCAGGCAATTACAAAGAGCAGGCAATTACAAGTAGTGATTTCAGAAAGGCATGCTAGTAGTAGACTTGAAAGCCAGATCGTGAAGGTTTAAGGAGTCGTTGGTAAAGAGGCAGAGAAAATAAATGTAGACTACATTTACAAGATGTTCATGGTGAAAGGTGGTGGCAGAAAGAAAGATTAAGTGAGAGCAATTTGGGGCAGTAGGGATGTGATCATATGTAAGGGTCAAGAGAAAGGAGCCCAAGTGAAGGGAGAGACAGCCCCTTAAAAGGGATATAATTAACAGATAGAACGATGTCCCTTGGCAACAAGGGAAACAAGCCTAGGACAGGGGAAGGAATACAGGTTTCTTTAAGACTTGAAAAAGAGGAAAAGGATGAGTGAGTGGGAGGATGGATGGATGGATGCAGAGAAAAACGTTTAAACAATGTTGGTGATTCTTCTAATTATAAACACAATACATGTCTGTTTTAGAGAAATTGGAAAATGCAGAAAGTTGAAAAGAAGATGGAAATAACCTGTGATCCCATTACCCAAGTATAATATTTGGTTATATTTCCATATTTTTTTTCTATACAAAGGTTTACTTTTATCTTACAAATTTGGTATCATAGTGTATGATTTTGAATGCCCTTGCCTTAATTCTTGCTGAGTGTATTTGAGCATTCCTCATTCCTATATATATTCTTTGAAAACAGCACTACTAATGGCTGCAAAATTGAAAGACTGTGGCACATTTTGTTTAACTATTTTTGTCTTAGTGAGCAGTCCCAGTTTGACAATATTATAAATAACACCAGTATTCTTAGGAAGGACTCCCAGAAGATAGATGACCAAGTAAAATTGTGAATTAAAAAGAAATTCAATAGATTGCTTTCCAGAAAAGGTGTATCAATGTATATTCCCAGCAGGGAGTATACCTCACCCAATGTGGATGTTATGAGAAAATACACACAAAAATGTCTTTCTAATTACTAGGCCAAAAACACATGCTATTTTAAACTGTATTTCCACTATTACACAGAGAGTTTAACATTTTAAATATCTTGATTAGATTTTTATATTTCATTTGCATACCATCTACTTTTGGTCTTTTGTATTTTTTTTCTGTTAGGCTGTAGGTTTTCCTTACTTCCTTCTACAATCTCTTTACATAATCAGAATACCTACCAACACTTTGTTATATTGTTTCAAAGCAAAAATCTCAGTTTTTGGTTGGTCTTTTAATTTTGCTCATTGCATGTTTGATGTACAAAAGTTTTCAATTTGAATATGGTTGACTATATTAAGTTTTTCTTTTTGTTTTTTTTTCTATTTCTTTTATATTAAGAAAGTCCTCTTGGGGCCACCTGGGGGTCTCAGTCGGTTGGGGGTCTGCCTTCGGCTTAGGTCATGATCCCAGGGTCCTGGGATCGAGCCCCGTGTCAGGCTCTTTGCTCAGTGGGGAGTCTGCTTCTCCCTCTCTCCTGCTCATGTTCTCTCTCTCTCTCTCTCAAGTAAATAAAATCCTTAAAAAAAAGAAAGTCCCCTCTAGCCCCAAGATATTTAAAATATTCACTTTTATTTTTATCTATGCATTTATGGTTTCATTTTCTCCACTAATTCTCTAAATCACCTGAAATTCATTTTTATGTGAAATATGAAGAAGTGATCCAATTTTATTTCATCATAGTTAATCAATTCACTGAACACCATTTGTACATTATATTTCATTTTCTTTCTGATTTGGGATACAACTTACTCTTAGGCTAAAAAACGTTTAAAGATGTGACCGTCTTTTTCTGGACTGCCATGCATTCCTTTGATCTGTCTTTCAACTCTAGTTCTGGTATTGCATTGTTTTAATTACTTAGCTTTAAACTGTGTTTTAATATTAGAAGATAATTGCTAGTTTCTCTAGCCTATTGCTTTCTAAATGAACTTAGAACCTCTCAAGTTTTCCTTATAAAAATCCTGCTGGAATGGTTATGGGAATAGCGTTAAACTTACAACTTACTATGGGAAAAGTCAACATCTCGGCACTCTAGTATATGGGGCAGCACAGGGTACTGGCGAAGTGTTCAGCCTTGGGAGTCAGACTACTTGGGTTCAAATTCTGGCATTGCTATTCCCTAGCTGTGTGACTTTTAGAAAGTTACTTAATCTTTCTGTGCCCCAGTTTCTTTGGGGGGTGTTGGGGAGAAGAGGGAGGGGCAGAGGGAGAAGTTGAGAGAGAATCTTAAGCAGGCTCCATGCCTAGCACAGAGCCTGATGCAGGGCTTGATTTCACGACCCTGAGATCACGACCTGGCCAAAATCAAGAGTCGGACACAGTCGGACGCTTAACTGACTGAAGCCACCCAGGCGCCCCTGTGCTCCAGTTTCTTAATCTTAAAATGAGAATACTAATTGTACTTACTTGTAGGGTTTGTATACAGGTTAAGTAAATTAACACCTGTGTAAACAGGAACTTAGGACTGCACATGACACATAGTAAGCACTAAGTAAAAATTAAGTATGGTATCTCTCCATTTTTTAAAGTAGGTTGGGGCCCTTATGTAAAGTACAGGCAGTCCTCTCTTTGCATGGTTCTGATATTCACGATTTTCACTTACCATGATTTAATTAAATAACACCAGTCTGCCGACAACACGGTTGAATTTCAGTCACCATGGTATATTAACTGAGTAATTGCATAAAGTACAAACTTAGGCACTATCTCTTCAGTCCACAAATTCACTACATAAATAACAAAAGCACAGTGTGATTAGTGAGCAATCATATTTCTTTCAAAGTCTGTTGGTGATTATTCACTGAGCAAAACTGTGTTGTTGTGTTGTCTCTTTGTCTCTCAGTGATAAACTCATGTAACATTTTATAAAAATGGATAATCAAAATGCACAAAGATAAAAGTGCAGCAAAGAAACAAAAAATGATATTGCTAGAAGTGAGACATAGATTAGAACATAAATGAGGTTACAGACAAAATAGCTAAACTTGGGAATTTGAGAGAGCCTAGAAATGCAGCCCCGGGAATTTAATGAAATTATTGATGTAAATGGTATTATGAAAAGTTGTCATGACAAAAAGGATGGAGATGTTCCCGAGACAGTGACAGCAGCAAACACCTACACATAGAAGGGGCTCCTGGAGATATTTCACCACACTGAAAATGCAAAGGATCATCCGAATTATCCTTTATCCAAAACTTTAAAAGGAGTTTGACAGTTTGTTAAGGTGTAGAAAATATAGCTCACTTGTATTGTAAGTTATATGAGGAGAAGACAAGCAACTGTTAAAACTGACATTGGTTAGTTTTTTTTTTTTACAAAGTAATGCAACACTTTAATTCTCAGTGTTTCTAATGTTTAAATGGCAGTGCACTAAAAAATAGTAATTTAATTTTTTTCCATTCCCTTATAAATTTATAACAGAATAGACAGTAAGAGAATTTTTAGTGTTTTGATAAAAATGTCTAAAGATCAGAGAACAATTGTAATTTTCCCCATTGATTATTAAGATTGCTTTGCACAGTTTCTGCATTTATGGTCTATTTTATGATTCTATACTACCTTGTTTATAACTTTTTCATGTAGGCCATACCATACACACATTTCTCTCTTTTTTTAAGATTTTATTTATTTATTTGAGAGGGAGAAAGCACAAGAGCAGGGTGAGGGGCAGAGGGAGAAGCAGACTCCCCACTGAGCAGGGAGCCTGATGCGGGGCTCGATCCCAGGACCCTGGGATCATGACCTGAGCTGAAGGCAGGTGCTTAACCCACTGAGCCACCCAGGTGCTCCTATGCACACATTTCTTAGTAAGATTGTTCTGGGTTGTTTTAAATTTATGGTTGCTGTTGGGAATGGAATTTGTTTTTATTATTTTGTCTTGTTTTTATTATTTTCTAATAGAATATTGCTGATAGATAAGAAATCTCTTGCTTTTTGTATATTTACTTAGTGTCTGAGTACTTTAAGCTCCTGCTATTCCTTTTTATTTTATTTTATTTTATTATGTTATGTTAGTCACCATACAATACATCATTAGTTTTTTGTTTGTTTGTTTGTTTGTCTGTCTCCCTGTCTGATTTGTTATTTTTTTTTAATTTTTTTTATTTAATTTTTTATTGTTATGTTAGTCACCATATATTACATCATTTGTTTTGGTGTAGTGTTCCATGATTCATTGTTTGTTCATAACACCCAGTGCTCCATGCAGAATGTGCCCTCTTTAATACCCATCACCAGGCTAACCCATCCCCCTACCCTCCTCCCCTCTAGAACCCTCAGTTTGTTTTTCAGAGTCCATCATCTCTCCTGGTTCGTCTCCCCCTCTGACTTACTCCCCTTCATTCTTCCTCTCCTGCTATCTTCTTCTTTTTCTTTTTTCTTAAAATATGTTGCGTTATTTGTTTCAGAAGTACAGATCTGTGATTCAACAGTCTTACACAATTCACAGCGCTCACCGTAGCACATACCCTCCCCAATGTCTATCACCCAGCCACCCCATCCCTCCCACCCCCCGACCACTCCAGCAACCCCCAATTTGTTCCTGAGATTAAGAATTCCTCATATCAGTGAGGTCATATGATACATGTCTTTCTCTGATTGACTTATTTCACTCAGCATAACACCCTCCAGTTCCATCCACGTCGTTGCAAATGGCAAGATCTCATTCCTTTTGATGGCTGCATAATATTCCATTGTGTATATATACCACATCTTCTTTATCCATTCATCTGTCGATGGACATCTTGGCTCTTTCCACAGTTTGGCTATTGATGTAGTGATCCATGACTCATTGTTTTCGCTATTTCTAACAGATTCTTGGTTGATTTGGTGCCTGTCCCCTGGTAATTATGGCTCCAAATTTTACAATGAACAGGTGCGTAAAAAAACAAAACAAAACTCTGGCTAACTCAGAGAGAGGGCTGCTTGCCTTCTGCTTTGGAGATAGGTCCTTGTTTCTGACAGCATAGCTCAGCGGGCTTGTTTCCAAAGCAGTCTTGATGGCATGGCAGAGCACCCTGAGTTCAAATCTCTAATAGCCACATACTAGCTGTGTGATCTCAACCCTGTGTGGACTAAACCTTACTGAGAAAGTTTTCCTGAGATAGAGGGATTAAGTGAGATATTGCATATAAAACACCTCTCTGGGAGTTAGCACAAAGAACAAGCTCAAGAAATGTTAAGTATTATTATTTTATGTTTTATCTTTTTGTATTGAGATATAATTGACATATAACATTATATTAGTTTCAGGTGTACAACATAATGATGTGATATTTGTATATACTGCAAAATGATTACCGCAGTATGTCTAGTTAACATCCATCACCACACATAATTACAAATTTTTTTCTTGTGATGAGAATTTTTAAGATCTACTCTCTCAGCAACTTTCAAATATACAATACAATATTATTAACTATAGTCACCATGCTGTATTAAGTCATCCCCATGACTTGTTTATTTTTTTAATGTTTACTTATTTATTTTAGGCAGGGGAGGGGCAGAGAGAGAAGGAGAATCTTAAGCAGGCTCCACGCCCAGCATGGAGCCTAACTTGGGGCTCCATCTCACTACCCTGAGATCATGACCTGAGCCAAAAGAGTTGGACAGTTAACCGACTGAGCCACCCAGGCTCCCTGTGACTTATTTCTTTTATAACTGGAAGTTTGTACCTTTGAATTCCCTTCACCCATTTCACACCACCAGTCTGTTCTCTATATCTGAGTTCAGTGGGGTATATGTGAGATCATATAGTATTTGTCTTCTATGTCTGATTTATTTCACCTAGCATAATGCCCTCTGGGTCCATCCATGTTGTCACAAATGGAAAGGTTTCCTTATTTTTTATGGCTGAATAATATGCCATTGTGTGTGTGTATACCACATTTTTTTATATTTTATTATTTTAAAAATTATTATTACTTACAAACAACTTCTTTTTTCCTGGCCCAGCTGTGCTGCTTCAGAGCCCACCCATGCTTTGTTTAAGGACATTTTTGCCAGGACTGTGGCAGATGGTTGGGGTATGTTGCTGGTTTTCAATGTCATTGCGTCTCCTTATCTCTGTGGTTTCTTATGTATTTAAATGAGGAAGGTGGCTTCCATTTTAACTCAGAAGTCAAGAAGAAATTATGAGTTGGAAAGAAAGGTCTGGCATAGATATGTCTTCTTTCATTCCTCCCACATTTATTTGGTTGCTAAGTCCTGTGAGCTGCATCTCCAGTGTCTCTTGTATCCATCATTCCCCATCCCTTTCCATTCCCATTGTCTTACATCTGGACCTCGGCTTGCCCTTGAACCTCTATAATAGCTTCTATTTTTTTTAAGATTTTATTTATTTAGAGAGAGAAATAGAGTGCAAGCAGGGGGAGGGAGCAGAGGGATAGAACCTCAAGGAGACTGTGCTGAGTGTGGACCTGATGCAGGGCTGGAACCCAGGACCATGAGATTGTGACCTGAGCTAAAATCAAGAGTCAGTCGCTTAACCAACTGAGACACCCAGGCACCCCTCTGTAATAGTTTCTAAATAGATCTTTCTGCCTCTCTTCTCTCGCTGCCATTACCCAGACCTTGCATCCAGAAATTCCTTCTAAACCCTTCTGCAACTCACCTCACCACTGCTAACACCATTAGTAGCTTCACCTCTAAACATGCCCAGTTACTCCCCATTCTTCAAATATATCTGTGCTTTTCTGCTTCCATGTGTACTCACATTGTTCCTCCAGCCTAAAATTCTCGCCTCATCACACCTCCATCTTTTAAAACCCTGCTCATTGTCATATGCCATGCCTTCATGAAACCCTTCCTGATTTTTCTTTTTCTATCCTCTCCCTCAGAAATCAGAACAAATCATTTCTTCTTCCATGTTACAAACGTACTTGCTTGTACTTGTTTCCTTAAATGAAGTTCATCGTTCTTCTTAGAAGTAGAGGAGATCTCCATAAACTTAAAGTTGCTCAAGCACAAGAGCCATGTCCTCAGCGTGTGGAGAGGTCCTAGAGGATCTCTACATTATATTGTATTTGTCTGCTTGTCTTTCAGCCATCTCCCCACTAGCCTCCCACATTTGAAAAAGGGTAAGAACTGTGTCTTGTTCACCACTGTACCCGCAAGTGCCTGATGCAGATCCTTGCACATAGTAGGTGCTCAATAAAAGCTTGCAGAATCAAATAATAGCCCTCCCACTTCATTGACCTCTTCAACCCTGTGATTTGGGCCTCCTGTCTACTTCATCAACTACTGCTATCACTTGGAACTGCCTGCTTCACCTCTCAGATCTTGAACTCTGAAATGCCTTCCAGTTACCAAAACTTTCCATCTTTTGGTGGCCTTGTTCAACCCCATTGCTGTGACTGATGGCCCCCTGACCTCTCTCTATTCTTCTAGTCAGTCCCTCTCTGACTTCCCTCACCTCCCTTCTCAGCTCAACATTCTGTTCTGTTCTTTCCAGAACTCTGGCTAGGGTGGGGTCACTGGGGCACAGAAATTTAGAGGGCACCGCATTTTTCTCCCACCACCTCTCTGGTCTCTGTTGGAAGCCTCACCCTGGCCCCAGGCCAGCCCCCTTGGCAGTCGCAGAGATGGATGGAGCTAGAGGCCCAAGGTCAAGGGCTGGGAGCACACCAGCCAGGGGACCTTTTGTGCACAGGGCTGCCCCTCCCCCTTCCAAGAGCAGCTTCCATTGAAGAGAAGGCAAGTTTCATGCTGCTTGCCCCGGGCGCCAAAAATGCTAGTTAGGGCTCTGGTTCTGTCCTCCCTTCCCTCACCCCTTGACACTGTGCCAATCTCATGCTGCTTTCCCTGCTTCAGAGCTACAGCAAGTCCTGTCACTGGACTTCCTGGGACCACCACCAGTTCCAGCTGTCTGCCCTTGGTGGATGCTTGATGGCTAGCAGCTCATCTATCCTTTTAACTGCTATATGATGACTCTTGGGGAATAGTTGTATTGGGAATATTTTGTTGCAGGATGCAACAGAACACACACACACACACACACACACACACAGACACACACACACACAGGGAGAGAGAGAGAGAGAGAGAGAGAGAGAGGGAAGAACCTGAGAGTGAGCTGACAACAAGTTCCTCTCAAAGCCTCTGTTACGTCATGTGTAAAATGGAAATGATAATAGTATCTACTTTATAGCATTTTTCCATGGTATAAAGTGCATAGCAGAGTGCCTGGTACATACAACAAGCACTCAATAGATGTGAGTTCCCTTCCCTGAGTTTTGAATTATCCTCCTGCATTTACTCTTTCCAAGACTGTGGTGAGGATTACATCAAACAAACAAACAAACTAGTGAACCCACCTGCTATAGTAGGTTTAATAAATGTTAGTTAAGACCAACTCCAGAGGCCAGGCAGCAGCTCTTCTCCCCTTACTGTCCCCTTCTACACCACACCCCCTCAATACCACTGAAAGGCTCCTAAGAGAATTTCCCTTTCAGGATCTAGAAACTCAAAACTTTTTGAGCTGGTGCCAAGAATGTTCACTGCAGTCAATTTTGTCTATCATAAAGAGGCCAGCCTTGGGTTTCAAATTTTGCCACTAAGAGTTGGTCTCCTCCTTGACTGCAGTGGGAGATTTAAGTGCAGTTGAAATCAAAGCCATTTCTTTCTATCAGTGGGTTTTCAAAAACCCAGGGACATTTTTATCCATGTTTTTGGAATTGCAACCAACTCTAAGGTCAGAGTTGCAAAAAAGTGAGACCATTATAAAGTTCTTTACTTTTACCCAAATGTGTTTCTTTTCCAAAGCCCAGCATTCTATGTGCATGTTCATTATATGTTGTTTCCAGCTGACTTACCCTTTAGAAAAGTCAGAGCCACAGGAAATGCATGCCCTAGAAGTGACTCGGGCACTACAATAGCACATATCCTGCACACTTAACCTCCAAGGAAATTTGGCCTGTGGGCTCACCACTCCACGTAAACTAAACCAGGCTCTATTTCCTATGTCTAGGGGCACCTGATTTTGTTAACATTTTGTTTATTTATTATACAAGAATGATGTTTTAAACTAGCTCATAGCATTTTCAGAGCAAAATATTTTAATTTTGTTAAGGTCCGATTTTTCAACTTGTTTCCTTTATGGTTTGTGCTTGGTGTCAAGTATAAAAACCCCTGGTCCCAAAGATTTTCCCCTATGTGTTTTTTTTTTTTCCTGAAAGTCATATATTTGACATTTAAGTCTATGACCCATTTTTGTATAAGGTGTAAGACATAGACTGAGGTTCATTCTTTTGCCTATTTGCCTATGTCCATGTGCTCCAGCAAAGCACTATATCACCTCCATTGAATTGCTTTGCATCTTTGTGAAACATCAGTTGGGCACATTGGTATGAATGTATTCCTGAGTTCTCTATTCTGTTCCATTGATCTATTTGTCTATTCTTTGGCCAATACCACATTGTCTTGATAACTATAGGTATAGAATAACCCTTAATATCAGGTGGAGTGATTCCTCCCTCTTTTTTCTTCTTTATTAAAGATAGTTTTTGCTACTCTAGGGTCTATGACTTTCCATATAAATTTTAGAATAAGCTTGTCTATATCTACCAAAATCCTTGCTGATGTTTTGATAGGAATTGCATGAAATCTATAGATCGGTTAGGGAAGATTTGACATCTTTACTATGGTGAGTCTTCCAATCCATGAACACGATATATTCCTCTATTTATTTAGGTGTTCTTTGATTTCTTTCATCAGTGTTTTATAATTCAAGCATACAAGTCTGTACATGTTTCATTTTTCTTAAAGTGATTGTTAATTATATATTGTTTTTCCATTTTGGTTTTCAGATGTTCATTGTTAGCATAAGGAATGCAACTAATATTTATGTATCTGTCTTGTATCTTGCAACCTTAATGAATTAATTCATAACTTGCAAGAGTTTTTGTGTCAATTTCTTGGGATTTTGTATTTATATGGCACGTCATCTGCAAATAGGGACAGTTTTATTTCTTCCTTTTCTTCCTTTTCAGTCTATATGCCTTTTGTTTCTTCTTCTTGCCTGTTGCATGGCTAGAACTTCTATTACAATGTTGAGTAAGAGTACTGAAAGCTAACATCATTGCTTTGTTTTAGATTTTAAGGGAAAAGCCTTCAGCCTTTCACCATTATGAATGATGTTAGCTGTAGGTTTGTAGAGCTCTTCATCAAGTTGAGGTGGTTCTTCTTCATTCTTAATTTGCTAAGACATTTTGTTTTGTTTTTGTAAATTTTGAATGGTTGTTGAACTTTGTCAACTACTTTTTTCTGAATCTATTTGTATGATCATTTGATTTTTCTTCTTTAGGCTGTTGGTATGGGAATTACATCATTTGATTTTTTTTTTCATTGATTTGATTTTTTGGATAGTGAACCAGCCTTGGTTAATAAATCCTATTTGGTCATTGTTTATAATTCTTTTCATACATTGCTGTATTTGAGTTACTAAAACTTTAAGAAGATTTTGGAATCAAAGTTCTTAATAGGTATTGGTCTTCAGTTTTCTTTTTTCTTTCTTTTGTTTCTGTACTGTGTCTGGTTTTGGAATCAAGGTAATGCTTGTCACAGAAAATGAGTTGGAAAGTGCTTCCTATTTTATTTTCTGAAAGAATTTGTGTAAGATTGGAGTTTATTCTTTAAATATTTGGTAGAATTCTCCAGTGAAACCATCTGAGCTTGGATATTATCTTTTGGGGGGAGTTTTTGATTACAAATACAATTTCTTTAATGGTCATCCAACCATTCAGGATGCCTATTTCAACTCTGTTGAGGTTTGGTAATTTGTGGTTTTCAGGGATTTGAAAACTATTTCATCTAAGTTGTCAAATTAATGAGCCTACAGTTGTTTGTAGTCTTCCCTTATTTTTCCTTTAATGGATACATGCTCTGTAGTGATATCCCTGCTTTGTGCCTAATGTCGTTTGTGTCTTCTCTCTTTTCATCTTTCTCAGTCTTTTATTGATTTTTTTTTCAAAGAACCAGTGCTTTGTTTCATTGATTTTTCTCTCCTGTTTTTCTATTTTCAATTTTATTTATTTGTTTGCACCTTTATCATTTTCTTCCTTCTGCTTGCTTTGGGTTTATTTTGCTCTTTTTTTTTTAGGGGATAGGAATTTGGATGATTGATTTGAGATATAGCTTCCTTTCGCATGTTAGCGTTTAGTGCTATACATTTGCCTTTCCACACTGGTATAGCTGAATCCCACATATTTTAATAGATTGTGTTTTCATTTTCTTTTTTTTTTTGTATTTTCATTTTCATTCAGTTCTCTATATTTTAAAATTTTTTTTGAAACTTCCTCTATGATCCATGAATTATTTGGAAGTATGTTGCTTAATTTCTAAATGTTTAGAAAATCTGTTATCTTTCTGTTATTGATTTCTAGTTTGATACCACTGTGTTCAGAGTATATACTCTGAATGATTTCAGTAATTTTTTTTTTTTTGAGAGAGAGAGAAAGTACGCAAGTGGTGTGGGTGGGGAGGGGTAGAGGGAGAAGGAGAGAGAGAATCCCAAGCAGGCTCTATGCCCAGCGTGGAGCCCAATGTAGGACCCAATCTCACAACCCTGAGATCATGACCTGAGTTGAAATCAAGAGTCAGATGCTTAACCAACTGAGCCACCCAGATGCCCCTGATTTCAGTTCTTTTAAGTAGCTCGTAGTGTTTGAACACTGTGAGAAATAGCATTTTTCCATATTTGAGGCATTTGGGGAACACAGTGCTGCATGAAGAGATGCACAGTTCTTTTTGGGGGGGATAGGAAGTTATTACTTCTTGAGCACCTATTGCTCACTCCCTCACTGAGTGCTTTACATACATAATTTTGTCTAACCCTCTCAATAACCCTTTGAAGTCGCTACTATTATCAACCCCATTTTATTTTATTTATTTATTATTTCTTAAAGATTTTATTTATTTATTTGACAGAGAGAGAGACAGCAAGAGAGGGAACACAAGCAGGGGGAGTGGGAGAGGGAGAAGCAGGCCTCCCGCTGAGCAGGGAGCCCGATGTGGGGCTCCATCCCAGGACCCTGAGATCATGACCCGAGCCGAAGGCAGACGCTCAATGACTGAGCCACCCTGGAGCCCCAATGCCATTTTAAATATGGGAAAACTGAGACCAGAGAGTTTAAGTGACTTGCCTGATTTCACTTAGCAAATATGGGATTTGAATTCTGGTCTTTCTATCTTGAAAGCTCTTTACACTAGAGAGTTACAGACGAAAAAACTGGTAAGGACATGAGGAATAAAAGGTAAAATGGGACCATGTCCTAGAAAAGCAAGCAGGCAACCAGTTATCCAATGTTCCTCTTGTTGCTGCTTTTCTATGATGATGTTTAGATACCTATGTCAATTTGATATTTAATTTGTAAAATCTTAATTCAGATTAGATGGATTTTTTTGTGCCACACAATGTCAAATAATTAGTTTGATTATAATAATGTAGAGTTTAATGGCTGAATGTCTTAAGGTGGGTTGTTGTATCTGTACAACAGGGAGCAAAATACCTACCCCAAAGAGTATTAGCACTGAGATAAGGGATCTGAAAGTGTTTTCACCATCAAGCACTATACAAATATATGGGATTATTATTATGATAATAGAGATGATGCTTATGTTTCTGTAGGAGCCAAGGCCCTTGTCCATCGTGTAGAACAAATGTTTTCAGCCTTGAGGCCACAGACCTCATGGGTAGGCTTCTCTGAGACTGTGTGTAAACAATATGGGAAGATGCGTTTGGGGGTGGGAGACTTATCATCTCCTCCCAAAGAGTATTTGGAACTGACTAGCTGAGTAAATGAATGAATGAAACAGGAATGTCTGACCATGTGATATAGGAAATAGCACACAATCACTGACTTCTGCATACTGAAGTGGCTTTGTCGGGTGTAGCCAACCTGAAGACAATTTATTTTCTTATCCCCAGACTTGAACGGCCTATATACTACTTTCCACCTGAACTGAGCTTAGCAAGAAGCATGTTCACAAGACAGTGTGTATACCTGCATAGGAAACTTCAGGCATTTTACAGATGAAACAATCCTCCTCAAGTTTCCATTTTGAACATTTTTTAACAGATTTTATTTATTTATTTGAGAGAGAGAGCATGAGAGGGGGGAGGGTCAGAGAGAGAAGCAGACTCCCCGCTGAGCAGGGAGCCCGATGCAGGACTTGAGCCCGGGACTCCAGGATCATGACCTGAGCCGAAGGCACTCGCCCAAACAACTGAGCCACGCAGGCGCCCTCCATTTTGAACAGGTCTGTACCTTAGGAACTGGGATAGCTGGCTTTGTAGAACTAAGAGGATTCTGTGCTTGGAGTGTTACCATGGAACAACTGAGGACATAAGGACCGTGACACCTCTGCTATTGGTGTAAAAGCACCCCCCCATAAAGTGACCTTTACACTGCACAATTGGTCTGGACCAAGCAACACATTGTAAGGGGCACAGAAGAAGCTCAATGAATGAGTCAGAATCCAGGTGATGAAAGAAGAAGATTCAGGCAAACCTGGGAGAGATGCAATTTCTTTAGCCACATCTGGATAAGGAATTGCATAGCTCTGAAGATAGGAGGTATTAGAGATGATGTAAGGGCTGACCAGTTGGCATTTATGAGGCTTGAGTTAGCCTGGCAGGACAGCTAGACCTCAAGGGCCTGTGTTGGGGTTGGGTCTCAGGACCCAGTCTGTATCAGACCAGGTGTCTATCTGGAATGACCTGAAGCACATGAAGTGCAAGAGAACACTGTCATGGTCCCAGAGGAAAACCGAGATAGGTAACTTTGTAGTATCAGTCATTGAGTGTGAGGGGCTAGAAGTTTGCCAAATAAAATACAGGATGACAGTACTTCATGGGAAATACATATACTAAATATTAAATGAACATGCTGTATTTTTATTTGCTGAATAGGTCCAGAGATAGGACCTGAGGTAAGGAGACTAGTAATTCTCAAACTTTTCTTTTTCTTTTAAGTAGGCCCCAGTGGGGGGCTTGAACTCATGACCCTGAGACCAAGACCTGAGTTGGATGCTTAACTGACTGAGCCACCCAGGCACCCCTTTAAAGGTAAGTTTTTTTTAAGTAATTCTCAGACTTGTGCATACAAATCACCTGAGAAGCCAGCAGGTATGGGATGGGCCTCAAGCACTTGCTGTTCTAAAATGTTCCCAGGTGATGCTAATGCTGTTGGCCACAGACCATACATTAAATAGCAAGAGGCTAGATAGTTGTGTCAGTTACTGATTGAGGCGCCTTTCTCATTCCACAGTAAAAGTTCCATCATTACCACCTAACTCTTCTGTC
This sequence comes from Callorhinus ursinus, assembly GCF_003265705.2. Lineage (NCBI taxonomy): Eukaryota > Metazoa > Chordata > Mammalia > Carnivora > Otariidae > Callorhinus > Callorhinus ursinus. Next base: position 3,679,492 of record NW_027397126.1, read on the forward strand.
ATTACCTCAAACCCCAAGTGAAAGAATGTCTTCGGTGGTGTTGCAGATAGTGCCTAGAGGTGCCTAGAACAGGTGAAGAATTTGGAGTCCAAATTGGGTAGACAAGGCAAGCAGAAACTCTAACAGAATGGCGCAATAACAGGATTCATTGCTCTAACGCAGTAGTTCCCAAATTATCTGCGCATTATCATCACCAGGAGATCTTTTTAAAAATTCCAAAGCCTATGCCTTCCAAGACTAACTAAATCACAATCTTTGCAGAGTGGGTGGGTCGGAAAAATGGGCACTGGTATTGTTGAAGCTCCGCAGGTGATCCTTATGTGCAGACGATTTGGGGAACCACTGTTCTAGTGCCAGTACTGGCAATGAGAGCATCTAAGCAAGAACAAAAAATGTTTTTATAGTTCCAAAAAATGAGCTGGAGAGGTAGAGCCAAGTAGATTGGTCTAAGGAACCTTCATCATCTTAAAAGAAAGTATAAACTCTTAAGCAGTTCTCAGAATAACTACTTCCAAGGCCCTCTCTTGGATGTTCTGATTGGAGATTTCTGGAAGCTCCAAGGCCTGACTTTGAAGTGTCAAATTTCTGGTCCCTCTTGGACTGACTGTACTTTCAATTTTCGCTGTCACCCACACCTTCTACCCGACATTGAGCACAAATATTTGGAACTGTGGCAAGTCATCCGCTGATATTACTTGGATGTGAAAGCCTGTGGGGGAAAAAAAAAACACTCTATGCAAGGTAATTATATTCTCTCCTCTTGCTAAAACAAAACAAAAACAAAAATGTAAAAAAACACTTTTGCTTTCTATAGCACTGGTTCTCAAACTTGGTTGCACGTTTGGATCAGCTGGGAAGCTGGAAAAATACTGATGCATGGTCCTACCCCCAGAGATTTTAACTTAATTTATATAAGGTGTAGAATGGGCTTTGGGTTTTTCGAAAAAGCCACAGGTGATTCTAACGTTCAAAGCATTTGAATACGACTGGTAAAGCACTGGGGTTTATTGATTTTGTGTTCCCAAACCAGCAGTATCAATATAACTTGGGAACTTGTCAGAAATGCAAAATCTGAGAACTCATCCCAGGCCTAGGCATCCAGAATCTCTAGGGGTTGGGCCCAGCAATCTGCGTTTTAACAAGCCATCCAGGTAATCCTAATGCTTGCTCAAGTTTGAGAACCACTCATTTAGGACTGAGATGCTAAATGTGCATCTGAAGGCAGGCTTCTTAAACTTCCTTGGCAATTTCCATTTTTTCAGGATGGTAATCATATGAGTGTACATGGTGCTGATTATTGATTTAATATTCTCAGTAGTAATAACAGGAAACACAGATATATGTGCCATAATAAATGAAGTAATATATAAGGTATGTATATATATACATATATATAAAATGCCTTCACTACTTTTTTGCTACCATGCTTTCACTTTCTCTCTCTCTCTCTCTCTCTCTCTCTCTCTCTCACACACACACACACACACACACACACACACACACACACCCAAGTCCTGTGCAATGACAGAGAGTAGCACTGAAAGTTAGGGAAGAAAGGGGCAGAAGAGGTAAAGACTAAACAGAAAGTTTAGTTTGAAGTATAAGCTCAGAGATAAAATTGACTTGAAAGAGTAATGCTTAGTAGAAGATTGACAGAAGGAGCTGGGAACAACCATAATGTTTACATATAGGTGGATCCCCAAGCCTCGTCAGTTTCTGCCATTCAGTGGTTCTTAGCCATTTCATCATGCCACCTTTTGGGCCACACCCTAGCCTGGATGAAGTCTAGGAATTGTGGGACTTATTTCCCAGTCGTCTGCTCTCCAGGGCTCGGTATGACTTTTAGGCAAATCTCTTAAGGGGCTTGAAGTTTTCCCCAATTTCAGTATGTGAAAGATATGTGCCTATTCTATTCCTATAGTCTGCCCGGGGGAGTATCTCTCCTGAGTCTTCCCAGCACTGCTCATCCACTCCAGAGCTCTAGCCACAGTGGAGACGAGACGGACAGCTGCTGTGCAAATCAATAGGGTACTTTAACTCCCAGTTGCTGGAGCCAGAGGGAACCTGAGTCTGGGACTAGAGAATCTTAGATTGTTGGGGGGGGGCGGAGAACAGACAAGGGAAGGACATGAATGTAGCCATCTTTATCTTTAAGACTCTCCTTTTTCCCTCAGCCAAAAACACATGCATGCTTTTGGTCCCTAAAACTTTGTGATTCTGAGTATTCAAACCTGTTTTGTGCCATTTACATAAAACACGTTAGACATTGATGTAATTTTTATGAGCCATACACAGGGAATAACTTCTTTGTAACTGTTAACATCAGGCTTGTTGGGGGCCTCCTCTAGACAGTTTCTACAAAAAGACAATATTGACAATAGAAAGTTCTGGCTAGTATAAACTTTAGAGATCTCACTTTATGGACCAGGAAGGTGAGGCTTAAAATCATCAGTTATTTGAGGACCAAGTTCTTAACCGTGCCCTTTTCTGGAAGTATCTAACCCAAATACGGACACGTCTCTAAAACTTAATTTTCTCCAAGTTCATTCTTTACTTGTGAGTTCAACACATGCCTTTTGTAATGCTCAAAACCATGACACTGGCTTTGCAAACCAGTCAGGCTGAGGGGCATTTGGGCTGTAAGCCTTCCCTTCCTGATGATTATGAACATGCCTATCAGCTAGTAGCAGGGATGAGCCTTAGAAGGGAATTGTTGCAAGTCTCTCTGCAAAAGTGTGATGAACAGTATTTGTTATAACTGTAAACATGCTATGTTAACTGTTTGAACCAAGTCTGTTGAACCCCAAAGTTTAGGATAGCAGCAGACCCCACATCGATGACTTCCCTGTTTGAGTGAAGATATGGCTCTGACTCTTGATACGTGGTCCTCAGGATTGTAATCTTGAAATCTTTTCCTACCATCCTGGAGGCACACTTTTTGGAACTCCTTTTATCATCGGTGGGAGGGGGTGGGTTGAAAGTCGCGTCTGTACGTGTTTTCTGTGCTAATCTGAGAGCTGGACTCAACCCCAAGACTTGGGTCACTTACACACAGAGATCTCATTGTGAGGGGGGAGGAAAATGGCAGTTCCTCAGCTGCACTTTGAAATTCTGCATTAAAAAAAAAAAAACCACTAAGTATTCATAAGCCTCTTACTTAATGAATGAATCCCTTTGTGTTTATATCCTTCACAACTCAGGGAACAAATAGGGTTTAGTTGCTAGAAAGTGAAAACTTCAAGCTCATCAGAATGGGGGAAATAGTAGGCAATTTAGATAACAGTGGAAATGGCTCCATCCCAATTTCTTGGTACCTGCTCCTAAGGGCCAACCAATGCTATCATTTTCAATGTATCCACTTCCACTCTAGGGCGTTCTCCAAAAATGGGCAGCAAGATGTTGACCAGCATAAATCTGTATTGAGCTGGTGAGGTGCTCACCTGAAATCAGGAGACAAAGGAACAGATCAACCACTGAGGTTTGGTAATTGGCAATTGCCAGTGACTGGCCTGACTACTTTCTGCCACGTGCCTTCATCTTGCTCCCTCTCTTGTGTCTAAGATTGGCATTTACTTCTCCAGAATGAGTAAACCATGAGGAAGCATTTTAAAGATCCAACTCTCTCAGATCCAAAAGAAAACTCTGAGTCCACATGATTTCAAAATGGAAATGGGATAAATTCATTCTTGGGTCCTCCCACTCATAAGGATAGTTTCAAGAAGCTCTTCAATATTAATTAGTAAGCTGTGAATTCAGTTCTGTGCAATTATGATGAGCCAGTTTTTGGAGTATGAAAGAGCTAACTTATCGTATTTTTGAATTACTCATCTAGAAGCCTGAGTATTTTTGTATTTCCATATTTCTCGAGTAGCACTTAATTTAATCTTAGCCCCATTTCTTTCAATAAACCATTGTTGCGTCTCATAAGCAGCACAGCTTCTTCCTCTAACTCATCTCCCCGTGAAATTGGTTTAATGAAGCAGAAAGGTATGAAGCATTAGCAACAGTGGAATCCATGTGGTAGCACTTCATTTTTCAGAGGCACTCACATTTCCACCCTAATTTATAAAATCAGCACACAAATGATTTTTATCACGGCCATTACATCAGTATAAATTACTGCCTTTTTTTATAACACGGCAGTTAGTCAAACTGTTGAAATGATATCTATTAGTCAAGGATGGGGGGAGAGGTGGGTTAGAGTTAGTGAAAATGAGGGCTGATGGTTGTCTTACAGAAACACTAATATTAATTTACCGTAATGAACACCGATGGGGTATTTTGCAAACGTACAGATGAAAATTAAATGCACAAAGTGAAGCAAATGGGTCAATTTGTTCAGGACAAAGAAGGGGACCTTCAATAAACAAACGGTGCTATATAGAGACAGGCAGCTATACAATTAGTCAGGCACTCCCCCTGTCCAGTGGGCAGGCCGCAGCCACCCTGGGCAGGAGCCATTGTGGTTCCCTCCCGCGTGGGTGTCTTCATTTATCTCATTGTAGGAACTGTCATCCTGGTTTTGTGCCCTGCAGCCTTGCCATGTCAAATCCATCCTGCCAGAGCCTCCTTGGAGAGTACTACCCACTGGCATCTCTTCTTTTCACCATTTGCCACCTAGGTCGCTTGCTAGAACCTAGTTGCCCCCCTTTCAAGTTAGGCAAACCTCAGGCATCTGACCTCGCTAATCTGGGCATGTGATCATTTGGGTGGGATTGGGTGGATGGTTCCCTTTGCTCCCTGCTGTGAACCACAGTTGACTAAGCAAACAGTTGACTAGTTAGACAGTTTCTTTTGGAGAGAGGGTATGGAAGGATGGGTATAGGATGAGTTTAACCTTAAAAGAATAAATTGCTCATGTATTTCAGAAGTGACATTTAAACACAAACAATCTGTGTAAAAATTGGAAGTCATTCTTGTCCCTGGAATGGTGTGGTTGCTCTGGGTATACTTCTGGGCTGTGAATTCTACCCAACAATAATTAAACAATATTGAAAATGCACTCCGTGGGGCACCTGGGTGGCCCAGTCGCTTGAGAGACCACTTCTTGGTTTAGGCTCAGGTCATGATCTCATGGGTCATAAGATGGAGCCACGCCTGGGGCTCCGCCCTCAGCAGGGAGTTGGCTTGAAGATTCTCTCCCTCTGCTCCTCCCTCTACTTGCACATGCTCACCTTCTCTCTCTCTCTCTAAAATAAAATAAAACTAAATCTTAAAAAAAGAAAATGCATTCCCTTCATCATACTGGCTTCACTATCAACCTACCAGTCTAACTTGATGAGAATATATAAAATCTTTATGGGAAATTCTGAGTTCTATATTTATTTAATAATTTGTTCCATTAACAAATATTTATTGGGCATGTGCTATATGCCAGGGACCAGGCTAGGTGCTTAGGATCCAATGGCAAATGAGCCTTCTAGTGGAGAAAGTAATTACTGAACAAGTAATTCCAAGCAAGGTTTATGGGGCTCCTGAGGTTGGTTGTAATTCCACATTGGTTTCTATTTTGCCTTATTACTCAAAGCCAGGGTGTATGCAAGGAATATGAATTTATTGATCATAGTCAGTGACCATGTCTGTTTAGGTCTTGGTAATTTCTGAAAACCAGGTGCATACTGGTCTTTACCAAATTTGGGATACTATTGAATGGTATCAAAGTACAGCTTAATATTGATTTTTCAGGTCTGTATCCTACAATCCAATAAAGCCTGGTATTTTCAAAGAAGCAGCTCTGTAGCAGTTGGGAAATAGGCTTCAATGAAATTTGGCTCCCTGGTGAACATCTCAACTATTTGCTTGTATTGAATGAGGTCAGTAGTTCACAAGCCCAGTAATCTTATTAGACAAACCAAAATTAGTGAAATTTGGTATCAAAAGTTCTATAATAGAATAAGAAAGGTAGAATCTATCTTTTTGCTTTGCTTTTTCATTGTTTAAGATTTTATATATATGTATATATATACATACACACATATATCTCCTGATTTTATTGACTATCCTCATCTAAGTAAGAGGAAGGGTCTCTTCTTTAGATGATGGCCTTAGAGATGTAACTAATTCCTTAAGTACCCTGTCTTAGTCATAAGCCATGGAAAGTATCACATTCTGCCAGTGCTTTTGGACCAGAGGCTAGGATACTTTTTATGTAAAAAAACAGCCAGATAGTATTTTTAGCTTTGTTGGCCATACAGTGTCTGACTCAACTCCACTGTTGTTACACAAGAGCAGCCATAGATAATACATAAATCAATGAGTATGGCTGTGTTCCAATAAAACTATATTTACATCCTTTTTATAGCTATGTAATATTCCACTGTGTGTGTGTGTGTGTGTGTGTGTGTGTGTGTGTGTATACCACATTTTCCTTATCACTCATCTATTGATGGACACTTGGGTTGCTTCCATGTCTTGGCTATTTTAAATAATGCTGCAATGAATAGGAAGTGGACCTGAATTGGGCCATAGTCCATAGTTTGCCAACCCTGGATTTAGAGCATAAGAAACTTCTATGGTTTCAGGAAAATAAAAACAAATGGAGGACAGGTCAGCAAAGCATGGTCATGAAGCATTATGAAGCTACACTTATAAAGAGGTTCCTTTTGCTTAATTACTCACCCTCTCCCTGCTTAGGAAGCACAGTTCCTAATTTACAGCTGAACTTGAGCATTATGTAAGACCCTTGGACCTGAACTTATTCACCTGGCTTTCTTCCCCTAGTTTGTATATTCTTCCATAGCATCATCTTTTTCTGATCTTGGCTTTTAAGGTTTTGATTCATGGTTTGCTATATATTATCTGTTGTTCTTGCTTTTTATGGATATAATGTCCTTTCTGACTGGTTCTTCAGGCCTGACTCTTGGGCTCCAGTTGAAACTCATCTCCTGACATTTCCCTTTGCCTGTAACTCAGATTTCCCAGGCTCCACCATGGGGTATTTGTTCAGCTCATTTCTTTCCTAGGATTCAACCCTGTTCACCTTCTCAGATGTTCTTTCTTCCATCTCCTGCTTTGATTGACTTATCCTTCTCAGCCCCGAAGAGGTATACAAAGGTGAGTCTAGTATCACAATGTGTTCTGTACATGAATCTATGCTCCTGGAGAGCCCCAGACTGCAGTAAAGACACACAAGGGGCACATCCACATTCATGCTCTCTCTCGTCTCTCTCCGTATGTGCACATGTGTACACACACACACACACACACACACACACACACACACACACATCAAGCACTTACTATTGCCAAGCACTCTGGTGAGTGTTTTTACATACATTAGCTCATTTAGTTCCCACAGGTGCTCTGATGAGGCATGCATTACATTATTAATATTATCATTGTTATTATTTTATCATCATCATCATCATCTCCATCACTTCCATTTTACAGATGAGAAAACTGAGGCCCAGAGCAGTTTAATTAACCTTCCCAAGGTCATACGATGAGAGAAGGTAGCAGAGAGCAGATTTGTACTAGGTTTGATTGGAACCAGAGCTTGTGCTCTGATCATCAGAACAGCAGAGTGGTTTGTTGCTCTGCTGCAGTAGTTGCCTCAGAGATTCTAAGTAACAGAGACTTTACTGCTAAAGGGTTGAGAGCCCTTCTTGTCTTTCTTTGCTTTTTCTTTTTCTTTTCCTTTTTTTTAAAAGATTTTATTTTTAAGTAATTGCTACACCTAACATGGGGCTCGAACTTACAACCCTGATACCAAGAATGGCATGCTCTACCGACTGAGCCAGCCAGGTGCTCCTCTTTGCTTTTTCTAGGTTATTGTCCCTCTAGCTCCTGGAACTACTTCTAAAAGTCCACAGCCCTTATAGAAACCCACTCCCCTGTCCTGATACAAACCTCTACAGTGAAACAATGGCTTCATGTGGACAACCTGCACTATGGTCACACAAAACGGGTTTGATTTCTAGCTCTGAACCTTACTGGTTGTATAAACTGGGCAGGTTACTTAACCTTTCTGAAACTCAGTTTCTTCATTTTTAAAAGAAGGACAATAATAGAACTTACCAGACAGGGTTGTTAGGAGGAAGGAAAGAAATAGTATACATAAAACCCTTGGACCAATGCCTGGCACAAAATATTGCTCAACACATGGTGGCTGCTATCGATATTATTTCCCCACCCACCTCAAAGACCATTGCCCCTCCTCAATGATTTTCCCCTCTCCCTTACCATCATCCATGGTAAATCTATCATCTATTTAGGCATTTGAGGGACTCCCTGACTTTTATACTCCAGGTGACCTTTATAGCCATTTACTTTCATCATCATTCTCTCAATGGTATATTTTTATTTATTTTTTTCAACTAAGATCTACTTTCTTTTTAGGGAAAAATGTGCTGAGTGATTTCATTTATATAATAATCGCAAAATAATAACTTTTAAAAATGAACAGATTAGTGGTTGCATGTAGAGGAAAAAAAAATCAGAAACTGCCCCTAAGGAAGTTCAATATTGGACTTCCTATATAAAGACTTTAAATCAACTGTCTTAAATATGCTCAAAGATCTAAAGAAAGCCATGGAAAAAGAACTAAAGGAAACCAGGAGAAAAATGTGTCACCAAATAGAGAATATCAATAAAGAGATAGAAATTATAAAAATGAAGGAAATAGAAATTCTGGAACTTAAAAGTATAACAACTAAAATGAAAAAGTCAGTAGGGGGATTCCACAGCAGATTTAATCAGGCATAACAAAATAAATTATCAAATGTGAAGATAGGTCAATTGAGATTATCAAATCTGAGGAACATAAAGAAAAAATAATGAAAAATGTACAGAGGCTAAGAAATCTGAGGGAAACCTTCAAACAAATGAATATATTGTTAATGAGAGTCTCAGAGGAAAAGAAAAAGAAAGGAGCAGGAAGAATTGCTGGTATAAACTCAAAGAGATCCACACCAAGACACATTATAGTCAGATTGTCAAAATAAAAGCCGAGGAGTAAATCTTAAAGTCAGCAAGAGAGAAGTAACTCATCATGTATAAAGGATACTCAATAGGATTAACAACCAGTTTAACCTCAGAAACCATGATGGGCAGAAGGCACTGGTATGACATACGTAAAGTGCTAAAAGAAAGAATTGTAAACCAAAAATTCTATATCCCACAGAACTATCCTTCACAAATGAAGAAAAAATTTAAGATATCACAAGATTAAAAAAAGCTGAGTTTTCACTAGTAGATCTACCTTACAAGAAATGCTAAAGGGAGTCCTCTAGTCTGAAATGAAAGGACACGGGACAATAACTAGAAGCCAAACAAAGAAATAAGGAGGAAGAGTAAGATAAATGGAAAAGAGAGTAGTATTGCATTTTTTGTTTTAAATTCTCTTTTTTTCTATATGATTTAAAAGGCAAATGTTTAAAATGATAGTTATATATCTTTGTTAATGGACACACAATGTCTATAGATGAAGTTTGTGACAATAACATAAAGGGTGGAAGGGGCTGTAAAGGAACAAAATTTTGCATACTGTTAAAGGAGGTTGGTCCTAATGTAAACTCAATTGTTGCAAAGGTAAGATACTAATAGTAATCCTCAGGGTAACCACTAAGGAAAAAAAAACCTAAAAAATGTACAGAAAATAACAGAGAGAATCAAAATGGTACACTAGGAAAAAAAATCGGTCACAACAGAAGGCAGTAATGGAGAAACTAAGGAGTAGAAAAAAAAGATGTATAGAAAATAATTAACAAGGGGAGCCTGGGTGGCTCAGTGGGTTAAGCATCTGCCTTTGGCTCAGGTCATGATCCCAGGGTCCTGGGATCGAGCCCCACATTGGGCTCCCTGCTGTGCGGGAAGCCTGCTTCTCCCTCTCCCACTCCCCCTGCTTGTGTTCCCTCTCTCGCTGTGTCTCTCTGTCAAATAAATAAATAAATAAAATCTTTAAAAAGAAAAAAGAAAGAAAATAATTAACAAAATGGCAAAAGTTAAGTCCTTTCTTATCAGTACTTTATTCATTTTTCTAAAGTTTTTTTTTATTTATTCATTCGAGACACAGAGATACAGAGAGAGAGAGAGAGAGAGAATATGAGCAGGGGGAGAAGCAGAGGGAAGGGGAGAAGCAGGCCCCTCGCCAAGCAGGGAGCCCGATGTGGGGCTCGATCCCAGGACCCCGGGACCATGACCTGAGCTGAAGGCAGACGCTCAACCATCTGAGTCACCCAGGTGCCCCTACTTTATTCATTTTTAAGACTTTTTTTTTAAGTAATCTCTATGATCATCATGGGGCTCAAACTCACAACCCCATGATCAAGAGTTGCATGCTCCACCAACTGAGCCAGCCAGGTGCCCCAGTAATCACTTCAGATAAAATGGTTTAAACTCTCCAATTAAAAGGCAGACATTGGTAGAATGGATAAATAAACATAGTCCAACTATCCATCCATAGAAGAGAAACTTTAGATCCAAAGACACAAATACATTGAAAATAAAAAGAAGGGAAAAGACATTCCATGCAAATAGTAACCAAAAGAGCCCGTGTGGCTATACTAATATCAGACAAAATAGACACTCTCTCTTTCTCTAAAATAAATAAATAAATAAATAAATAAGTAAATAAATAAATAAAATCTTTAAAAAATAGAACTACCATAAGTTCCAGCAGTTGCACAACTAGGTATTTCCCCAGAGAATACAAAATACTATTTCAAAGGGATACATGCACCACGATGTTTATAGCAACATTATCTACAACAGCCAAATCATGGAAACAACCCAAGTGTCCACTGACTGATGCATGGATG
>NW_027397126.1:3695248-3813336 GCF_003265705.2 Callorhinus ursinus
CACAGAAAGACCGGGGGTGCCTGAGTGCGGCAGAGCTCCCAGGTATCGGAGTGGGGAAGCTGGCTGCAGAGACGGAGCCGGGGAGTGGGCTCTCAGCTCGGGGTTGCCATAAACTGTGATCCGCGGCACAGTCGGGCCACTGCTCTTCCAGCAGGGATCCAACAAGCGGCAGATCTAGGGAGACTCCTCTTCCTCCCCTGGGAGGAGGGGCGCGGGAGTGCACCGCAGGAATCTGCTGGGTTTGGAGACTCCACACACGGGGTGGTGCGGCAGAGATAGAAATGCTTGGTCACAGGCCGGGTGAGCACGGAGTGCAGCCGGAGACCGGGGAAACGGGAGTGACTGACTGCTTTTCTCTGGGGGCACACTGAGGAGCGGGGACCCGAGTTCGTGGCTCCTCCGGGGAGGAGACTGGGAGGCCGCCATTTTCACTCTCGTCCTCCAAAGCTGAACGGGAAGCTTGCAGGGAACAAAAGCTCCCAAGAGCAAACCTGAGCAGATTACTTAGCCCAGACCCGGCAAGGGCGGGGCAATTCCGCCACCGGCAAAGACATTTGGGAACCACAGCAACAGGCCCCTCCCCCAGAAGATCAGAAAGAACAGCCAGACAAGACCAAGTTTACCGATCAATGAGAACGGGAGAACTCCAGAACTAGGGGAGTACTGCACATAGAATTCATGGCTTTTTCCCTATGATTCTTTAGTCTTTCAAAGTTAATTTTTTTAACTTTTTTTTGAATTTTTCTTTTTCCCTTTTTCAACCAACATCTTATCAATCCCTTTTTTAAAAATCTTTATTTTTCATTTTTAGAGTCATATTCTATCTCTTCATAGTAGTTAACCTTATTTTTGGTATATATATGTTGTCTCCCTTTAAAATTTTGGGATACAGTTTCTTCTAACAAACCAAAATATACACTAAATCTCTAGTGTATGGCTTTGTTCTAGTCTCCTGCCTGATCACATTCTCTCCCTTTTTTTTTAAATCCTCTTCTTTCTTTTTTCAACCAACTTCTTATCTTATCAATTCCTTTTATAAAATCTTTTATAATTTTCATCTTTACAATCATATTCCATCCCTTCATCGTACTTACCCTTAATTTTGTACAGATATCGGCTTTTCTTTCTTTAAAATTTTGGGGGGCACTTTCTTCTAACAGACCAAAATATGCCCAAAATCTAGTGTGTGGCACCAATCTATGAACCAGCCTGATCATATGTGATTATATTCTGTTTTTTTTCTTTTTATCTTTTTCTTTTCTTTTTTATCTTTTTTCTTTCTTTACCTTTCTTTTACCCTGGTTCCAGGTCTCTTCTGATTTGTTTAGTGTATATTTTTCTGGGGTCGTTGTTACCCTGTTAGCATTTTGTTCTCTCATTCATCTATTCTCCTCTGGACAAAATGACAAGATGGAAAAAATCACCTCAAAAAAAAGAACAAGAGGCAGTACCAACTGCCAGGGACCTAATCAATACGGACATTAGTAAGATGTCAGAACTAGAGTTCAGAATGATGATTTTAAAGATACTAGCTGGGCTTGAAAAAAGCATGGAAGATATTAGAGAAACCCTTTCTGGAGAAATAAAAGAACTAAAATTTAACCAAGTCTAAATCAAAAAGCCTGTTAATGAGGAGCAATAAAAAATGGAGGCTCTAACTGCTAGGATAAATGAGGCAGAAGAGAGAATTAGTGATATAGATGACCAAATGTTGGAAAATAAAGAAGCTGAGAAAAAGAGAGATAAACAACTACTGGATCACGAGGGCAGAATTCAAGAGATAAGTGATATTATAAGATGAAACAATATTAGAATAATTGGGATCCCAGAAGAAGAAGAAAGAGAGAGAGGGGTAGAAGGTATATTGGAGCAAATTATAGCAGAGAACTTCCCTAATTTGGGGAAGGAAACAGGCATCAAAATCCAGGAGGCACAGAGAACCCCCCTGAAAATCAATAAAAGTAGGTCAACACCCCGACATCTAATAGTAAAACTTATGAGTTTCAGAGACAAAGAGAAAATCCTGAAAGCAGCTCGGGATAAGAGATCTGTAACCTACAATGGTAGAAACATTAGATTGGCCACAGACCTATCCACAGAGACCTGGCAGGCCAGAAAGGACTGGCATGATATATTCAGCACACTAAATGAGAAAAATATGCAGCCAAGAATACTATATCCAGCTAGGCTGTCATTGAAAATAGGAGAGATCAAAAGCTTCCAGGACAAACAAAAACTAAAGGAATTTGCAAACACGAAACCAGCCCTACAAGAAAGGGGTCTCTAAGCAAAGAGAGAGCCTCAAAGTAGCATGGACCAGAAAGGAACGCAAACAATATACAGTAGCAGTCACCTTACAGGCAGTACAATGGCACTAAATTCATATCTTTCAATAGTTACCCTGAATGTAAATGGGCTAAATGCCCCAATCAAAAGACACAGGCTATCAGATTGGATAAAAAATAAGACCCATCAATATGCTGTCTGCAAGAGACTCATTTTAGACCCAAAGACACCCCCAGATTGAAAGTGAGGGGGTGGAAAACCATTTACCACGGTAATGGACACCAAAAGAAAGCTGGGGTGGCAATCCTTATATCAGACAAATTAGATTTTAAACCAAAGACTATAATAAGAGATGAGGAAGGATACTATATCATACTTAAAGGGTCTGTCCAACAAGAAGATCTAACAATTGTAAATATCTATGCCCTTAACATGGGAGCAGTCAATTATATAAGCCAATTAATAACAAAAGCAAAGAAACACGTTGGCAACAATACAATAATAGTGGGGGACTTTAACACCCCCCTGACTGAAATGGACAGATCATCTAAGCAAAAGATCAACAAGGAAATAAAGACTTTATTTTTTTTTTAGATTTTATTTATTTATTCATGAGAGACAGAGGAGGAGAGAGAGAGAGGAGCAGAGGGAGAAGCAGGCTCCCAAGGAGCAGGGAGCCCGATGCAGGACTCGATCCGGATCAGGACCTGAGCTGAAGGCAGACGCTTAACCTCTGAGCCACCCAGGTGCCCGGAAATAAAGACTTTAAATGACATACTGGACCAAATGGACTTCACAGATATATTCAGAACATTCCATCCCAAAGCAACAGAATACACATTTTTCTCTAGTGTCCATGGAACATTCTCCAGAATAGATCACATCCTAGGTCACAAATCAGGTCTCAGGCAGTACCAAAAGATTGGGATCATTCCCTGCATATTTTCAGACCACAATGCTTTGAAACTAGAACTCAATCACAAGAGGAAAGTCGGAAAGAACTCAAATATATGGAGGCTAAAGAGCATCGTACTAAAGAATGAATGGGTCAACCAGGAAATTAAAGAAGAGTGAAAAGAATTCATGGAAACAAATGAAAGTGAAAACACAACTGTTCAAAATCTTTGGGATGCAGCAAAGGCAGTCCTAAGAGAAAAGTACATAGCAATACAAGCCTTTCTCAAAAAACAAGAAAGGTCTCAAATACACAATGTAACGCTACACCTAAAGGAGCGGGAGAAAGAACAGCAAATAAAGCCTAAACCAACAAGAGAAGAGAAATAATAAATATCAGAGCAGAAATCAGTGAACTAGAAACCAAAAGAATAGTAGAACAGATCAATGAAACTAGGAGATGGTTCTTTGAAAGAATTAACAAGATTGATAAACCCCTGTCCAGACAAATAAATAACATCATGAATGAAAGAGGAGAGATCACAACCAACACCAAAGGAATACAAACAATTATAAGAACATATTATGAGCAACAATATGCCAGCAAATTAGATAATCTGTAAGAAATGGATGCATTCCTAGAGATGTATCAACTACCAAAACTGAACCAGGAAGAAATAGAAAACCTGAACAGACCTAGAACCACTAAGGAAATTGAAGCAGTCATCAAAAATCTCCCAACAAACAAAAGCGCAGGGCCAGATGGCTTCCCAGGGGAATTCTACCAAACATTTCAAGAAGAATTAATACCTATTCTCCTGAAGCTGTTCCAAAAAATAGAAATGGAAGGAAAACTTCCAAACTCATTTTATGAGGCCACCATTACCTTGATCCCAAAACCAGACAAAGACCCCATCAAAAAGGAGAATTACAGACCAATATCCTTGATGAACATGGATGCAAAAATTCTCATCAAAATACTAGCCAATAGGATCCAACAGTACATTAAAAGGATTATTCACCACAATGAAGTGGGATTTATCCCTGGGCTGCAAGGTTGGTTCAACATCCGCAAATCAATTGGTGTGATAAAATACATTAATAAAAGAAAGAACAAGTACCATATGATTCTCTCAATAGATGCAGAAAAAACATTTGACAAAGTACAGCATCCTTTCTTGATCAAAACTCTTCAGAGTATAGGGGTAGAGGGTACATACCTCAATATCATAAAAACTATCTGTGAAAAACCCACAGCGAATATCATTCTCAATGGGGAAAAAGTTAGAGCTTTCCCCCTAAGGTCAGGAACATGGCAGGGATGTCCACTATCACCACTGCTATTCAACATAGTTTTAGAAGTCCTAGCCACAGCAATCAGACAACAAAAAGAAATAAAAGTCATCCGCATCGGCAAAGAAGTCAAATTCTCACTCTTTGCAGATGATATGATACTTTATGTGGAAAACCCAAAAGACTCCACCCCAAAACTGCTAGAATTCATGCAGGAATTCAGTAAAGTGGCAGGATATAAAATCAGTGCACAGAAATCAGTGGCATTCCTATACACCAACAGCAAGACAGAAGAAAGAAATTAAGGAGTCCATCCCTTTTACAGCTGCACACACAACCATAAGATACCTAGGAATAAATTTAACCAAAGAGGCAAAGAATCTGTACTCAGAAAACTATAAAATACTCATGAAAGAAATTGAGGAAGACACAAAGAAATGGAAAAAGGTTCCATGCTCATGGATTGGAAGAACAAATATTATGAGGATGTCAATGCTACCTAGAGCAATCTACACATTCAATGCAATCCCTATCAAAATACCATCCAATTTTTTCAAAGAAATGGAACAAATAATCCTAAAATTTGTATGGAACGAGAAAAGACCCCAAATAGCCAGAGGAATGTTGAAAAAGAAAAGCAAAGCTGGCGGCATCACAATTCCGGACTTCAAGCTCTATTACAAAGCTGTCATCATCAAGTCAGTATGGTACTGGCACAAAAACAGACACATAGATCAAAGGAACAGAATCGAGAGCCCAGAAATGGACCCTCAACTCTATGGTCAACTAATCTTCAACAAAGCAGGAAAGAATGTCCAATGGGAAAAAGACAGTCTCTTCAACAAATGGTGTTGGGAAAATTGGACAGCCACATGTAGAAGAAGGAAACTGGACCATTTCCTTACACCACACACAAAAATAGACTCCAAATGGTTGAAAGACCTAAATGTGAGACAGGCGTCCATCAAAATCCTAAAGGAAACACAGGCAGCAACCTCTTTGACCTCAGCCGCAGCAACTTCTTCCTAGAAACATTGCCAAAGGCAAGGGAAGCAAGGGAAAAAATGAACTATTGGGACTTCATCAAGATAAGACACTTTTGCACAGCAAAAGAACTAGTCAACAAAACCAAAAGACAATCGACAGAATGGGAGAAGATATTTGCAAATGACATATCAGATAAAGGGCTAGTATCCAAAATCTAAAAAGAACTTATCAAACTCAACACCCAAAGAGCAAATGATCCAATCAAGAAATAGGCAGAAGACATGAACAGACATATTTCCAAAGACATCCAAATGGCCAACAGACAAATGAAAAAGTGCTCAACATCACTCGGCATCAGGGAAATCCAAATCCAAACCTCAATGAGATACCACCTCACACCAGTCAGAATGGCTAAAATTAACAAGTCAGGAAACGACAGATGTTGGCGGGGATGTGGAGAAAGGGGAACCCTCCTACACTGTTGGTAAGAATGCAAGCTGGAGCAGCCACTCTGGAAAACAGTATGGAGGTTCCTCAAAAAGTTGAAAATAGAGCTACTGTATGATCCAGCAATTGCACTGCTGGGTATTTACCCCAAAGATACAAATGTAGTGATCTGAAGGGGTATGTGCACCCTGATGTTTATAGCAGCAATGTCCACAATAGCCAAACTGTGGAAAGAGCCAAGATGTCCATCGACAGATCAATGGCTAAAGAAGATGTGCTATATATATACAATGGAATATTATGCAGCTATCAAAAGGAATGAAATCTTGCCATTTGCAACAACGTGGTTGGAACTGGAGGGTATTATGCTGAGTGAAATAAGTCAATCAGAGAAAGACATGTATCATATGACCTCACTGATACGAGGAATTCTTAATCTCAGGAAACTTACTGAGGGTGGCTGGAGTGGTGGGGGCTTGGTGGGATGGGGTGGCTGGATGATAGACATTGGGGAGGGTATGTGCTATTGTGAGTGCTGTGAATTGTGTAAGACTGTTGAATCACAGACCTGTACCTCTGAAACAAATAATACATTATATGTTTAAAAAAGAAGATAGTAGGAAGGGAAAAATGAAGGGGGGAATCGGAGAGGGAGACGAACTATGAGAGACTATGGACTCTGAGAAACAAACTGAGGGTTCTAGGGGGGAGGGGGTGGGGAGATGTGTTAGCCTGGTGATGGGTATTAAAGAGGGCACGTACTGAATGGAGCACTGGGTGTTATATGCAAACAATGAGTCATGGAACACTACATCAAAAACTAATGATGTAATGTATGGTGATTAACATAACATAATAAAAAAATTTAAATTTAAAAAAAGATAGTAAAAAGACAACCTAAAGAATAGGAGAAAATATTTGCAAATCATTTATGTATTAAGGGTTTAGTATCCATAATATATAAAGAACTCTTATAACTCAACAACAAACAACTTGATTAAGGAGTAGTCAGAGGACTTAAATAGATATTTCTCCAATGAATATAAATAAATGGCCAACATGCTGGTAGTGGGAATGTGAAATGGTGCAGTCACTTTGGAAAACACTTTGGGTCCAAAATGTTAAACATAAAATCACCATATGAACCAGCAATTCCATTCTACAAAAGAATTGAAAACATATATGTAAACAAATGCATGCATACAAATGTCCATATCAGCACTATTCACTTTAGCCTCAAGGTGGAAAAAAAATAACAAATGTCTATCAACTGATGAGTGGATAAATAAAGGTGGTATATCCATACAATGGAATATTATTTGGCCGTGAAAAGAAATGATGTACTGATACATGTTACAACACGGATGGACCTCAAAAACATGCTAATTGAAAGAAACCAAACAGAAAAGGTCACATATCATATGATTCCATTTATATGAAATAATTTAGAATTGGGAAATCTATAGAGACAGAAAGCAGATTAGTGGTTTCCAGGGGCTGGGGGAAGGGAGAATGGGTAGTGACTGCTTAATGGGTATGGGATTTCCTTTTGGAGTGATGAAGATGTTTAGGAATTAAATAGAAGTGATGGTTGCATAATATTGGGAATGTACTAAGTGCCTTTGAATTGCATGTTTAAAATGTTTAATTTTATGTTATGCAAATTTTAAATAAATTTCAAAAGCAATCACTCTAGGTGCCATGAGGAGAATGGATTTGAAAATAGCATGAATGGAAATGAGACCAGTTAGAAGGCTATCGCAGTGGTCCAGATGAGATTTGATGGTGGCCTCAATTAAGCTGCTGGCAGTAGGGATAGAGAGAAGTAGATTAATTCAAGTTATTTAGGAACCAATGTTTATAGGACTTGGTGCCAATAAGATGAGGTCTCATGACAGACACTGAGGATGTCTCTAAGGGTTTAAGGCCGGGCACCTAGGCAAACAACAGCACCATTGGGATTAAAACCCATTTTATAGATGCACAATTAGAGAGGCCATTGGCTTGCCCACTGTCCCACGGTGAGCCAGTAAGGGAAATATGCCCAGTAGTGCTCTCCTGCTCTTCTGACTTCTGGTTCAGGAGCCTTTGCACATAATACAGCAAATATGAGTACTGACTTTAAGAAATCACCTGAATATTTTCAAAAACTGTATAATTGAGATCTTATTTGCCTTCATTTTAATACCTGTGTTTGGAATTCTAAAGTTTTAGCCATGACCGTATTCTGATGTAAATACATCTCTCCTCTCTGAGCCCCCAGTGTCTGCCACCTCCCTTTATTATGCTTTCTATCCAAGATTGACAACCCTGAAAGGCCCTTCTCTTATTGACCTTTCCCCTCCATCAACACAATCCAGGAAATGTAATGTAGCCTTTCCTCTGCTCTCTGAAACAATATAATTGTAAGGGACTGAATTTCTGCAGCTTCGAGCCTTCTGGTGTTGAAATAGAGATGAGCCACTCAGAGCACCCCAAGTATAGGGATGAGTAGAAGAGGCTTTGGGCTTGGGGGCTGGGCAGGAGAAAAGAGAAAAAGCACGTGACCCTATCATGGGGACCTCAGTCCCAGGCAGCAGGAGGCAGTGGGGGTGGGAGCACAGCAAAACCTCAGCTGCTGGAGAGGAAGAGCCAGGACCTTTTGTCTCATAATGTATGGAAGAGTGTGCGCATGTATGTGATGATGATGATTAAATGGTACATGGTATCAGCGAAAATTGTCAGCACGGATGCTGATTAGGGATGCTGAAGAACTAATAGTATGGAAGGAAACTGGAAAAATTGGGCTGAGTGTGGAAAAGTAATACTAATTACAATCATTTATGCGAACTGCTTACCATTTATGACTAATTACCACCCAACACAATAACCATTAGGTATATCATTAAGTATGTGTCAGATTAACTTTGTTGTCAGTTTTATTTGTGATTAGAACAGTAAACTCTGCATGTATGCTTGCACTTAATAGTTTGTTGCTCATGCAAGCACGGCTGTCAGCTCACAATTTAAAAAAACATTATGTTAGGGCTGGAGCGTGGCAGGCTTTGAATTCCAGGCTAAGTAGTTTGTAGTTAATTTAGGAGGCAATGGGGAGCCCTTACAGAATAATCAACAGGGAAGATACATGATCAGTGCTATACTTTAGGAATCACAGACTGGCAGGGCTGAAAGATTCCTTAGAGATTACTTACCCAATGGTCACCATCCAGGGGGCACTGGCAACCACGCTGAAGGTTCTGGAGGGATTGTCAAGATTTCAGAAAGACTAAAGGGAGTCATGAACTTCTCATGCTGTACATGTTAAGACTGTACATTTCAACTACGATATCAATTTTGTTTGTTTTGGGCTAAAATTGATCAAACTAGGACAGTGATCAGAAGCATTGATTGGCAGTTATGAAAGTCTGATTATTTATTTTTATTTTTTAAAGGTTTATTTATTATTTTAGAGTGAGAGAGTGAGTGGGGGGAGGAGCAAAGGGAGAGAATCTCCAGCAGACTCCCTGCTGAGCGCAGAGCACCGACAAGGACCATGACTACGACAGTGACAACAACATTTAATGGGAAAGCAAGTTAATTGTTAATTGTTCATTGTTTCTTAGCAAATGAACATTTTAACATTAGAAATTTTTTTTTCTAATCATGGACTCCACAAGTTAAAAACAAAAGGAGTTTTGGATTGTGAAAAAGTTGGGAACCTCCATTATAATCCAACCAATCCTTTCAACTACAGATGGGAAAACAGAGCCTAGAGACAGATGGAACTTGCCTTAGAGGAAGATGGACAAGTGGATTGGACAGTACTAAGGGGAGGTAAGTGAAACTAGATACCACAAAATAAGTACCAAGAGAGGTGCCTAGATCAGGGTGGTAGAAGTCGATCTACAAAGGAGAAGGGCAGATGGAGAAAATGAAAAGGCAGCGTCAGACAAGAGCACTGGTTGGATGTGGGCAGAGAAGAAGAGAGAGAAGTTGAGGAGGACTCTAAAATTTCCAGTGTGACTGAATGGAGCAGTGATGGCATCATCAGCAGAAATATAAAAAGCTGGAGGAAGAATTGATTTTAGAGTAGAGGGGAGTTGTGAGTTTGGTTTTAGAACATATTGCCCATAAGTTGTAGTGGTACATTTTCAAAAAGAGCGTGACAATAGAAATTGGAAACATGTGGCGTTGGCTTTTCATAAGGAATTTTTCTTTTGACTCTCGTTTTCCATATCTATAGGTCTAGGGCAATAATATCTGCCTTATAGAATTAGTGAGAGGATTAAATGGGAGCAAAAACAGAAAATACCTAGCACAATATCTAGTCAAGTGGCAAGAGCTCATTTCTCTTCTCTGGAGGACGTATGGAGATAGAAATGTTTAAGAGGCAGTTAAGAAACAAGGGAGAGTTCAGGAGAGATACCAGATTCCAAGTTATATGTTTAGGATGCAAAAATGTTTTATTTTTATTTATTATATTTTTAACTGTGAAACACAGATAGTGCTTTCCCAGGGTTTCTGGGAGGATGATGTTGCCAGGACATAATACAGGAGAAGCCACACTTACTGAGAGTTTGGGAAGAATTCTAGCAAAGGAACCTGAAGGAATGAACAGGGGGATAGGGAGCACATTGTCAATGAAGCCAAGGGAGGCAAAATAATTTGAAAGTGGAAGGTGTGGTCCATGGGCTCAAAGGCAGTAAAAAGATCTAGAAAATGAAGACAGAGATGAGGCCATTAGGAAGTCACTTTTATTTTATTTTTATTTTTTTTAAGATTTTATTAATTTATTTGACAGAGAGAGAGAGCGCGCGCACAAGCAGGGAGAGTGGTAGGCAGAGGGAGAGGGAGAAGCAGGCTCCCCGCAGAGCCGGGAGCCCAATAATGGGACTTGATCCCAGGACCCCGGTATCATGACCTGAGCCGAAGGCAGATGCTTAACTGACTGAGCCACCCAGGCGCCCAGGAAGTCACTTTTAGAGACCTCAGAGAATTTGGGATGAATTAAATAAGAGGCTAAGTAGCAAGTGAAGGTAAGTCAGGAGAGACAGTAAAGGAAAAGGAACCCTTTCAACATGCGCTGTGAAACAAGAGGGATAGAGGCAACAGTAACTCAAAAGAGTAGCAGCTATAAGGGAAGGTTATTTCAGGCTACTTAAAACCTGAGCATGTTGTTGGCCAAGGGAATGATAACAGTGGACAATAGACTGATAAGACAGAAGAGACAGGTCATATTTATAAAGCAAGGTCTCTTAAGAAATTATTCATAGGCAGCCCCAGGCTGTGGTCACTTTAAAGATGTGCTTAGTGGAGGACCAAATGTTTAAGCCAAGAGAAGTCACCTGAGGTCAAACCAGAAGCAAGAAATCCATTGGAACTATTTGCCTATACTTGTGAACAAACCACCCTAAATAAGGAGCTACTCTTCTCAGTGTGCAGGGTACCTTGCATGATTTAGGGACTCTGAGTATGGCTCCTTAAGGCAGGGAGCTCAAAATTCTGTTCTTTAGGATTTTTCGATGCAATTAAGCTTTAATGACAGAGTAATTGAAATTAAACCTTCCTTTCTCTTTAAAGTATGGAACAAGACCCAGATGTTTACTTTTACTATTTAACATTATTCTGGACATACTGGATGATGTAGTTAGGCAAGAGGAAAACAAGAGGTTAAAAAAAATTGGAAGAGAGACTTCTGGAATGGCAGTGAGAGAAGGTTGGCACATTCCCCCAGCAAAACAACTATTTAACGGGTAAAAATTATTAAACACACACACACAAACATTTAAAGTCTCTGGAAATTGGAGAAATGTTTATTCAAGAAAATCTACTAAATCTTGGTAAGAAAAATGAGAGTCTGTGTCATTTAAGCCAAATCTGCTCCCAACCCCCGCCTTACCCCAGGTTAGTGGTAGCAGCTCTATCCTTAGGTGCGGCTAAGAAGATGAGGGCTCGCTCTGCCCCAGATTCTAGTCCAGGGCTACTATTTCACAATCAGAAAGGCAGGCTCAGGGACACCTGTGTGGCTCAGTCAGTTAAGCATCTGACTCGGTTTCTGCTGGGGTTGTGATCTTGGGGTTGTGAGACGCAGCCCCATGTTAGGCTCCACGTTCAGCTTGGAGTCTGCTTGGGATTCTCTCTCTCCCTCTCCCTCTGCCCCTCCCCTGCTTACACATGCTCTCTCTCTCTCTCTCTCTCTCTCTCTCTCACTCAGAGAGAAACGGACTGCTGTCCTACCCTGGGCAACCACCTGTCTACTTCCTAGCACTATAGATGTGCCTCTTCTGGACATAGCCTATAAATGAGATAATGTGATGTGTAGATTTTGTGTCTGGCTTCTTTCACTTAGCATAATGTCTTCAAGGTTCATTCATGCTATAGCATGTATCAGTACTTCATTCCTTTTTTTTTATTGTGGTAAAATATGCATAACTTAGAATTGACCAATTTAACCATTTTTTTTAAGCTATAGTTTGGTGGCATTAAGTACATTGATACTGTTGTGCAACCATCACCACTAACCATCTCCCAAATTTTTCATCATCTGTATCCAATACACACAATAATGCCCAATTCTCCTCTCCCCCCATCCCTGGTAACTGCTATTCTACTTCTGTCTATGAATTTGACTGTTGGGGTTACCTCATGTTTGTGCAATAATACAATATTTGTCTTTTTGTGTCTGGCTTATTTGGCAGAATCATAGTCTAGTGTGTGGAGATACCACATTTTGTTTACCTATTCACCAGATGATGGACATCTGGGTTATTTCCACCTCTGGGCTATTATGAAAACTGCTGCAATGAACACCTGTGTACAAATTTTTGTGTGGACATATGTTTTCATTCCTCTTGGGCATGTATTTAGAAATTGCCAGGTCACATAACTCTATGTTTAACCTTTGAAGAGCTGCCAAACTGTTTTCTAAAGTGACTGCATCACTTCACATTCCCACCAGTGATGTGGGCTGCCTATTTCTGTCATCCATGCCAACACTTGCTATTGACTTTTTAAAAATTATAGCGATCCTAGTGGGTGTAAAGTAGTATTTCATTGTGGTTTTGCTTTGCATTTCCCTAATGACTAATGATTTTGAGCACCCTTTCACGTGCTTATTGGCCACTTTTATATCTTTAGAGAAATGTATATTCAAATGCTTTGCCCATTTTTAAATTGGGTTGTAGTTTTATTATTGGTTTGCAAGAGTTCTTTATATGTTGTAGAAACAGGTCTCTTGTCAGATATATGATTTGCAAATATTTTCTTCCATATTGTGGGGTTGTCTTTTCACTTTCTTAATGGTGTCATTTGGATCATAAAAGTTTTTAATTTTAATGAAGTCCAATATTTCTACTTTTTTAATAGTTGTTTACACTTTTGGTGTCATGTCTTAGAAACTATTGCCTAATCCAAGGTCATGGAGATTTACACTTATTTCACAAATAAAATACATAGGATTACTGAGAAGATAATCACATGGAAAAAGTTATCCAACTATTTGAAAATCTGTAATATAGTTTTACATAGATATAGGTATATCTTTATGAACTTAGTAAATAACAAGATTTATTGGTAGGTCTATAATTTTTAAGTAGTAATGAGCATGATGATATTTTGAGATATCTATAAGTCTAATGTGATAGGAAAGTATCTGTGATTTCTCTTGGTGACCAAGTCATAGGTTTTGTTAATGTTACTTTGGTCTGTTGCTTACAGCATGACGAAAGGAACTACTACATTTCAATGAGTTTAGTAGAATTAAGTTGTAATTTTTTCCTACCCAAGTTAATAGATTCTCTGAATTCTACCTGTGGGTCCTAGGTTAAGAACCCTTACTATAGATAAAGTCAAAGCTCCAAATGAATAAGAATACTGTTAAATTTTGTTGTAAGGTAACCAAGCAAGATTTACCTATAAAATCGAAATGTTGAGTAATCAACAAAAAGGTAAAAGTAATGTTGAAATGATGACAACTGACTTAGTCTTAACTATTATCTACCTTGGTTGGGGACGATTAATTCAGTGTAGAAAAGTATTTTGGTAGTCCCTTCCTCTTCAAATATAATATTACTATCCTTTTAATAACTAACTAATGGGATTCAAATTTTATCTAAATACTCTAATTCACTCTAATTCCAACTAAATGTTGAAAACATACATAATTTACTTTCTGGTTGGATTTATTCAAACTGTTCTCAGAAGAGATGAGTTTGTTGAGGCAACCAGCTGCTCTGGGCATTCTCAGGTAGAAAACTGTATTCAATTGTAAAGGAAAAAATACCAAATACTAGAAATAGATCACAGAAGAGAGTGTCTAAGGGAAAAGTTTAATAAGGGGTTATATTTCCTAGCTCACTGGAAACAGATGCCTCCCTCTAATAATCTGTTGATATATTTGCTACTATTATGGTTTTGAATAGGTAATGCGTTTACATGGTCCAAAAGTCAAAGTGATATAACAAGGAATCCCCAGAAAAGTCTGGTAAAAGTCCATTTACCCTGCCCCCCAATCCTATAGGCAGTGATTCTTTATGAAATGAAAGTAAACATCTGTGTTTTTACCCCTTTCTTAAACAAATGACAACATACTATTATATACTGTTTTGCACCATGCACTTTTCTCTTCATAGTGTATCTTGGTGAATTTTCTATATCAGTGTAGTAAGAGTGTCCTCATTCTCTTTTACAGCTGATGAGCATCCTATGGTGGGAATATACATGCCATTGTTTATTTCACCTATTCTGTCTGACAGACTCTAGAATTGTTTCCAGTCTTTTCTATTTGTGGGCCTACTTTTAAACTTTTACAGGTTTTATTTAGAAGTTGCTTTAGTCTAGATTCTTTGTGTTGTATGTGGCAGGAATTTGATTTAAATTAGCTTAAATAAAAAGTGGGATGCTTCCTACTGAGTGGTAACCCAGCCATCCCTCCTTTTTTGCCCATTCATACTAGCATGAAACCTTTACTTTTACAACACACATCTGGCCTTTATTTCTCTTCTTTACCCAAAGCCCACTACAATCCAAGTATCACTGGTTGGCATCTCCTCGATCTTAAATCAAAAGCAGAGTCGAGCCCAGGAATCATATGTCAATCCTATTATAAGGTGGCCATCCAGATGATTCATAGCATGCCTACATAAAGGTCTTGTTTAGAGAAGCATCAAAATAACATGAATTAAAATATTCTCATGGAGACCTCATTTCCCAGAATCATTTCTGGAATTCCAAGTGGGGAAAACACTGGACTTCAGTATATGTTTTCAGGAATATTTTAGGTGCAAAACTAGGAGTCTTCTAACACCAAGAAAGTGAGAGTTTGATCCAAGACAAAAATAGGCATTTCTGAATGACTGGACTGTTCCCCAGTATCTACACTTGAGATACTTACACAAGTTAGGAAGTATTGCTACCACAAGAAATCAGCTTAGTAGGTGAAGAATGTGGCCTGGTCTGCATCAAAAAGGTCATCCCACCCAGTGGATGGAGAATTTTTTTTAAAAAGACATTTTAAAGGACTGGAAAATAAGATCTATATGAAGAAAGTAATATGAATTCGTGTTATTCAGTTTGGGGATGAAAAGAATGAATTAGAGTTGAATATATGAATGAAGATGAAGATCAGTTAATCTCTGTAGGAGGAAGAGAAGATAAGTGACCTTCACTTGCAGGCAGATTATGAATGAGGAAATGCTCTCTGATAATTAGAACAGTAAGCAATAGATGAGGATTAGGAGTCCCTTTGCTTAAAGGTAAAAAAGCCCCATCTGTTTATGTGTGGAAGATGATAATCAAAGACTCTTGGAGCTCTCCTTTTAAGCATAATGGTAGTGTTTGTGGCCCCCACTAAGGGTTGAGGTAAACTAGAAAGGAACTATGGATACCTTTGGGGATTTGAATCAGTAGTCCTGGCTTAAGAAAAGATTCACATCTCTTCCCAAAATCTATTTTAGTTGGTAAAAGATTTAAATTACAGGTGTTCATTTAAGAAATGGCTGGAACTCTTAGAAGAGAGAATGATGAGTTTTGCTGCTCTTAAAAGGAACTGTGATAAGTTTCATGGTCTCACTTAATTGGATAAATTTCCTGGGGTTAACCTTATCTCAGGAGATTCTGCAAGACATATAACTTAACATTTTATCTATTTGGGGTTTTTTTCCCCCAAAATCAATCCTTGTGCCATATACCTAGGGTAATCTTATTTTCTGAAAAATATTTGCAACATATGGTTTGAGAAGAACATGCTTAGGAATAGTGGTATGGCTTATCCTATTTATACAGTCAATAATTATTTACTCTGTACCTACTGTATGCTAAGCACTCTCCTAGCTACTTGGAAAACAGCAGTGAATCACACATAAAAGCTTTCTGCCTTCATGGAACTTACATGATTGTGAGGGGAGAGAAATGATAAACAATAGCTATTTAAAACTAAGTAAAATGTGTAGTATGTTAGATAGTAATAAGTGCTACTGGAAAAAAAAAAAAGGCAGAGCCAGGCAAGGTGGATCAGGCATGCTGGGTTGGGAGCAGGAAGTAGGTTGCAGGATTAAGTAGGGTGGTTAGCATAGTTCTGCATGAGAAAATCAGTTTTGTTCAAAAACTTGAAAAAAGTGAGGAAAGGTAGACATCTGGGGGGGGGGGGAGAGACCTAGGCCAAGGGGACAGCCTATGGGACAGCTAATGGGAAGGCCTTGAGACAGGAGAATGGTTGGTGTGTCCACAGAATAGCAAGGAGGCCAGTGTGGCTGGAGGGGAGGGAGTGAGATCAAGCGTAGTAGTAGAGGAGGGGCCGATCATGAGGGCCTTGCGGATCACAGGAAGGTCTTTGGCTTTGACTTAGAGGAAAATGAGAGTCATTGATGTGTTTTGAGCAGGGGTGTGTTGGATCTGATCTCTGCTTTTAAAAGATTGCTCTGGCTGCTTTGTTTAGAATAAACTGAAAGTAAGTGGGATGTATGGTTTCCATACCCATGGATTTACCAGAGTTTAGTTAAATAACAGCACCACCCAACAACACACTTGTCCACAACTCACTACATAAATAATGGGTGCCGGTAAGGATCAGTGACATTCACATCACTTCTTTCAAAGTCTGTTGGTGCTTGGCGTCGCTGATTCATGTTATTCATTTCATGCAGAGAGCAAACCCTATACTTGTGTGTCACCTTCTCGATTCACAGTGATAACCCCACATGACATTTGACAAAAATGGATACTCAGAAAAGGGGGAATTGGCCAACAAAGAGGAAAGCGCAGCAAAGAAACCAAAACATCTAATGCTGAAAGTGAAATTCAAATCAAAGGTATATGGAGTTATAGAAGAAATAGCTGACTGTGAGATCATAGCAGTGCTGACACTGCCACCATTCGAGAGACCCTAGATATGCAGAGGAACTTATGTAGAATTACATAGAGGAACTTCGTGAAGGTGAAGCTTCTAACATAAATGAGGAAAGTTGCGACAAAAAGAATAGATATCCCAAAGGAAGTGACACCAGCAGAAGCTCACACTGAAGGAATCCATGGAGGTATTTCACAATATCAAGTGTGCAAAGGATAAAATGTTGGAAGCTGATCCAAACTTTGGAAGGAGTATGGCAGTTTACCAAGGCATGAAAAGATGTTCTCTTGGTATTAGAAGTTATGCAGAGAAGGCAAGTGCTGTTCAAACCACCTTTGATATGTTTTTTACAAAGAAATAAAGCACGCTGTCAACATTTCTAATTTTTTTTAAAGATTTTATTTATTTATTTGACAGAGAGAGAGGGAACACAAGCACGGGGAGCGGGAGAGGGAGAAGCAGGCTTCCCGCAGAGCAGGGAGCCCGATGCGGGGCTCGATCCCAGGACCCTGGGATCATGACCTGAGCCGAAGGCAGACGCTTAACGACTGAGCCACCCAGGCGCCCCAACATTTCTAATGTTTTAAATTACAGTGTTCGAAACAAATACTAGTTTCAGAATTTTTTCATTCTCCTATGTACTGATAATGAAATGAACAGTGAAGGAGTTTTTTAATGTTTTGACAAAAAAATTTAAATGTCAGAGAACAACTGCAGTTTCTCCCACTGAGTAAGATTGCTTTGCACTCTTTCAGCTGACAGTCATTTTCAACATCCTCCACTGCCATGCACAGTGAGGACTGCCTGTACTTAGTGATGATTAGATCTGGGGTTTGACCTTGGAAGTGAGTGGCTACAGTGAGGTAGAGATGATCTTGTAGTTGAAAGCTTTTTGGTGCTCCTTTTCAGTAGAAATTCTAGAACCCTCAACAGCTGTGAGAGATTTATATCAGTGACTTGTTAATAAAATCAACCCAACAGCCTAAAGCTTAGTAGTGTGAGGAGAGGTGCCAGGAAGGTCCCATACTCCCAACCCTTCTCTCTCTTGTTGCCATTGTACTGTAAAATGCTGCCATTGAAGATTTAGGTCTTCAGGTTAAGCCTTGCCCTTCTTGAATTTTTAAAACCTGTGTACCTGAAATGGTAACTAGGTGAGGTGATGTATGTATAAACTAATCTTATTGTGGTAGTCATTTCACAATATATATGACTATCAAATACAAATAAAATATGTATGTGGAGGGGTGCCTGGGTGGCTCAGTTGTTAAGCATCTGCCTTTGGCTCAGGTCATGATCCCAGGGTCCTGGGGTAGAGCACTGCATCAGGCTCCCTGCTAGGCGGGAGGCCTGCTTTTCCCTCTCCCACTCCCCCTGCTTGTGTTCCCTCTCTCGCTGTGTCTCTCTATCAAATAAATAAATAAAATCTTTTAAAAAATACGTGTATGTGGAAAGACTCCTATAGCTAATAAGTGCTCTAGGACATTACAGGAAAGGGTTACTGAGGTTCCAGAAGGGGCATCGTTTTAGAAAAAGAAAATAAATTTGGCAATATGTAACAAAAGCCTTAA
Source organism: Callorhinus ursinus (assembly GCF_003265705.2). Taxonomy (NCBI): domain Eukaryota; kingdom Metazoa; phylum Chordata; class Mammalia; order Carnivora; family Otariidae; genus Callorhinus; species Callorhinus ursinus. The sequence continues at coordinate 3,714,047 of NW_027397126.1, forward strand.
AAATCTGTGTTCCATTTGACCCAGTAACTTCACTTATGAGAGAGTCTATCTGAAGGGAAGAAGACTAAAAATTATGCACAGAATTGTCATGTTATCTTTTATAATAAATGTTAGAAATAATGGTGGGGGAATGTGTAAGTAAATGTACAATACTTGCAAATGATGTAACATTATGCATCCTTAAAAATATATTTATAGGACGCTTGGGTGGCTCAGTCATTAAGTGTCTGCCTTCCATTCAGGTCATGATCCCAGGGTCCTGGGATCAAGCCCCACATTGGGCTCCCTGCTCAGCGGGAGGCCTGCTTCTCCTTCTCCCACTCCCCCTGCTTGTGTTCCCTCTCTCTCTGTCTCTGTCTCTCTCTCTGTGTCAAATAAATAAATAAAATATTTAAAAATATATAGATATATTTATAAAGATTGGGAATTTTCTTTGGGTTATCATGAAAATATCATGGGAAGAGTTTGTGAAATAATATAAATTGAGAAAACAAAAATACAAAACTATGTATACTGTGTGATCTCATTACAAGTGCATAGAAAAAAACTGGAAGAAAAGATGCCAACATGTTATTATGGTTACTTCTGGGTATAGGAATTGCAGGAGATTAAAATGTATAAAAGAAATGCATGTGAATTGTTAAAAAAAGTAAGAATGCACCATAACACTGGCTCTAGAGCAGGATTGCAGACTAGCCGCATTGACCTTGAGCAAGTTCTCTAGCCTCTCTATGCCCCTGTTATCTCATCTATAAAATATGGGTAACAGTAGTATTGACCTCCTCGGGTTGTTATGGAGATTACATGAGTTAATACTTATAAAACATTTATAAGAATTTCTAGTATATAAGAAGTGCTCAATAAATGTTAGCTATTAATTTATTGATGTGCATACACTTGTAAAATGAAGGATTTTTTTTTACTCATTTTCTACATTTTCACTTGTATATACACAGGAATTGTGTATATATGTGTGTATATACACACAACAGTAGGGTTTATGATGAATGCAATTAAACAACTTGCTGAATTCACTAAGCAATATATCAATATATTGTGGACAGTCTTGTACATCAGTAATGTAGATCTACTAATTTTTTTGTAATGGCAACATTAGTGTTCTAGAGTAGGTACTATATTTTATTTAACCATTTCCTCACTAATGGAGCTATAGCTTATTCTCAAATACTGCTGCAGAGATTCGACTTTATACATATATTCTTCCGCACTTATATGAGTATCTTCATAGGACAGATTCCTAGGAGTGAAATTTAGTCAAAGGATATGTTGTTGATAACAAGGACAGATATTTCCAATTTCCCCTCCAAAGAAGTTGTACTAGTTGACCAATACATAAAAATGCCATTTTTCTCAGAGCTTCATCCACTCTGGAGATATTATCAGTCTTTAAAAATTTTCCTACCTTTTAGGCAATATGGTATCTTATTAGAGTTATAATTTGTATTTCTCTGATCACTACTGAGGTTGAACATATTTTCATATGTACATAGGTCCTTTGCATTTCCTCAACTGTGAATTGCTTGCTCAAGTCCTTTTCTGTGAGTTCTTTTCTTTTTTATTTATACTTCTCTGTGCTCCATTATTTATCAACCATACTAGCAGAGGAAAGCATTTGCTCAATCCAAAAGAAAGGAGAATGTAAATGTATATATTTTGTTGAGTCTCTTTTTGGGGGAGGGGGCTGAGAAAAAAAATCTACCTGCTTAATTCTGCTTTTCTCAACCTAATATTAAGTGATCCTTTTTTCATTCCCTGGGCCTCCACAGTTGGAAGACGCTATTTGATCATTTCAAATGCACCATGGACCTCTAACACATTTGTCTAAGTCACTGAAGACTAAACTTTTAAAATTTAACTCAATAATTCTATAGTTTTTTTTTTTAAAGCTGTCTTTGAGGTTGATCCAGAAGGAAGTGGAGGGCTGCACAGTTATTTGATATATTCAGGCCCATTCTAACAACCCATTCTAACCATTCAGGCAGATGCATTTTTTTTTCTTTCAGAATTCTTTCAGAATGACCTCATAATTGAGCTGCCCCTGTAGGCTCAGCATTGAAGAATAATGAGTTTTTGAATGATGAGGAGGACATGTTTTGAAACAGAAGCAAATAGTGCTGATTATTTACAATGCTGCCATCAGGGAATGTGAGCTAGAATGGCTAGAAATCCTCCTGTGATTGGAGCTGGGGATGGCCATTGCAAAGAGTCCAGAGTGGCAGTGGCCTTTCCTAAGTGTCCTTGCTCCCATTTTTCCTTTACATGAGTAACATGCTAATTGTTGGGTAGCAGAGAGGCCAGCCCAAGCTGATTAAAAGTCTGGCTTAGTGACAATTTAGTTCAGTTCCATTTCTCCTAAATGATACTTTAGTTGTTTAAGGAAAAAAGGCAGGGGTGGGGGAACTATCCTATCCTTAGTTATCACTAGTAACATAGGCTTACGGACCTTTCTGTAGCCACGGTATTTTACAGATTTTATTTATTTATTTGTCAGAGAGAGGGCAAGAGAGCACAAGCAGGGGGAGTGGCAGGCAGAGGCAGAGGCAGAGGCAGAGGGAGAAGCAGGCTCCCCATGGAGCAGGGAGCCCAGCGTGGGGCTTGAGCCCAAGACCTTGGGATCATGACCTGAGCTGAAGGCAGATGATTAACTGACTGAGCCACCCAGGCATCCCTTCAGCCAAACAGTATTAACCTCAGTAAATCTGATGCCTCCTAGACCCTTTTCACTCATATATTATGTAAAAAGGCCTTCAGATGCTTTCTGACATTCTGACTCAGTGTCTTGACTATTAAATTCAGCTTGAGCATTGTGTGTAATCTTGGATTCACCAGTGAGCAAGTATTTACCTTGACCATAATTTGTATCAAGGGAATGTTATTTCAGGAAACAGGTTTAGACCACTAGATTCTTAGGCCTTAAAGGTCTTCTAATCTAATCCCCTGCTGAGCCTGGAATATCCCTTTCATGTCTTTTCCTGCCCCTTAGCTCCCTCCAAGTGCGGAGGTAGCCTCTTGTCAGCTCGAATCTCTCCAGTGACATGGAGATCACTGTTGTATAAGATAGCCCAATCCATCTTGAATAGCTCTGATAGAAAGGCTTTTTATTGAATGGAAATTTTTCTTCTGGTAGATTCAACTCATTGATCCAGTGGGAGTCCAGGGGTGCCTTCCAAAATGGGTCTGAACTCTTACGCATCACATACCTATAAATACCCCTTCCTTCTCTTTCCATAGCTCCACCCCTCCCTCTCCCCCACCATTCAGTCTAAATGTTCCCAGATTTTGTGAATTTTCTTCTAAGAAGCTTTTTCTCTAACATAATCTTCTCTACATGGCCTCCTCTTTTCCTCAAACGTGAACAACATATTCCTGTCTCAGGGTCTTTATCCTTTCTCTTCCCACTACCAGAAATGCTCCTCCCTCAGATAATAGCAAGATTTGTTTCCTTACTTCATTTTGTTCAAGTATAAGTTCCTTAGAGAGGTCTTCCCTGACCATTGTGTCTAAAAGAACCCCCACCTCATCTCCATCACTATCCTTTTACCCTGATTCATTTTTTTTTCATCGTGTACATCACTCCCTGAAAGATGATTATATATCTGTTTATAAATTTGTCTATCTCTCCAGCTAAATGTAAGCACCATGAGGACAGGGACTGTTCATGTTTTATCTAACACATAGTAGACGCTCAGTAAACATTTATTGATTGACTCAATAGGATATGTTTTTTGTTCCTTTCACTATCCCAGTCACTTTCCTGACTTTCAGTATCCCTCTCAAAGTGTAATGGCCAGAAGTGACAATAGAAATCTAGCTATAAGGGGCACCTGGGTGGCTCAGTTGATTGGGCATGCAACTCCTGATTTTGTCTCAGGTCATGGTCTTGTGGTTGTGGGTTTGAGCCCTGCGTTGGACTCTGTGCTCAGCAGGGAGTCTGCTTAGGATTCTCTCTCTCCCTCTATCTCTGCCCCCCCATCTATCTTTTTCTCTCTCTCTCAAATAAATAAATAAATAAATAAATAAATAAATAAATAAATCTTTTTAAAAAGGAATCTAGCTGTGAGCTGACCAAGGCAGAATAAAGCAGAAAAACCACATTATTCAGGCAGTGAGTGTACACCATGCAGCAAACACCATGCTAGATCATGGACATATGACACTGAACAAGTTTAATATAGTCCCTGACTCCAGAGAACTCACTGTCTAGTATCTTACAGATGTCCTTCTAGCATGATGAGGTCTTAAGGTCACATTTGCTCTTAGGGCAGCCATCTCACACATCGCATTGGAGAATTTACAGTCAAAACTTAAAGCTCCTTATTATGAGTTCTTTCTGTGCTCAAGTGCAAAATCATGTATTTACTCTATTAAATTTCATTGCGTTAAATTCTGTCCATCATTCTATTAAGTCAAATTATTTTAGGATCTTAATTCAGTCATCCAAGATACTTGCTAGTCTTCTCAGCTTTATTTCATATCTAAGTCTAGTAAATAGGCTTTCTATATATACAAATCATCAATAAAATCATTGATCAAGACACACTTCTATAGCACACCACCAGCAGATTACTTCCAACTCAATACCCAAGTGATAGTCTCTTCAAATGCTTTGATGCTCTCCAGATTTTCTGCCCACCATGTTTCCATATTTACCAATCTAGAAACCCTGTCAAAGAAGGAGTTAAAGTTAGACATGCCTGTTCCTAGTGAACCCATGTTGGGTCCCAAAGATCATTACTGGCCCTGGCAACCACTACAAATTCTATTCAGTTCACCTAAACCATCCCTTTAATATTCCATTTGATGGTCTTATTTGATATAAACATCATCACAAATTTATCATGTCCAGAATCTAACTTTCTGCCAGTTTTAGAAATCAAAATAAGTATCTATTTCCTTGTTTACAGATCCTCTCTTATTTGCTCTGTTTCCTCAAAATCTGCCATGAAAGCATAGTATTCTGTGTGCGTGTGCACACGCATGTGTGCATACATGCTCTTTTTCCTAAGTTCTCTCCACTGGGAACACAGTCATCTGAGTAAGGAGTTTCAAACTTATTTATGTAGCATCTATGCATTCTCTTACACTCTCAATTTTGGGCTTCTGCTGCCTCTCACTAAAGTTCTTTTCTAACATTTTCAGTCTTAAGCTCATTGTCTTTTTCAGAGAAGACAACAAATTTGGAGTTCTGCAGCTCCTGTCTTCTATTAACATTATTCCTTCAGTCCTGAGGAGGATACCTCTCCCCTGACTTTGTTCTTACTCAGAACATAACTCATGAAGCCTCATGCTTTCATCCTAGACATTGCCTCCTAGCCTCAGCTCATTGAAGACTTTCACCCTCCTGACATTATTCACATCAGCTGGTGATTGTCTTCTGGTTCATTCTTTTTTATTTTTTATTTTATTTTATTTTTTTATTATGTTATGTTAATCACCATACATTACATCATTAGTTTTTGATGTAGTGTTCCATGATTCATTGCTTGCATATAACACCCAGTGCTCCGTGCAGAACTAAAGATTTTATTTATTTATTTGACAAAGAGAGTCAGCGAGAGAAGGAACACAGGCAGGGGGAGTGTGAGAGGGAGAAACAGCCTTCCCTCTGGGCAGGGAGCCAGATGTGGGGCTCGATCCCAGGACCCTGGGACCATGACCTGAGCTGAAGGCAGATGCTTAACAACTTAGCCACCCAGGCACCCCTCTTCTGGTTCATTCCTAATCTCCTACTACTCTCCCCACACTGATCTAGCCACAAGCACCTCTTTGCTGTTCCTTAAACATGTTAAGCATATCCCCAAATCAGTGCCTTTTTATGTTCTGAACCCTTAGCCTGGAATGCTGTTTCCCCATATGTTTGCAGGATTTGCCCCTCACTTCATTATGTCTTTTTCTAATTGTTTTCTCATTAGAGAAGCCTTCCCTAATACCATTACTGAAATAGCACACACATATACCCACTCCTGTGGTCACTCTCTGCCCCTTACCCTGCTTCACTTTTCTTAACATTTATCACCATCTGACACATTTCTTTGGTTACTGTCTTGTCCCACTAGAAAATAAGTTTCACAGGGACAAGGATTTTTGTTTATTGCTACAACAGTGCTTGTCACATAATAGATGCTCAATAAATATGTGTTAAAATTTAATGAGGGGTGCCTGGGTGGCTCAGTTGTTTAGGCATCTGACTCTTGTTTTTGGCTTAGGTCATGATCTCAGGGTCGTGTGGTAGAGCCCCCACCCTCACCCCCCACCCCCCACTGGGCTCTGCACTCAGCAGGGAGTCTGCTTTAGATTCTGTCTCCTTCTCCTTCTGCCCCTCCCCTGCTCATACTTCTCTCTAAAATAAATAAATCTTTTTTAAAAATCAATGATACCTAGGTATTTCTCTTAGAACATTGTTCCGTGAGACCTACTTATGATTTTTCTACCTTCAATATGACTCTGAAGGGCCTAACAAGAAATAATTCTGCTATGAGAATAATGATTAGAAAAGTGACTGGAGGGGCTCCTGGGTGGCTCAAGTTGGTTAAGCGTCTGCCTTTGGCTTGGATCATGATCCCAGGGTCCTGGGATCGAGCCCTGCATTGGGCTCCCTACTCAGTGGAGAACCTGCTTCTCCCTCTCCCTCTGCTGCTCCCCCCACTGCTGTGCTCTCTCTCACTCTTGCTCTCTCATAAATGAATGAATGAATGAATGAATGAATGAATAAAATCTTTTAAAAAGTGGAAATAAAACTTAGATCCAGGAATTCCTATGACTCAATCCATGTGATATACAAAGCCATCCTGAAGGTCTAATGTGGGGCAATACATGTGGGATCACAGTACTCATTGGAATTTAGTGGGACAAGCCTAAATCCCAGAGGCAGAAGGGGCTGCCCTATCTAAAAGGAGCATATCGTGGGGTGCCTGGGTGGCTCATACAGTTAAGCCTCTGACTCTGGATTTCAGCCCAGGTCATGATCTCAGGCTAGTGAGATCAAGCTCCCCATTGGGCTCTGTGCTTAGCACAGAGTCTGCTTGATATTCTCTCTCCCTCTCCCGCTGCCCCTCCCCCCACTCATGCACACACACACACACACACACACACACACACACTCTCTCTCTCTCTCTCTCTCTCTCTCTCTAAACAAATAAACAAAATCTTTTTTTAAAAAGGGAGCATATCTTCTAGAAGAGGAGGTAAAGTCATAGTGTATATTAAATTGACATTCACTTAGATTTATAGGTACTGACATGGAAAGAAGTCCATGGCATTCCATTAAGTGAAAAAGGCAGAAAATAGAATAACACGTACAGTAAGTTCCATTTATATGCTATTGGAGAGAGAGGGGGATGTCTTGAATCTAGAGGGATTTTAATATTAATATGGTTATCTCTGGTTGGTGTCATTTTATTTTAGATTTTTTTAAAAGTTCTTTTTGTTTGTTTCTGAATTGTTTGATTTTCTTTTAAAACAATGGATGTGGATCATTTCCCCCAAATAATGGAATTTTCTTTGAAAGGTCCACAAAGAACTGAGGAAAGTGGTTGCCTCTGGAGAGTAACTGGAGAACTAATAAAAAAAAACAGAGGGAATCTCAGTTTTTACTCAATTTGCATTTATACTAGTTGATTTTATACTATGTGCATATATTATTTTAAATAAATATTATCTTAATATTATATATAATTATTTTTATTATACTTATATTTTAAAGAAATATTTTAAGAAATGTATGCACATATTATTTATACATTTATTATTTTATTGTGATATAGTATTTTTAAAGAAATATTATTTTTTAAGAAATGCATAGGTTTGGAAATCTTTGAATCTGAGAATAGTTATTATAGGTATTCTGTATGAGATGTTATAGGCCACCTGACCATAGAGGAGCTGGGAAGTTACTAAATTGTGCTGCCAATTTCCTAAGCCTAGAGAAAATAACTAGAAGGACTGTGGCTTTATAACTAATTCTAACCAACAGGGGGAATCTTTTGGGAAGTAGAAGTGATAAAAACCTAAAGAGAGAATGAGCAAAGGTCTTTGACCTCCAGAAGGGGGATGGCTGAGAAAAGTCTGATGTCCAAGTCCATAGCATGAGACTCTACAAAAAGACAATTCAAGAGGGTTGGGAAGCTCTCTGAAGTGCCACTCTGACTGCAACTATAAATGACCTGGATAGAGGAAAATGTGGGACGATTCTTAAGTCAGCCAGAGGATGTGTATTTGAAGTCATAGAGATTCTTAAGTCAGCCAGAGGATGTGTATTCAAAGTCATAGAGAAACTAAGATTTTTCAACATGAATTTTTTAAGTGAAAAGAAGCCTTTTTTAGTGGGAGGGGGCAGACAGTAACCAAAGAAATATGTCAGATGGTAATAATTGATAAAAAGACCGAAGCAGGGTAAGGGGGCAGAGAGTAACCAACAGGAGTGGGTATATGTATGTATTCTTTCTGCTATGGCACCAAGGAGACAATTGGGAAGACACCTGAATGAAGTGTGAGGGCAAGCTCTGCAAATATCTGGCCATCTCAGGCAGACAGTTCAGAAAATACAAAGGCTCTGATGTGGAGATAGGCTTGGCATCTTTAAGGAATAGCAATGAGGTGAGTGGAATAGTAGAGTACAGGGGGAATAGTAGGAGATGAGCTCAAAAAGGTAGAGGAGAGCCAGATCATAGAGGGCCTCAGAGGCTATAACAAGAACTTTGACTTTTATTCTGAGATGGATCATTATTGAGGTCTTGAGCAGAGAAGTGGCACAAAGTGACTTATGACTTATCAGGATCACTCTGGCTGCTGTGTTGAATAGATGATTGGGGACAAGAATGCAAGCAAAGGGGGACCACTGTGGAGGTTACCCTAGTAATAGAGGCAAGAGATGTTTGTGGCTCAGACTGAAGTGTCAGTGAGAGGGCTGGGGAGACAGGGTTACATTCTAGATATATGTTGATATATCTAGATATATGGTTTTTGATGGGGTAGATGCAAGATGTTAAGAAAGAGAGGTAAGATATAGATGTAGTGAAAAGAAGGGGCACATGCACCCCAATGTTCATAGCAGCAATGTCCACAAGAGCCAAATTGTGGAAGGAGCCAAGATGTCCTTCAACAGATGAATGGATAAAGAAGATGTGGTTCATATATACAACGGAATGTTAGCCATCAGAAAGGATGAATACCTACCGTTTGCATTGACATGGATGGAACTGGAGGGGATTATGCTAAGTGAAATAAGTCAAGCAGAGAAAGACAATTATCATATGGTTTCACTCATATGTGGAATATAAGGAATAGTGCAGAGGACCATAGGAGAAAGGAGGGAAAACTGGGAAGAAATCAGAGAGGGAGACAAACCATGGGAGACTATAGACTCTGGGAAACAAACTGAGGGTTACAGAAGGGAGGGGGTGGGGGAATGGGGTTAACCGGGTTATGGGTATTAACAAGGGCACATGTTGTGATGGGCACTGGGTGTTATATGCAACTAATGAATCGTTGAACACTACATCAAAAACTAATGATGTACTATATGTTGGCTAATTGAACATAATAAAAAAAAAAGAGAGAGAGAGAGAAAAGCCAAGGATAACTCCACAGTGTTTGGTCTGAGCAAGTAGATGAATGGTGATTCCATTTATTAAGATGGGAATAATTGAGGGAGGTTCATGTCTTAGAGAGTGGGGTTCAAGATTGAGATTTAGACATAATGAGTTTAAGATATCTACCAAAGAAGACATCCAAATGGCCAACAGACACATCCGTATGCTGCCCTGAGCAGGTACAGCAGAGAGGTGTGTGGGGTACGGGGTACGAGTGTGTTAATCCGAGGCCACATCCTGGGGTTCTGGGATTCACAGTATTTATTACACGTTACCCACCTCTTTGAAATGTTGATTAGCCGTTCTTCCCAGTTTGTCAAGTGCTTTCATCCTTAAATCTTTAAAGTTTGTTTTTTTTCCCCCCTAAATGGGACAACCACCATTTCACACCAAGCTGCAAACTCTTTTCCACCCTCAGGCTAAATAAGCAGGAGTCATTCCAGGTTTAGGTAAAGCCCAGTGATGGACCCTATCAGGCCCCCATTCTCCCAATGGTGAAGGTTTAAATACAGATGTCCCTGGCACTGCAGAATGCTGTCAGATCTTTGCAGTCCTAGGTCATATGAGTTTCTGACCTTTTCAAAGGCCAGGCATATATGGGGGTGATGTCGTATTTGTACCAGAGACCCTGAGAACCTGGAAGCAGGCTGGCCCCAGCCAGGAGCGCATGCTCCTTCACTTGTGCACATCACCCCCAACTAGGTGGTTCTAAGGCAATTTAAAAGGAGGAGGTGACTTTAATTTAGTGGCAGGGGACTGACCTGTGCCACATCTTAACAGATTGTGTGACTATTTGGCTGGTGGTTGGGCGTCGGGGAGTCAGAGCGGGATCTGTATTCTGATGGGTAAAGTAGAACTGCTCATTCTGGAGTTTGTTGGGCCCCAGGGAGTTTCCTTCTGTCTTCCTCACCTGGGACCCATTAACTGTATTGAAGTAGAACTTGGGCCTCCAAGACAATCCAGTGGCCCCATCTAGGTACAGATAGAATGGTCTAAAGTCTTGATGGCATTCTTTTCCTCTGAAGTTGTTAGAATGAAACAGTGTATCATATTTATCCCCTCCTCTGCCAAGAAATCTCTCCGCTGCCAAGAAATCTCTCCCGACGTTGAAATTAATTTTCCCCTCATGCTCCCATAGCCCTTGCTTGCACTTCTATTCCAGTGTTTCCCAGCGTCATCCTTATTAGCATTATTTATGGGCACGTCTGTCTCCTCTTCCAGATCATGAGCTCCTGGAGGGCAGAAACTGGAGTTTATTCATCTCTATCCCCCACGGACTGCGTGCAGGGCCCTGCACATCGTAAGCCCTCAATAACTGCTTGTTGAATTGAATTATTACTCTCCTCCTCTGTTGTTGTGATTGGCATTCATTCATTTAGTCCATTTGCCCCTTAAGAATGTCCTGCCAAGACCCAAAAGTAAAGACTCACAAGTACAAAGAGACACATTTTTAACAGTTGATGGTTTGGGGTGGTTTTATTTTAAATGGGCCCAAATGAAAAAAACGTTTTCTTAGGTCTTGCCAGCAGACAGAAAAGGTTATCAGCAGATTAAGAGGAGTGTTCTCAAACAGCATCAAGTGTCTTTCAGTGTACCCAATGGGTGGAGGGCTTTATGTGGCCGTGAAAGCTAGAGAGAAGGCTACTTGGATTCATTCTGACATATGTCATATTTTCAAGAGAGGTGTTGAAAGCAGAGTCAAACAAACAGCCAGTCAAAGTGCCGCTCAGCGCACTGGAATTGGCATTACATGAAAGTGTTAGTGAGCACCTCAGTGAACAAGGTTGCCCCCAGCTCTTCCCCGGGAGCTACTTGAAAAGTTGAGAAGGGTACGGGAGTTCTCATCACATAGCCACATTCCCTCCATTGTAGGCTGTGTAGCCGGCCCCCTGAACACTTTGTACCGACTACATTCTAGCTGTCAGGTTGAGTTGATCTTCAAATCAATGATGCTCTCAGTTGAAAACAGCACATCTTTATAGTCTGACACATTTAGGAAACTCCACGGCATATAAAGTGCAGATTCCGCCCCCCCCACCCCGCCATGACGTGGAGAGTTGAAGATCCAGTTGTCTATCAGCGCCAAAGACAAGGGCTCAGGCAGGTAGGCAGGTAGGCAAGAGCGAATATTTACTGTGCACCCACTGTGCACCCGGGTCCTGAGCCAGTGGGAAGCCGAACAGACATGGTGCCGGCCCTTGTGACCTTTACAGCTGTGGGAGCCGGTAAGGGGTGGAGATGGAAGTGGAGAGGGGGCTGGGGAAGGGGGGGTGGGATGAGCATTAAAGAAGTAATTACATATGTGATGAACCAATTACACATATAGTAAGAGCTCTGATGGAGATGCCAAGAGAGCCCGTAAGAGAAAAGTTGGACCTGGGCCAAAGGGCCAGGGCAGGCTCTTCTGAGGGAATACGGTTTAAACAGAGATCTGAAGGAAGAGTAGGAATTAACCAAGTGGAATACCTGTGCACATGTTGGAGGGGGTAGTGTTTAGGGAAACAGGTTAGCACTGCAGCAGACTAGATCAGGACACATTTGAGGATCTGAAAGAAGGCGTCGGGAGTTGTGAGAGATGAGTTTGGAGAAGTGAGCAGCTGCTGGATCACCCAGGACCTCACTTTTTTATTTGGGGCAGTTGGGAAAGAAGAACTAAGAAATCACTTTCAAAGACTATTCAGCAATTAAAAGGAATGGACTGCCGATATATACACCATAGCCTTAAAATATTATCCAAAGTGATGAACACCAGTCAGAAAAGACCATGTGTTATGTGATTCCATTTACATGAAATGGTAAGAAACAGCAAATCTATAGAGAAAGAAAAGCAGATAAGTGGGGGTGGGAATGGGGAATAATGGCAAACAGGCTTAAGAGATATTTGGGGGGTGATAGAAAGGTTCTAAAATCGAATCATTGTGATGATCGTACAACTCTGCTAATGCATTAAAAAACCATCAAAGCACATACTTAAAAACAAATTAATTGAAAGTTTAAAAATAAAAAAAGAAACGAGACTTCTGCTCCCATGGGAAGAATATGAGACACATTAAATAGAAGACAATGAGACCCATGGACACAGAGAACAAACTGATGGCTGCCAGAGGGAAAGTGGATGGGGAGATGGTCAAAATGGGTGAAGGGGAGTGGGAAATGTAGGCTTCCAGCTGTAGAATGAATAAGTCATGGGAATACAAGATATAGCATAAGGACTCTAGGCAATGATATTGTCATAGCCGTGTATCAGGACAGATGGTAGCTATGCTTGGGGTGAACATAGCATAATATGTAAACATGTTGAATCACTGCATTGTACACCTGAAACTAATGTAACATTGTGTGTGAACTATACTCAAATGAAAAAAAAAAAATAGAAGGACCCTTCTTCCCCTGTAGCCTAAACCTACCCCAAGGGCTAGGCAAGTCTTAGACTCCACTCTTAGTCTCTACAGGCAAAGGAGGATGTCTGTGTATTTAACTTGGTGTGTTTAGCTCCACATGGACAGTGGTCACAAACAGATCATATCTGCAGAGCTATGAGTTGGGCACACAGTGGGAGTGGTTGGTTATTCAAGGGATGGCTGTCATCTTTATAGGTGGGAGAACAGAAGTGTCCATGACCAGCCATGGGAAGAGAGTTATTAGAGCCCAGTGAACATCTCTGTTTTCCAGAAGGCATACTCTCTCATTGGTTCCTGGCCAGAAAGCCAAGGGAAGATGGGCCATGATAAGAATTAGGAGCTAACTGCCCGTCCAGATGTTAGGGGGGCAGTGCCATCATTTACAAACCTCCGTGGTCCCTTGGCCTCTTCCGAGGGCAGCCTCCATCTGTTAAGTCTCAGCAGCTTTCATGGTAATAATCACCTAATTGAGGAATTGAGAGTGAAATCAGGGGGAAATCTGTGGCTCATTCACTAGAATAGTGACTTCCCTGTACCTCAGAGGAGAGACAAAAGATCATAACTGATTTCCTGCTCTTCCCAAGGGAACAGTTTCTAATAGTCTAAAGCAATCAAGCAACAGAATGAATTGGCTTTCCGACCCAACAGCCCTTAGGGAAAGCACTATGAAAGGCCACCAAGTTGTTATATTTGTATAATTAAATCCAACACTTTGATCAATTTGACGAGGACAGTGTTGTCTGTTGCCTTTGAGATCTGTAAGCCAACTCTCTTCTCTGACTGTGCTCACTCTCTAGCCAACGTTCGTAAGACCACAGGTTTGCCCATATCCTGCTTTCTCTCCAACAGATTTTGGAACGACAAAAATGGAATTGAAGGAAGTGATAGGAATGCAAAGGGGAATCACCTCAAATGCGTTTTTGAATTGTAGGCACACTCCATAACCCATCTGCTACTTGGGGAGGGACTTTCCTTGTGCCTTTCCATGAAATCCATGTTGACTTGAAGGACCAGACCAATAGACCCTCTAACTTCTATTTGCTAAAGTTAGCAATGAAGGCCACAAAAAAGGTTGGACTAGACCACTATCTGTTGCTGGTGAAAGTTGCACGAAGGGTCTCTGTTCTGCCACAGAGGCGCTCACTGTGGAACTTTGGTTTGACTGACTTAACTCCTGGGTGTTTTGCTCCCTCTGCCTCTGTCCACCCCCACACCCCATTGGGTTAAGAGCAGAACTACACCTTTTGTATTTACTGGCTTCTCCTCCTTGTCTTCCTTCTGACCATCTAGGAGGATACCAAAGGAAGAGAGATTCCTTATCACTACTCGAATAGAATACCAAAAGTTAAGAGTCAGAACTTGGCAGCAGATAAACCATTTCCTGGTAAGGTGACCTTGGGGAAGTTATTCATCCTCTGTAAGCCTTCCTTTATTTGTAAAATTGAGATAATAGAACCAACTTCACAGGATTGTGAGACTAAAGTAGTAGTAGTAGTTTGAAACCTACTTTACGTACTTAAAACACTGCCTGTATCACAGTAATTGTTCATTCTCTATTCAAGCAGCTGCTGGATTAAGTACCTACTATGTGTAGACAGTACTGTGGGGCATATGGTACATAATGTGGAGTTTATCTGAGTGTATGAAAGGCAACATGGTGTAGTGGAAAGAACTTGAACTTGGAGTCAGAAATCTGGGTTCCAATCACCACTCTGCCTCTTAACTTCTTGTGCGACCTCAGGCAGGTTACATGAAGTCTCTGATCCAATTTCTTCATCTGCAGCATGTGAAGAACATTTTATCTGGTTCTGCTGGTAACTAAGTGAGATAATGCACATGAGAGCCTCACAAATCTACTGAGAGCACGTCTGTAGCTTAGTACATAAGGGATGAATAAACGCAAGACTCGTTTTTCCTTCCTCATTAGGTATAAATCCTCAACCTTGGTTCATCTTAATTAAACCTTGGGAAGTAACTCTGACATTCTAACTCTTTTGAAGATTGCTGAACCAATATTCTGTGTTAATGCATTATTTAAATGTCACATGTTAGAGAACTCAAAAATGGAGATGGACATGGAATCCAGAGCAACAAATTGTCAATTTGGAAAAAAGTTCATCCAGATGTGCCACTCAGAAGAAGTTTGGCCTTGGACAAGTCACCTCACCTCTCTCCGCTACATTTTCCTCATCTCTAAGATGAAAATGATTCTAGAATTCACCCCATAGGGTGGCTGGGAAGATTCACTGAAATAAAGCAGGGAAGGTGCTTCATCCCATGTCTTGCACTTATAGGTGCTTCATCTGTGGAAGTAAAATGATCGCTAGTATTAATATTCAGAGAAGAAAATCAGAATCAAATTTCCAGTGTATATCTTTTCTAGTTGTTTGGCGGTCATTATCTTTATGTTAGGAAGGAAAATTAGGCTATTTTGAACCATATTACTCATCTTTGTGACTTGACATAAAAAAAAAGACCAAAAAAAAAAAAAAAACCAGCCACGTCCTCCCGCCAAATGCACCTTCATGTCTGGGGCAAAGACAGATTCAAAGCTGCCGCTGCTCGCAGTCATGATGTCCTTGTACCTAACTGAGGCACAAGAACGCTACTGAGAAGATTTAGCAGGCAAGGATTTGAAATTATCAGTCCCTGTCCTCTCTAATTCTGCCTCTTTGTACCCAGTAAACCAGGGTAAAAAGTGGATTTTTATCACTTAATTTGCAAAAATTCTGTGACAAACATTTTCTGCCCCTGCAGTGTGTCTGAAACAGCGGCTTCATTTAAATGTTTTCCACCTTTACATTTATCTTCTCTCTGCTCATAGTTTATTGGAGGCTTTGTGGAGCACCCTGGTTTCTCCCTTTGATGAGGGGCTTGCATAATGAGACTCTCAGAGGTTCCTTCCAGCTCTGACATTATGCGTTTTTAGGGATGTCCCTGGGATTTTCAAGAATGCATGCAGTGGGGTTTCCTTAGTAAAGATCCTTGTGAAAGAAGGTTATGTCCACCTTTCCTTGTATAATCCCGTCAGAAACTTTGGGAAATCACCAGGAATAATTAACGCATTCTGGATGACGCGTGCTTAGCTAATTGGGCTGAAACACAGGGTTGGTTAGCAAGTTGGCTGAGTGCCAGGTAGCAGGTGTCTGCATAGAGTCAGACTGATTCTTTTTTCAAAGAAGGGAAGAAGGCCTGTGCATGTTTTGCTTTTGAGAAAGTTTGCCTGGGTTTTGCCCTATTCCCACCCTCATTTGAAAATGCTCAGGGCAAAAGAAAACCAAGTTTATTAGCACTAAAATAAAGATGATTTCTTTTTAAATGTAGTTCTGTTTCTTTTCACTATTTTTGGTCTGGTTTTCAAGTCAGTTCATGTTCCTGTGTGTCTTTATTTACCTCTTGTTTTAATCAGAGGCACACAACCAGGATCATTTTATAGGGTTTTGCCTTCAGGCCAGTTGGACTGGGCCTTTTTACAATGGAGATTACTTTTCCCAGGGTATTCCCAGTTGTTTAGTATTTTGCATTTCCACATTAGTGTATCATTTGCACCTTTGGGTTAACTTGTAGTTTGGCTCTTCAAACAACAAATATATATTATATTCACTTTCCTCCATCCAAATATCATAAAATTTCTATTCATCATAAGCCCTTCAAGGGAAGGTTAAGGGCGGTCAGTGAAGGGTCCGTGGGTAAACGTGAATATTTAAGCAGGATTTCTGGATCTTGTAAGTAGGGAACAACATTCTCTACATACCACTGATAAACAAGCATCTCTGAATATGCATCTGAATCCCTGTCTCTGGGGCTCATTTGGTTAACTGCATACTCGATTCTAAGGAGGGAGAACTTTCCTCAGCCTGAACAATTTGGGCCAGAGGAACGTTCCCATGAATTTCTGGCATCTTGCTGCAAACAATAGATGCTCACTTGAGCTAGCACTGTAAGGATTCTAGGAGTCTCACAGAACTCTGCAGCAGGAAGTGGAAAGGCACATCTACTTCCAACAGGACTTTCTTGGGCATTCTCCCCTGGTCTATATAAAATGTCTCCCAGTGTTCAGAAGTCCCCAGGCCACTGTGTAAAAAAGAAATAATGTCATTTTAGAAAGACTCTTGGTGGCATTATTTACATTTTTAGAGAGAAAGCAAAGTGGGTGTGGTGGGCAGATGATCTCTGACCACCCTTCTAGCTCTGACTTATTAGGATCCTGCACATATCTGGACATCTCTTAGAAGATGTGCTGTTAGGTACCAGGTTTCCTCAAGTATACAATTTGATCAGTTCGTTAGACTCCGTGAATCCCACTGGGTATTGGGCAGTAGTTGCAAATGACCCACTCCTGGACTAGCGGAATGGTGTGTTTGTGGCATGTGGGAGGCACTGTGGCCTTCTCTTGGCAGCATCCACAGCCACAGCTCTCAGAGTTGGCCTCCAAATCCTTCTCAGAACTGACGAATGAATCGACAAAATGTGGTGTACCCATACCATAGAATATTACTGAGCCACAAAAAGGAACGAAGTACCAATGCATGCTACAACATGGGTAAACCTTGACAACATGATGCTGAGTGAAAGAAGCCAGACACAAAAGACCACATAGTCTCTGATTCCATCTGTGTGAAATGTCCGGGACAGGCAAATCCGTAGAGACAGAAAGGTCATTGGTGGTTGCCAGGGGCTGGGAGGAGGAAAGAATGGGGCATGGGGTTTCTTTTTGAGGGTGATGAAAACGTTCTGAAATTAGATTGTGGTGATCAATACATAACTCTGTGAATACACCAAAGGCATTCAATCGCATGCTTTAAAAGGGTGAATTTTTTGGTATATGGATTTTATCTCAACTTTTTAAAATCATTCCTAGCACAGCACTCCAGGAAACCATGCCTAGTGGAACTAACATGTGTCATCAGATTTGAAGTTTTCTGTTTAGCTTTTTAATTCCACCTGTGCTTGGGTTGAGATTCCCCTCTAGCTACACACTATACACTTAGAGACCTCTGGGCTTTTGCTTCTGCTAGAATGTTATTGCCATTTCTCCTCCCTCTGTGAAGCCTCCCCTAACTCTTTCCACCTCTGTCCTCACCCTTGAACAATTAAATGCTCCTTGCTCAATATCAAACAGCACTTTGTGCATCCCTCTAGCCCAGTCCGGATCATATTTGTATTGTGATTGTCTCCTGAGTCCTCAGAATTTCCCTCTTGACTATTGTCCTCATTTCTGCACCTACAGCCCCTCCACAGAGCCTAGTCTAGAATAGTCTTCCTCAGAAAATGAATATAATATGGTCCCATCCCTCAGGATTTCTAGGAGATTATTAGGAGGAGATAGACACTTAACTAACTACAAAAGCATGTGCCCCAAATTAGACACTTAGATATGTGGGCCTTGGAGAAGAAAATGATTGGCCCTGCCTATGGCAATCAAGGAAGAAGCCTTACAGAGGAGGGGACATCTGAACTTAGCCTGAACATATGAATAAGAACTCTCCAGATGAAAGAATGTCCAAGGAAAAAAGACAGTCTCTTCAACAAATGGTGTTGGGAAAATTGGACAGCCACATGCAGAAGAATGAAACTGGACCATTTCCTTACACCACACACAAAAATAGACTCAAAATGGATGAAAGACCTAAATGTGAGACAGGAATCCATCAAAATCCTAGAGGAGAACACAGGCAGCAACCTCTTCCTAGACACATTGCCAAAGGCAAGGGAAGCAAGGACAAAAATGAACTATTAGGACTTCATCAATACAAAAGGCTTTTGCACAGCAAAGGAGACAGTCAACAAAACCAAAAGACAACCAACAGAATGGGAGAGGATATTTGCAAATGACATATCAGATCAAGGGCTAGTATCCAAAATCTATAAAGAACTTATCAAACTCAACACCCAAAGAACAAATAATCCAATCAAGAAATAGGCAGAAAACATGAACAGACATTTCTGCAAAGAAGATATCCAAATGGCCAACAGACACATGAAAAAGTGTTCAACATCACTCAGCATCAGGGAAATCCAAATCAAAACCTCAGTGAGCTACCACCTCACACCAGTCAGAATGGCTAAAATTAACAAGTCAGGAAATGACAGATGTTGGCAAGGATGCGGAGAAAGGGGAACCCTCCTACACTGTGGGTGGGAATGCAAGGTGGTATAGCCACTCTGGAAAACAGTATGGAGGTTCCTCAAAAAGTTGAAAATAGAGCTACCCTACGACCCAGCAATTGCGCTACTGGGTATTTACCCCAAAGATACAAATGTAGTGATCCGAAGGGGTATGTGCACCCCAATGTTTATAGCAGCAATGTCCACAGTAGCCAAACTATGGAAAAGAGCCCAGATGTCGATCGACAGATGAATGGATAAAGAAGATGTGGTGTATATGTACACAATGGAATATTATGCAGCCATCAAAAAAACCCCAAAATCTTGCCATTCACAGTGATGTGGATGGACCTAGAGGGTATTATGCTAAGCGAAATAAGTCAATCAGAGAAAGACAAGTATCATATGATCTCACTGATACGAGGAATTTGAGAAACAGGACAGAGGATCATAAGGGAAGGGAGGAAAAAACGAAACAAGATGAAACCAGAGAGGGAGACAAACCATGAGAAACTCTTAATCTCAGGAAACAAACTGAGGGCTGCTGGAGTGGAGGGGGGTGGGAGGGATGGGGGGGCTGGAGGATGGACACTGGGGAGGGTATGTGCTATGGTGAGTGCTGTGAATTGTGTAAGACTGATGAATCACAGACCTGTACCTCTAAAACGAATAATACATTGTATGTTAAAAAAAAAAAAAAAAAGAACTCTCCAGATGGAAAAATGAAGTGTGGTGCTGGGGGTTGGGGAGATGACTTCTAATATTCCAGGTGGAGGAAATAACATGAGCTGGGACAAACATGTCAAAGTTCATGGCACATCGTAGGACCTCAGAGATGGGCTGGTTATGGCTGGCAACTGGACAGGGTGATCGGGGCCAGAGAAAGAAAAGCTTTAACACCATATGAAGAAGTTTAGACCTCTTTCTGTGGGCAGTGGGAAGTCATCAGAGATTTTTTTAAGAGTGACATAATCAGATGTAGATTTTAGTATGAGTAAAAAACCTGGGGTTGGACTAATATGAGGAGGCCGAAGAGGTCACTATTTCAATAGCCCAGGCAAAAGATAATGCAAATCAAAAGTAGGGCAGGCTGCTGTGATATAAACTGCCTATTGTGAGTGGCCTCAGCCCTATAACAACAGGGAACTCAATTCTGCTAACATCCCCAAAGCTTGGAAGAAGATCCCAAGTTCCAGTTGAGAATCCAACTGCCAACACTTGGATTATAGCTTTGTGAGAATCTGGCCAGAGAACGCAGCCGCTCCATGCCAGACTTCTAACCTTTAGTTCTGTGAGCTAATAAGTGTGTATTGTTGTAAGCCACCAGATTACAATAATCTACTACGTGGCAGTAGAAAACTAAAGTAAGACCATTCATCATTCATGAGTAAATTTACCACTTACCATTCATGATAAAAACATTTCAGCAGGGACGCCTGGGTGGCTCAGTTGGTTAAACGTCTGCCTTCAGCTCAGGTCATGATCCCAATGTTCTAGGATCGAGTCCCGCATCGGACTCCTTGCTCAGCAGGAAGAAGCTCAGCCTGCTTCTCCCTCTGCCCGCTCTGCCTCCCGCTCTCCCTACTTGTGCGCTCTCTCTCTCTGGAAAATAAATAAAATCTTTAAAAAAAGCCATTTCAGCAAATTAGGAATGGAAGAGAACTTCCTAAATTTGGTAAAGGGCTTCAATCCCACAATTTACAGTGAATATAAATTTGAGTGGTGAAATATTGAATATTATCTTCTTAACAATGAGAAAAGAGCAAGGATATCTGTTAACATCACTTCCAGTTCACATTGTGCTTGAAGTTCTAACTAGTGCAAAAAGGCAAGAAAAAGAAACAAAAGACGTACAGATTGGAAATGAAGAAGTAAAACTCTTTATTTGACATGGCATGATTATGAGTGTAGAAAATCCTAAGGAGTCTATGAAATAGCTATATAAATGAATAAATAAACTTAATAAGGTTGCAAGGTCGATATACAAAAATTTATTGTATTTTTATATACTAGCAACAAACATTTTGAAAATTAACTTTTTGAAAGTGATACCATTCGCCATAGCACCAAAAACATAAAGTACTTAAGAATAAATTTACAGGGCGCCTGAGTGGCTCAGTTGGTTAAACGACTGCCTTCGGCTCAGGTCATGATCCTGGAGTCCCGGGATCGAGTCCCGCATCGGGCTCCCTGCTCACCAGGGAGTCTGCTTCTCCCTCTGACCCTCCCCCTGTCTCATGTGCTTTCTCTCTCATTCTCTCTGTCTCTCAAATAAATAAATAAAATCTTTAAAAAAAAAAAAAAAGAATAAATTTACAAAGAATGTCCAAATGAAAACTACATAGTACCACTGGGAGAAAATTTTAAATATCAAAATAAATAGATATAACATGTTTGTGGATCGGAACAGTCAATATTTTTTTAATTTTTTATTGTTATGTTAATCACCATATATTACATCATTAGTTTTTGATGTAGTGTTCCATGATTCATTGTTTGTGCATAACACCCAGTGCTTCATGCAGAACGTGCCCTCTTGAATACCCATCACCAGGCTAACCCATCCCCCTACCCTCCTCCCCTCTAGAACCCTCAATTTGTTTTTCAGAGTCCATCGTCTCTCTGGAACAGTCAATATTGTTAAGATCATTTATGCACAGACTGACCTACAGATTTAATGCAATCCTATTTAAATTCACTATAGGTTTTCCTTTCTAGAAATTGACAAGCTGATTCTAAAATTTATTATAAATGCAAAAGATCTGGATGACCGGATGATGGGCATTAAGGAGGGCATGTGTTGGGATGAGCACTGGGTGTCATACACAACTGATGAATCGTTGAACACTACAACAAAAAGTTACGATGTACTGTATGTTGGCTAACTGAACGTAATGAAAAATAAAAAAGTAATAAATGCAAAAGGACCTAGAATATCCAAGAACAACTTTTTATTTTTATTATTTTTTAAGATTTTATTTTTAAGTAATCTCTGCACCCAATGTGGGGCTCGAACTCACAACCCTGAGATCAAGAGTTGCATGCTCTTCTGATTGAGCCAACCAGGCACCCCCCCCCCCAAGAACAACTCTTTAAAAGGAAGAGCTGTGTTGGGAGATTTACACTACCCAAATTCAACACTTATTCCAAAGGTAAATCAATCAAGACAGTGAGGGATTGACCTAAGTGCCTGAGTGCTCTGAGGCACTCAAAATGCATCATACAGACATCCTTAAGGAAGAAAACATGAGCTTGGGAGTAAGAAGATTTGGGAACAGGTTCTAGCTCTGCTACTCACTGACTGTATAATGCTAGGCAAATCACTAGTTCACCCTGGGCACATGTGTCAAACATACCTTAATTACCATTCTTTACAAACTTGAAAGAATATTGTAAGACACTGTATCGAAAAGTGATGTATAGTTTATACAATACTGTGCCCATGTGGTTTTCCCCACCCGGGAATCTCAGCTTACAGTTGGATGAAATATCAAAGTCACTCGTGCTGGAGGGGTAGGAGAAATCAAAGCTGCATTGGGTTGACGGGTCCGTGGAAATGGGCAGAAGCCACAGCAAAGGTGGAGAGTGAGCGAGAAAACCCCAGGTACTTTAGATGGGGTCACAGTGAAAAAGCAGCCTACCAGCAGGAAAGACCTCAACTCTTCTTTAGCACCTGGTGAAAGTGTGAGCCTGAGGCCCTTCCTAGAAGCTCCAGAAAGCTAGTGCAACATCTTGACATGTGGAATCCAGCCCTACACAGGCATAGTCCTCACTGTGAGGAAGGGCTCATGCCTGCAGAAGCTTTGCCTAAATTCTAAGACACTAAGAGAACCCTGATTTGGTGGTAGGAGTGCCTACTGCCCCCATGTAACAGGCATTCTCCAATCTCATGAAAAGCTGCCTCGTGGTCATATACTCAGAGGAAATGTTGAGTTAAACATTAAAGGGTTGTGTTACTTCAGGACTTCTCAGCGCCTTTAATATGCCAAGGTACATTGTGACATTCTAAGAAGTGTGTTAGAGAATGAAGTGATTCCCAAACCTATTTTACCACTGAATTGCTTTGTTATTTTTTTTCTCCCAAACTAGCCACACCTCTTAAAATCTACATGGAACACATGCTTTAAGTGAGTTCATTTTACAGCTGTAAAGAGTAGGGCCCAGAGAGGGGAAGGGACTCACCAAAGTCACGCAGCTAGATACTGTCTAGTATCTAACCCAGTGGGTCTGGGGTGGGGCCCAAGATTTTGCATTTTTCTGCAAACACCTGTTCAAGTTCAGGTGTGGGACCCAGGCAAAAGACATACCTTGGAACAGCATGAACAACATGAAGGGGTTTTTTGTTTTGTTTTGTTTTGTTTCAGTTTCCGGCCTTGGAACGAAGTGGGGATTAGGTAATAGATGAGATAAATATATAAAGCCCATTAAGAAACAGGAAGAGATGAGAAGGAACCCAAAGTAGAGCCAGAACTAAAACTTGGCCTCCCTGATTCTGAGACCTCTTCCACACCACAGACACTCTGCAGACTCCCTCTGGGCTCACTTCATTCCTAAGTGATTTGAATGCAAACCGCAACCCAAACAACAGGGAGTATTCTTGATCGGAGAGTAGAAAAATCCTACAGGAAACTTCCCTAGATGTCTTCTCTCATAAACAAGGCTGTGGTTATTTGCACCGTTCCCTGGCTCATTATTGAAGCTCCAGCATACTCATTAGCTTTGGAATTAGTAATGTGCCATGAAAATGATGCTTGTCAATCAGCACAATCAAAGCGAATCACTTTGGGATGAGGTTTTCCCCAAATAAATAGCAGGGGTTTTTTGTTTGTTTCTGACTCAAAGTAAAAGGCTTCTTTAGAGCTAGGGCTATGTGCGGCTGACTTTCCATGGGCACGGAGCCGGTAGGAACATGGAGTGGTAGTTTTGAACTCTTGCACTAGAGCCATGGTTCTCAAAGTGTAGTCCCTGGACCAGCAGTATTGGCATTACCTGGGAGCTTGGGAAAAATGCAAAATCTTGGGCCCCACCCCAGACCCACTGAATCAGAAAGTGTGTGTGTGGGGGGGCAGCAATGGGTTTTCCACCAGGCCTTGGAGGTGATTCCTAATGCACACCCAAGTTTAAGAACCACTACATTAGAGAAAATGAGACAGTGAGTCGAAAGACAAGAAAGAAAGGCTGTTCAAGTTCAGGTGTGGGACCCAGGCAAAAGACATACCTTGGAACAGCATGAACAACATGAAGGGGTTTTTTTTGTTTTGTTTTGTTTTGTTTTTTTCAGTTTCCAGCCTTGGAACGAAGTGGGGATTAGGTAATAGATGAGATAAATATATAAAGCCCATTAAGAAACAGGAAGAGATGAGAAGGAACCCAAAATAGAGAAGATGCATGAACATGAGAGGGTAAATGCAGACCAGAAAAGGAACCTGTTTGGCCGGAGGATGCCTTACAACTGAGAGAATGCATGTTCTGATTTTTTGGTTTCAGTTTGTTTTCTTAAACGACCCGTTGACACAGTCGGGTGTCAGCAGTTCTTAGAATACCGGGGGCTCTCAGGAGAGTATTGAGGCTCTCTGGTGGGAAGCCAGGAAGTCAGGAGTTATTGTCTGCTTTTCGATCTGCCACTGAACTATTAGTGTGAACTTAAGAAAGTCACTTAATCTCTCTAGACCTATTTCCTATTCCAAGAAGTGGGAATGAACATCTCTGCCCACTGCTAGCTTTGGGGTTTTTTCTATTGCCCTCAGATGCAAATTACAGGTGCTTCAAAGCCTGGTTAACAGAGAATTAAGGAAAAGAAGCATCAGTGTCCCAGGCCCTTGATTTATCCCTGACTTTGTGGTTGTCCACAGTGCCTTCATTTCAGTGACTGCAAGGATAAGCAATTGAGAGAGCCCCATCTCCCCTCCCCCACATGGCCTGGAGATGCCTACCTACGCAAGAAACCTCAAACAGAGAAAATGAGAGGCCCTGCCACCCACCTCATTTGTGGCACCATCCTCCCAGTGAATTCATGTATAGCAATAAATATTGATTGCTAACAGTTCTTGAAAAATTACTCTGTGTTGGGCATTGCTCTAAGTAACTTCTGGGTGTTAATATATGTGATGTGAGAAAAGTGTTCTAGATCAAATAACTTGGAGAAACACGGAGTTAAATAACATTAAAAGGATTGCTTTACTGCAGGACCCGTTGGAGCCTTTAGTTACATGCCTGGCTGCATTGTGACTTTCTAAGGACGGGTAGTACGCCATGATTCCCAAACTTACTTTCCATTTGACTGTTTCTGGGTTTTTATTTGCTTGTTTTCCCCCAACCTTCGCACACCTATTCAAATCTACCCGGGACATACTTATTTAACCATTTGAGGTAGGGATATTTACTACCCCTATTTTATAGAGAGGAAAACTGAGGCTCAGAGAAGTTAAATGACTTGCCCAAGGTCACACAGCAACTAAGAAGCAGAGCCAGGATTCCATCCTGGGCAAACTGATGCCAGACTGGCTTTTGACCACTATACCTACTGCTGCTTTTATAGTAAGAAGGAGAAGGGGAAGGGGAAGGGGAAGGGGAAAGGGAAGGGGAAGGAGAAGGAGAAGGGGAAGGAGAATAGCTAAAACGGATACAGCATTTACAATGTGGCAGGCGCCATGTTGAATGTGGTACATGCATTATGTCATTCATCCTCTCACCAGCACCGGGAGGCATCTGCTAATCTTGTCCCCCATTAATATGAAGTTATTGAAGCTAGAGAGGGTAAATAAGTATACCACAGTCACACAGCCTGACTACAATCAGAATTTGAACCCAGTTCTGTCTGGCTCTAAAGCCTATGCTCTTAACCACTAGGGGCTGCTTCTTCATCTAGACACTTTCATGACCCCCAGTGACTGAGAACTCTTGTGTTAGGTGGATCTAATGGTACTTGACATTTCCCTAAGTGACCATGGAAGTGGAGACAGGTAATTCTGTAGAGGTTGCTAGGCAATGCCTAGAGGAAAAACCAAAGAGGAATCTTGAAATCTCTCATGGTGTGTGGTGCCCCACAGGAGCTACTTCACCTCTGCCAGTGAGGGGTTGGCCCGGGGCTGTGCCCCAGACTCCCAGCTGTCAAGCAGAGGCTTTGCCCTGGAATGAGGACATTTTGTGGACCCTCTGTTGGAGCACCCAGCTTTGAGATGGGCTCCCATGCAGTCCCAGCTCATCTCACAGAGAGGCAGCCAAGCCCAACCTGTGGCCTGCTGTATACACATCCAAAGCCGGCTAACCACTTGCTGTATCTGGTGGCTGGCAAATCCTGCTTCATGCAGGCTGAGCTGACTTTGAAGCAGGGCAGGAGCACAAGCAACTAAAAGGCACCCACTCTGCTCTCCCGAGCCAAGTGTGACTACAAATGGCAGACTCTGCTGTAATATTGGCAAACCTAGCTTCATTCCCTGTGAGGATACAGCCTGCGACCCACTGGCAAACACTTAGGTGTGATGGTACCAGGACAACCCCCAATCTTACAGCTCTATAGCTTCACCTCCCTTTTGCTAAACCTTATGAAGAAATGTGTTCTGGTGCCCACTGAGAGACCCCTAATAACAGTGGTCTCCGGGCAGCCAGGAATTGTACAGACGTGGCCTTTGCCCCAATAAGCCCAGCTATCGACCCACTCCAAGCCCCCTGCTGAGATGGCTCGCAAGCTAGTTAATCAGCACGAGCAGGCACTGTGCTGGACACTGGGGATAAAGTGGGACACAAGTCCGAACATAGTTCCTGCTTCAAGGGGGACAGATTTAGTATGCGAGACAAACATGAAGTGAATATTTGACAATTTCTTTGATGACATAATGAACTCCTCAGGGAAGTTAGAGGGCAAGCTCTTGCAGGTGTTTCAAATACCCATTTTCTGTGCTACCCGTGGGTGCTGGGTCTTCCTTGGCTGTAAGTCCCAAGGCTGTGGCTTTGGCTATAGTCATCAGCATCGCCTGTGGGCGGTGAAAGCAGCTTCTGGTCCTGGCTCACGGGTGCTCAGAGTGCCAACAAAGAATACTAACTGTCCAGAGAGCTTCTCAGATTATTTGGCAGAGGAGCTGACCCCAAGGACCAGTAATCTGAGGGCAGGGCCTAGGACAGATTATCAAGCACAAAAACGAGGCACTGTGACTTAATAAGAACCATCAAGGTCCAATGTAGTAATGGTGGGTGATAATACCAATCCCCCTTTATCTAGAGGCCTGGGGGTCATGTAATTTAGGAGGTCAGAAAAATCAGTGCTCTCTGTTCTTCCTTCTACATGATTCCCAGACTTCGTTGCTGACTCCCTCTCTTCTGCTCAGCCTCGTAATATTGGAGAACCTCAGGGTTTGGTCAGTTTTCAGCTTCTTTTTGCTATATACACACTCTCCCTAGGTAATCTCATCACATCCCATGACTATAGATAATAGCATATTTTGATGACTTCCAAATTTATATTTTTAGGCCAGATTCACATCTCCAGCTGCCTAACTGCCATCTCCATGTGGATATTTAAAAGGCTTTTGGAACATAGCAATTGCAAGGCTGAACTGTTGATTTTCCCCCAACAGTTTTCCAATCTTCCTTGGCTCAGTGAATGCTACCACTATTCATCAAGTCATTGGAACCTCTCTTTCCCTCAGGCCCCCCATCCATTTCATTAGGAAGTCCATTGCCTGTATCTGTTAATATATCCTAAAGACCATCATCTTTTCTCCATATCTACCGCAATCAGCCTAGTCCAAGTCATAATCATCACTTTCCTTTACACCAGCAATGAAGGCCTTCCCTCTTCTGCTCTTACTTCCCTCCAGTCCAGTCTCCACAACTGTGATCAGTCATCTACCTTCAGTGAATATCATCAAATCATGTCATCCCTCTGCCTAAAACCCTTCAATAGCTCCCTATTTTGTCTTGAATAGAACTTAACGTCTTTACCACAGTTTAGAAAATCTGCATGATCTGCTTCTAATTTTCTCTTCCACCTCATCTTGTGCCTCCACTTCCTCTTATTTATCATATTCCTGCAACAGTGGCCTTTTTTCTACCCCTTAAACATACGACACTCTTTCTAGCCTCAGTGCCTTTGCACAGGCTGCTTCCTGTGGCTGGAATGCTCTTTGACCTCACACTTCCTGTGTCTGTCCTGTCATCCTGTCACTGCCTCAGAGAAGCCTAAAGTAGGATTTTTTTTCCTTTCTCAACTTCTTACCTCTTTTCTTCGTCGGTTGTATCACAGTTAGTTGCTTTTTTATACATTTATTGGACTTTATTGGGGCAGTGAGAGTCTGTCTTCCCAACTAGAATGTAAATCTCCTGGGGGCCACTACCACTGGAAGTGGTACTTAGAAGTTAAAATATACATTAATTTAGGAACAATAAGTCATTTCCATCAGGCTTATTGCATTTGTTAAATAATTCCCAACTTCTGTAAATATCGGGCTCTTCTTCAGCATCTGAAATTATTTGATTTACTCATGCCTGGTTCATTCCTAATGTTCCTGGAACTCTTCTCTCAAAACAAATGATTTATGGGTATTTATACCTTCCTTTATTTGATGTGAAAATGATAAAGAAATTTTGTGAGTCTATCAAGGTTGGAAGTGCCACTTCTTTTCCCCCATGATAATGACTTTCAAAGAAAGCCGTGTGCTATCATAGAAAGAGGACTCACTGGCTTTGCGGACAAACAGAAGAAACGGCTGTCAATCTCAGCTCTCCCACTGACAAGCTATGTGACCTTGCAGAAATTACTTGACTTCTCTGTGCCCCATTTTCTACATAAGAGTCATAATACCTACTCCAAGGTGGTTGTTTTAAATAAAGATGAAATGAGACTAGGGTCATATAAAGTTACCTGGCACGTAGTGGGAACTCAGTGAAAGTTCATTCTTTTCCCTTCAGGGTTAGCCACTAAAGAAAAGCCATTACTTCTTCATTACTCTAATTTTAAATGATATTTCCTGGGCTACCTACTTAATTTTTGGTTTGGGGTTACATGACTTCTTGCTAAATATCAAATTCACCCTCCAAATAGGCATTTTGTCACCATTGCAGAGACTCTTGAGAATGTGGTACAAACTCTGGAGCTAGTCCCCCAGAAGGGTTTTAAAATGTTTCGACAGTGGCAGCACCACTGAGGCAATTGGCCAGACCCACATGCACTGGCTAGGTCCCCACACATTTGCCAAAACTATAGTATCAGCATCTAGATCCATGATTTTCCAGGCATATGTTTAGATACGAGGCCATCATTTCAGAATGAATCCAACTTGCCTCATGCACGTACAGAGCCTCTTTGACTAAGACTATCTTTATGGGGAGTATTGCAGGAGCGAAGACCCTACACTGGCCAGCTCGGGGTAGGCCCTGTGGCCTGCTAATAGGACTAGTTCACACTCTGGGACCATCTTGAACTCAAGAGTGGCCTTGAAGTTAAAGGACAAAAGCAGACTTTAGAGGAGTTAATGAATGAATTCATGCTGGAAAATGTTTCCCTTGGGCCAGAACTCCCGTCGATTTCGTTCACATATCCAGTCCCCGATTCCCAGAGGCCTCTAGTCACCTATGACAAATGGCTGGTCATCCAAGCAAAGTGACCTGCCATTCAATAAACCATATCTCAGCCAATTTAGAAGACAGCTCATTTTTCTCCTTAGGGATCTCTTCTCCCTTCGTCTTTATGAATATCCCAAACGCGGTCCACTGAGGCCTTCACCCCTGCTGAGGGAAGACAAGCTCCTCTAACCTGCCTGCAGGATCTTTCTTCTTTGTCGAAGGATCTTGGAAGGGCTCTAAAGGTTTTATTGCTTCAAGTTAGGCTTGGCCAAATTACTCACAAGTGCTGAATCCTCTTAGGGGTGTCAGCCTGAGGGAAGGAGACCTATTCAGATGGGGGCCTGCATTGAGACTGCCAACAAAGACCAATTAGTCTTGATTGTGCTAGCTGCATTTGGAAGGTGACTGCCCTCAGACCACCAACTCGTGCCACCAGAGTGCTCATCCCACCCAGGAGTCAGCTGCTTTCCCTCAGTTCCCACTCCAGCTTCACATGACCCCTGGGTCAAATGCCTCTCTCTCACCCTTGCTTTCGCTCCTGCCAGGTTGTGGAGAGCGCTCTTCATCCCAACTGCATTCTTTTCCCCTCGGTCTGAAAACTGGTCATGTTTGTATGATTGCCATGACAAATGAAGCAATCTAACCTTCCCTGTAGAAAATCCCTGTGACTTCATTTTGATCTATTTTGCCTCTTGGTGGCCCAGGTTGTAAACTTCGTTTGGAGGAATGCTGGTCCGTCTTTAGATTATTCACCTATTTATGAGGTTATACATTTCTGTGAATGGAAATGTACTTAAGCAGTGAAATGATGTCTTTCGTCGAAACATCAGGTACTGAGCACCTACAAAGTACAATGTAAGTGTGAGGGCTTAGCCACTTAAGTCACAACTTCTGCTTCTCCAGGACCTCACTGCCCATAAGGAGATAAAGCCAAGTACATAAATGACCATGATAATGATCCCTGCGTTTCTTTAAGCATTTAGTATGTGCTGCCACCATGTTAAGTGTTATACATATTTCATTTAATCCTCATGCGTACACCATCCTTTATCTGCAGTTCTAAAATGCAAAGCTTTAAAAACCCATAGTTGATTCATAGGATTTTTTTTCCTAACTAATTTGGCAGCAACAGTTGAACTGAACTTTTTCACGAACTGACCTGAGGTTATTTGTCATTTTATCCCACTTTATGTAATTATTCATTTGTTTCACTGTAGAAATACTAAGGTGTTTGCTTTCAAGCCCTATCCCAGACCCCCTAGAGGTGTTTTGTAAGACATAAAAGGTGCCCTATACTTTTTAAAATCCCCAAATTTCTGAATTCCCAAACACTCATGGCCTCAGGATTTTTGGAGAAGGAAACAGTATAGTTATTGTGTCCAATTTATAAATGCTGAGCATGAAGCCGAGCGAAGTGACACAGCTTTCCCATAATCACACGACCAGGACTGAGGCGCCAGGATTGAAACCCACTTTTGTCTGGATCCAGAGTCCATGTGCTTACCCCCTGAGCCACACCAGCCTGTCATCAGAAAACAGGGTGTAGCAACGATCATTAGAGAGACCCAGACTGAGGGCTACAGGGGATTTGAAGAGGAAAAGGGGGCCTCCCATTGGGGATTTAGTCAAAACTGCAGGGAGAGAGGGAGGATGCACGTGGAACTGTACTTTGGAGGAAAGAGTGATCTGTGAAGAAGAGAAAGTCATCTAGCCAAGGAGCATTTGGGTACCTAAAGAGGCAGCGCTGGCCAGGGAGAGGAGAAGCTGGGAATCAGAGTGAGAAGGTAGGCGAGGAGCAGAATACGAAGGGCCAGGAGGACTAGAGTGAGGAGTTTTGAATGAGAACCAATTATGTGCCCCTTGCAGATCCCAAAGCGCTTACCGGACATCATGTCATCCCCCGGCCTCCACTCTGCCTTAGAGGAGCGAAGAACAGATACGCACGTCCTCATATATTTTTGCTGGCTCTCTTTTATTTTTTTATTTCACTTTATTTTATTTTGTATTTTTTATGAGGCAGATTAACAGGATGTGCTGAAAAGGCAGCCAAGAAAGTGAGGTAGTCAGGAAGAGCAATGGTCATAAACATCGATAGTAGAAGGATCTGTGCGGGGCTTTGTTGCTTCATTGTAAGCAGGGAGTTAAAATTTAACCAAGGAACTCATGCCTCACTGCAACTGGTAGGGAGTCAGTGGGAACCCGGCCGGCACCCCCATGATAACTCACAATCCCCCTCCTTCTGCGCTTAAACAACTGTCTCCAGGTCTTCCTCCTCCTCCTCCTATTCAGAATCCCAGTAAAGGTCTTAGGGGAATACCTCCATTACCAGGGATTTAAACCTAGAATCCAAATATGTCCTCTTTTGTCATGAATAATCAAAGTTCTAAATTGATATTTTAGAAATCAGGTCCAGTTCATGAGTAGTGAATTGAGTGTGTCTAATTACATTTTATAGTCATTTAACAGCTGTTAATAATGTAATTTTGTGTTATGCCCAATTTGCACTGAATTACTTTAATGACACACATTGTATTTATTTTCCTTTTGGTGTAACAGTAATCAAACACCAGGGAATCAACTTGGACATGGAAAGAAAGAATTTATTATTTTCGTAAGTTTGAAGAAAAGAGATTTAAAAAAAAAGAGTATGTTGTAAAAATAAAAGTAGCTTAACATACATGAATGCATTGTTTTCTCTGGCATTTCTTAAGGGAAAAAAATAATGTAATGAACACAATACATTTGTTTCCCATCCAAGTCGGTATTGTTTGATGTGAACAAAGTGTTTGCAAATACACATTTGACTGACAAGCTAATGAGCTTCGTCCTCCCCTCACCCCCAAAAATATCCTTCTGGAATGGAAACCCAGATTTCTGAGTTTCTGGTGTATGAGTTAAAGAGACACAGCATCCATTTAGATAGACTCCCCCCCCCCCGCAAAAAAAAAAAAACTTACATGTCCAAGGTGAGGCTAGAGGAGAGAAGCAATATTAAAAAAACCAACAACAACAACAAAAAAAAACAGGAGGGAATACAGCTTTAATAGAAGAAAAATATAAAGCAGATAGGCAAGTATTTCTCCCACGGGTTAGAAGAAACTTCTATATGACATCTTTATGAGGGTGAAGAGAAGGCCAATCTGGGGATGAAAAAAAATTGTTAGATAATTGGAAAAGTCCATTATGAAAGGGCTGCTCTGTATTTTTCCACTCACTTTAAGCACTTAAGACCAAGCATTTAATATTATACCCACATGTAAGTGTTTTCTGCAGCCCACGTAGGCCAGTGCCCTTTATCTTTGAAATGAACTATAAGAGTAGAGCAGACAGGAGTTCTCCCTGTCTGCGGGATGCTGGCTGCCATTACTCCAGCCGGGGCCTGACCGAGCATGTTCTGCTTTTGCCCACTAGCCTCCTGTGACCTACTAGGGAGGAACTACAAATGGATGGGCCTTCCCTCCAGGAAAGTCAGTTATTTTGCAGTTTGTTAAGAGTAGGAGGCTAATTTCATTCCCATTATTGCTCTGGCCCCAGTGAATGAGGCAATGGTGTACCAAGGGGGGGCTGGTGGTGGGAGAGGTCCACCCCAGGTGCAGGCAATAAGCGGGGGAGGGGTGCATTCCCTGTGGAGAATTCAAAAACAATAATAAAACTGACTAAAAGTCGGTCTGCTTTTCATGTTCATCATGTGCTAGCCATTCTAAACAATGTCAGTGATAAAATACTCCTTCCCGCAGGGTTGCCTGCTCCCACTGCTGCCTCCCCCACTTGGGTATTCCATTGAGTTGGGGGGTGGGGGTGGGGGTATGATCCCTCACATACCGGCAGAGTTGCAGAGCCCCAGTCTGTACCCTTTTCTTGTCACGGTGGGCATTACTGCATCATTGTGCAGCTGGTACCAAAGCCGCTCTTCTGTCAGCCTCCTGACGGCCCTGACGAGTAGCTGCCACTCCTTTACCCCTGCTCTTTAGCCTCTGTAGGCTTTTCTCACCATCACAGTGGCTCTTGCCAATGTGTGGGTGAATTCTCTCCCTGCCAATGTTTGCAGTTCTTTATTAACTTCCGAAAGGGTGTTGTGGCTCCTTTAGTTGATGGCGCCTTCTCTTGAGGAATTTAGGACAACTTGCCAAGGGCCAGCTTGAGGGTATTTCAGTGACACCACCTGACGTCTTACTCTGCCAACAATCAGCCACTGTCCCCCAGCCAAAGCTCATGGCCTTTGGCTCCTTCCTGCTTCAGGGTGAATTCTCTCCTTTCGCAGAGCACTGTCCTCAGAAGTTGGTGGAGGAGGGGATAGACTTGAGGCTTAATTCTGGGGTCCTGGATACCAACTCCAAAGTTCTCTTCACCTGGCCATTCCTTCAGGGCTGCTTTAGCACAGAGTTGCAGATTTGACCGCGTCTGTATGTCATGGGGAGGGGGCAGTATCTATGCCTGAGTCAAGGAGCATGGAAACCTATGTAATTGCCTCTATAATCCATAGAAATACAGAGGTTGAGTTAACGGAAGACAGTCTTGCATTGGATTCCTTGATGCACCTCCAGTACAACAGATGGTCTTCTTTTTCTTAATCTGTTTTTGGATCATAGGTTCCTTTGAGAATCTAATGTAAACCATGCACCCTCTCCTCAGAAAAGTGCACCCCTCTGCATATGGTCAGAATTTTCAGTGCCACTTACTTGGGTTCGGTTATGGGAGTCTCTGAACCTCAGATTAAGAACTCCTGGTCTATTTAGTGCCATTGTATTGCCTGTAAGGTGAATCGTGGAACACTGCATCAAAAACTAATGATGTAATGTATGGTGATTAACATAACATAATAATAATAAAAAAAAAAAAGAACTGGTCTAGCAAGTCCTCCTTATCTTGCTGCCCCTCACTCCCCAGAAACATATCCAGGGTGATCTTTTGCGTTAGGCACAGGGAGCATGGATCCTAGGGGGTTCACAGTACTTTTAGGGGCCCAATGATAATGTCTTTTTCAAATTTTAGTTCCATTGTAGTTAACATACAGTGCTATATTAGTTTCAGGTGTACAATATAGTGATCCAACAGTTCCATGTATTACCCAGTGCTCATCAAGACAAGGGCGCTCCTAATCCCCTTCACCTATTTCCCTCATCACCCCACCCACGCTCTGGTAACCACCTGTTTGTTCTCTATAGTTAAGACTCCATTCTTTGGCTCGTTTCCTTTTTTCCCCTTTGTTCATCTGTTTTGTTTCTTAAATTCCGCCTATGAGTGAAATCAGATGGCATTTGTCTTTCCTTGACTGCTTATTTCACTTAGCATTATACTCTTTAGATCCATCCATGTTGTTGCAAATGGCAAGATTTCATTCTTTTTTAGGGCTGAATTGTATTCCATTGTATATATCTAAACCACCTCTTCTTTATCCATTCATCTCATTGTTTATATCTAAACCACCTCTTCTTTATCCATTCATCTATCGATGGACACTTGGGCTGCTTCCATAGTTTGGCTATTATAAGTAATGCTGCTATAAACATAGGGGTGCATATATCCCTTCGAACTAGTGTTTTTATATTCTTTGGGTAAATACCTAGTAGTGTGATTACTGGATTGTAGGGTAGTTCTATTTTTAACTTTTTGAGGAACCTCCATACTGTTTTCCACAGTGGCTGCACCAGTTTGCATTCCCACCAACAGTACAGGAGGGTTCCTTTTTCTCTGCCTTCTCGCCAACATTTGTTTTTAGAGTTTTTTTATTTTAGCCATTCTGAGAGGTGTGAGGTGATAGCTCAGTGTAGTTGTGATTAGCAGTTCCCTGATGATGAGTGGTGTTGAGCATCTTTTCATGCGTCTGTTGCCCATCTGGATGTCTTCTTTGGTGAAATGTCTGTGCATTTTTTCTGCCCATTTTTCAGTTGGATTATTTGCTTTTTGGGTGTTGAATTGTGTAAGTTCTTTGTGTATGTCATTTGCTAATATCTTGTCCCATTCGGTAAGCTGTTTTTAACTTTGTTGGTTATTTCCTTGGCTGTACAGAAGCTTTTTATTTTGATGTAGTCCCAATAGTTTATTTTTGCTTTTGTTTCCCTTGCCTCAGGATACATATCTAGAAGGATGCTACTACGACCAATGTCAGAGAAAATACTGCCTCTGCTCTCTTCTTTTTATGGTCTTAGGTTTTTTAGGTTTTTTTATTTTAGGTCTCACATTTAGGTCCCTAATCCATTTTGAATTTATTTTTGTGTATGGCGTAAGAAAGCGGTCCAGTTTCTTTCTTTTGCATGTAGCTGTTTAGTTTTCCCAGCACCATATGTTGAAGAGACTGTCTTTTCCCCCATTGCATATTCTTTCCTGCTTTGTCAAAGGTTAATTGACCATATAATTGTGGGTTTGTTTCTGGGTTTTCTGTTCTGTTCCATTGATTTATGTGTCTATTTTTGTGCCAGTACCATACTATTTTGATGACTACAGCTTTGTAATATAACTTGAAGTCTGGAATTGTGATGCCTCCGGTTTTGTTTTTCTTTTTCAAGGCTGCTTTGGCTATTCAGGGTCTTTTGTGGTTCCATACAAATTTTAGGATTGTTCTAGTTCTGTGAAAAATGCTGTTGGTATTTTCATAGGGATTGCATTAAATGTGTAGATTGCTTTGGGCAGTATAGGCATTTTAACAATATTTGTTCTTCCAATCCATGAGAATGGAATTTCTTTCCATTTCTTTGTGTCATCTCCAATGATAAGGTCTTAATTTCTTCTAAAGTTGGAAGAAAAAATTGAACTATTACATCAAAGAAAATACTTTAATAAAATATAACATATTCATCTTTGCACTAATACAGTAGTAAAATATAAGTTTTAATATTTTTCATGGAGGAAGGGGCCCACAGAATAAAAGTGCCTAGGATCTGTGAAAGTCATAGTACAGTCCAGAAAAGAACTGTTGTGGCTTTGTGAAGATGGAGGCTAGACTAAATTGTTGCATGTGCATACCTTTCCCTGCAGGAAGACGAAGGGTCTGTAGCACTTTCTCACTGGGCTGATGGCAGAGCCCAGGATTTGAAATTGGGGGACCCAGATTCCAATCTTGACTTAGTCGCTGACTGCTTGTGGGACCTTGAGCACGTTATCTTACCTCTCATTTTCTTCATTTGCTAACTGGGGATAAACCTAAAAATTCTGCCTTGACCCCAAACTGGGGTCTAATACTCTGGATGTGTAACAAGAAAATAGATGCTAAAGAGTGCTTCATAACCTTTATAGAACAAGAGATTGCAATTAATTGCATGATAATCACAGATTGGAAATCGTAGTGATGAAAGCCACCCTAAGGTTGCTGTTCCTATTCCTGCTGTTGATGTATCTCACAGATTCCCAGGATAGTGGAGAAAAGGAGGACCCTGGAGGAATGTCTAGAGACATAAACCCACAGGCCAATTTATAAAATATGAATGTAAGGTAACAAAGCTAATTTTTAGACAAAGATGAAATTTTTCTGAATCTTGTGTAAATAAGTGCTGTCATTCTAAGTTGTTATCCTAGGTGATTATATACTTTTCTCAGCCATGCTATTTTGATAACTCTCTCTGAATTGCCTTCTGACTTAGATTATAAAATCCATGCAAAAATCTTTATCGTTTGTGAAACTGGATTTAGAATTGGCAGATCTGGTTTCAAGCCTCAGCTCTGGGGCTTACCAACTATGGGACCTTGGGCAAGTCACTTTCTCCCTCTGAGCATTAAGTTTCTCCTGTATAAAGTGGGAGTCGGACTGGATAAAAAATTCCGGACACATGACCCGGGAGCTACCCAGTGATGAAGCTGCTTCTTTCTAGCTCATGTACACCCTAGCCCACCTCTCTGGTGCCTAGGCAGTCTTGAAGGCCTACCAATTTACTTTAGGGCCTAAAGAGTGAGCACTGCTGGTGGTGAGAACAGAAGCTGCCTCTGAGGGTTTAAAATCATGTGCTGGTATCCCTACAGGTGGATTCACTTTTGGCCCTGCAAAGACAACAGCCACTACTTCAATAATAAGGTTTACTTTCTCTACACATGGTACAGGAGGGCTTAATTTTGGGACTCCCTCTCAACCAATTGCAAGTACACCTTCTTCTGCCCTATTCTCACTCAGTAACCCAATTCCAGCTACACAGACTACAGGATTCATCTTCACGGCATCAGTTGCATCAACTCCTGCCCCAGGAGGAGCTAGATTTTCCTTAGGAATAAATGCACCAAAATAAAACTTGAGTAATACTGCTTCCACACAATCTACAGTGATTGCAGGGGTTTTTGAGCTGGGTACCAACAACCTTACTAAAAAGCTGTGGTCACCAGTGCCCCCATCAAACCAGGTGACAGCGTCCACTCCTTTTGCTTTTGGCTCTACTACCAGCTCTGCTACTTATTCTGTAATAACCACAGTGTTCTCATTTACCAGCAGTAGTGCATCCTAGCCTGGGAGCACAAATTCCAGTGTTGTCTCAATAGGGATGCTGCTCAACCAACAGCATCTGCAGGATTACTCCTCATTCCTGCTACCCAAGCCTGTTCTCTGAACATAACAGAATTAAACTAGAAATCAATAACAAAAAAATACTAAAAATTTTCTAATCCCCAAATAGTTGGAAATTAACAATATACCTTAAATAACTGAAAAGTCAAAGAAAGAAACCACAAAGGAAATTGGAAAATATTTTGAACTGAATGATAATTACAGTATTTTAAAATTTATGGAATGCAGTTAAAGAGGTTAGAGGGAGATCTATAGCTTTAATTAGAAAGGTCTAAATTTAGTTAGAAAGAACTACAATTTAGTTAGAAAGGTCTACAATGAATTATCTAATTTCTACCTTAAAAGCTAAAAACAGAGAAAACTAATCCCACAATAGAAGAAAAATAGTGAAGATGAGAGTGGAAATTAATATAAAAGAAAGCAGACAATATAGAAAACAAAACCAAATGTTTCAAAAGGAGGAAGTGAAATAGTCTTAACAGAGAATATTATGTACGTAGAACATTCAAAGGAATCTACAACAAAAAATATTGGAAGTATTAAGTGAATTTAGGTAGGATGCTAGATATTAGGTGTATTAGTTTTCTATTACTACAAACTTAGCAGCTAAAACGCAATGTATATTTATTATCTCACAGTTTCTGCGTGTCAGAAGTCTGGGTACAGCTTATCTGAATCCTCTGCCTAGGATCTCACAAGGGTGCAATCAAGGAATTGGTCAGGGCTGGGTGTCTGTCTGGCAGTGTCAACTGAGGAAGAAGCCACTTCCCTGTAGATGTATGACCTTGGATTAGTTATTTAACCTCCCTATAGGTTTAGTACCTCATCCGTGAAATGGGATCATAATACTTGTACCTAAGTACTCAATAAATAATACTTATTATTAATAATCTCCATGGTGTACTTGAAAATTTGGCTGAATAATTTTGTATTTGTTGGTCACACACTTTCAGATTCTGGAATAAAAATGCTGTAATATCTCAAGTATCATAGTAATACCTTATTACTTCACATAATACCTCAAAAGTGTTAAATTTGTAAAAGTTTTAAAAAAGCAATTAGCCAAACAGTAGAAACCAACTGAGGGTAAACTCTCCTTTTTACTCAATGGTGTCTAAGTATTTGAGATTTGAGATTTCTTTTTCTCTCCAAAAAATATCTCATGGCTGCTAAGTCAAAAACTTTAGAAAATGACTTGGGTAGAGGTGTGTGTTACAGCGAGGCTACCCCCACAACTATAACAATTCAAGTCAAATTTCTATGGATGAAAGGAGAGACCATAATTGCCAGACCTCCTTACCAGAAACTGGTCTTTGTGTCTGTATTAGTGATTTGATATTCCTTAGTAATGGTAGAACTTCAGTAAATATCTTATACTACTTCAGTCAACTATAGTCAAACAGGTGAAGCCGAGAAGGTATTTTCTGTCTGTCTGTCTCTCTCTCTCACTGAAATCAAACACCCAGTCTTTAAATTTTCACCTATTGCTGTATCATCATTTCCATGTGAGAACATCCTTTATTATTTCCAAGAGTAACATATCATTACAAACCTTCAGTGGCAATAAAGCAACAATTGAGTATTAGTTTCCACCATTTCTATGGTAAGGGTTTAAGGTAGGAAGTATGCCATTACAAGAGTTAGCTTCTGAAGGACTATATTGGGCAATTGAAACAATGATATATTGTTTCTTAGGAACACTTAAAGTCACCAGAAAAGAACTAGACCATACATGAGAATTTGGGAGGGATGCTGCACTTTCAAGATTGATGCGATTGGAATTGGTTGAGGAGACAGTGCAGATGAAAGTTATGCTGAGTTTCCCCGCATGGTCTCCACAATACACAGAGGACTCTGGTAGAACCAAAGCCTCCATGGAACACCTGTTCCACCTGCCACTACCTTTAAAAGTTTACTAAAATTAAGGGAAAGAATGGCCCTATTTCAGAAGACTCATCCATGTCATCAGTAAATTCATTCATGACACCAACTAGAGGCTGATCTGTGTTATATCTTCAACCCCAATACAAATGAGCAGCTTTTGGATTACCCAGAAGTTCTTCATGGGCCATATTAATGGAAACTCCTCAGTCCTGCATTGTCATTGCTATCTGCTCTGACTCTATACATTCAAGCCAGCCCACCCCATCCATGTCATATCCAGACAACAGCATGTAAATGCAAGTACTTCAGAATTGTTTTCTACCACAACCCAACTCTCCTCACTTTATTCCCCAATTTGGTTCTGTTCTGTTCAAGTTCCTCCTAGCTCCTGACTCATGATGTTCTTTAATGTCTAAGGTTTATAGCCTTCTTTTTTTTTTTTTCTGTTCCTGGCTTTTATGAATAGGACTTTCCCCTCAGCTTTGGCCTTTGGGATTCAAACTATGGCACTAGTCCAACTGTTTTAGGTTCTGTGATACATCTGGGTTCTGTTAATATATCAGAAATCTTGTAGTGCTCCAGAAAAGTTCCCATCTGGTGGGTTTGGCTATAAGTGAAGATCTGAAAGATTGAATCCTGATCAAGTGAATTAGAGAATATTTGGGAGAATACTGAGAAAGGATAGAAGGTATTGGGTGGGACCTAATATTTACCTCAGAGTGGCAGACAATAAGGATTGTTCACTTCCCTTGCTGTTAAAGCATCAGCCTTCATTGCTACATTGCACTAATAGTGAGCTGCTAAAGATGGGGGCCATTGCCATGAAATGCCTGTGGTTGACTAATGGCCACTATTTGAGAAAATCTGGATGGCCCAGGTTGCTGATTACTATAATGGGAAAAACGTTGTCCTACTCATAAATTTCATCAAATCCTCGTCCTAGTTAGGAAACTCAGAATGTCAGTCACATATTCACTATCTCTGAATAGCCTTAATTATGACATCCAGGCCCTCCCCTACAAAGCAGATCCTCAGAGCAGAGACTGTCACCCGCCAAGCTCAAGACTGTCCAAATTGTCATTTTGGAAATTCCCTCTTTGAAAACTTGGGCAAGTAGAAGCCTTCCAACTTGTTAGGAAGGAAGGAAGAACTCCTGCACCATGAAATATCACAACTTTAGACAATGATGATAACTGTAGTCTCTAAAATGTGGTCACACGTGAGTTGTCCAGACCCAGAATCAACATTGCTATGCTGAGTGAAACCAGACTTCCTGTTGAAGGGCAGCCCCTGAGAAGGATTCCAGCTGCAGTTTTCCTTGTAGAGATCTCCACCCTCTAGCATGAAGGCTATCAGGTGTTGGCTTTACAATTGGACAATCACTTGTCTCAAAACTCCCCAACATGCTGAGAGGTATTAGTGAACTTCTGGTGACCCCACACGTACCCTTCAAACTCAATTCCAGTACTTCTGACCTAGCATTAGGACTTGGAATGATGGGAAAGAGAAATTGGATCTAGATGAAGGTAGTGTCAACAGAGAACAAGCTGATTGTCATGAGAGAGCTTGACCAGAGTAGGAAAATCATCTGGTCTTTCAGGAATGAAAACTAGAATATACCTGGATTTCCCCTCACCAGATGTTGCAAGCAGCAATTCTTGATCACTAATTCCATCTTCTGCCTACCACTTAGGGCAAATGCCAGTTAGGTGCAAACAAAGTTTTTAATAGTTATCACCAGGTTGTCATGCTTATCAATGGGACCAGCGGAACACTAATGTCAACAAAACCATTTGAGATTCTCAGTGCTGTCCTGATAAACATCTCCTTTGCTTGCTCTGATCCCAACATGCAGAAGACAGTCACTAATTTGGAAAAAGAAGGGGAGACAAAAGAGGGTGGTCCTACCCAAGTGCATGAAACATCTGAGTTGTAGAATACTTTAATGACATAGAAGAGCATGTGAGCTTGGATGAAAGGAGAAGGAAACAGATATTGTTTAGGTGGAGAGTGGCTAAGAGTGTGGGCTCTGGAATCTGAGATCCTGGATTGTAATCCTGACACTACCACTGACTAGCTGTGTGATCTTGGACTACTCACTTGCAGTCTACGTTTCCTCATCAAAACCCAGGGATATAACTCTCTACACTTTCCATTCCATTTTGCTGTGAACCCAAAACTGCTCTACAAAATAAAATCTATTAAAAGATTGACCCAAGGATAATAGTACTTGCCTCAAAGATTGTTGTGTAGACCACGTGTATCAGTTTTGAGGTTATTGTCTCAGCCTGAAACCCATCCATCTATACTCTGCTTTGTGATGCTGGGACAGGGACCCCACAAGCCACATTTCTTTTTTGCCAGCTGGCTTTCTGGTAGGCTGTGCCCATGGAGACACTAGAAGAAGACTGTAAGCCTGGAGCAAGAAGAGATCTGCTCCTATCTGTGTGCTTCTTGTAGGTTTTATTTGCCAATGTATATCACCCTGACAACACTTCTTCACTCCAGCAGCTGCAGTTCCTACTGGAAGCAGTAGCTGAATCCAGCTTTTCATTTTTCTAGCACTTGCAGAACCAGCCTTATCACACCCCCCTCAGAGACACCAGCTCTAGCCTCCTCAGAAATCAAGGTCTCAGCTTCACGGGGCCACTCTTCCAAGTTCAGAGTCAGCAGTACCATCTAAGCAGTTCCCTCATCTCAGAGGTCTGAGTTTCAGTTCCTCATGGTCCCTACTTCAAGCCTCTACGTTTTAATAATTTCAGCTTCTTCTCTTTGTTCCCCCAGGCACGGTTGCTGCTACTTGCAGTTGCTATCTATGTGACACGTTTAGACATGTTTCCTTTTACCTTTTTAGTTACCTAGGAAACAACTTTATTATGCCTCGTTACCAATTCTTTATAGTAAACTCTCTGTTCCTAAAACTGATGTGGTTTCTGTCTCTGACTGGGCCCAGATTGATATACTATATAGCTAGCATTTATTGAGTACCTGCTATGTGTTAAGTCCTGTTATAAGAATTGTATATGTTTTCACTAATC
The DNA here is from genome assembly GCF_003265705.2 of Callorhinus ursinus. NCBI lineage: Eukaryota > Metazoa > Chordata > Mammalia > Carnivora > Otariidae > Callorhinus > Callorhinus ursinus. Next base: position 3,757,134 of record NW_027397126.1, read on the forward strand.
TAATCTCACTCCCAAACACGGTGTTAAAGTACTATGAAGGGACTATCACAATGGCTGGCCCATAGTAAGTATTCATTTAGTGTTAGCCACTCTCTTCGTTTGGGTAATGCCTTAAACAGACCCTGAAACAAGGACTCCTAGGTTGCAGGTGGTTTACTGGGGAGGTAGCATAAGTCATGAATTGGGGAAACTGAGGCAGGAAGGGATGACAATAACCAGTAATATGTGCATTGATGAGCAGGTTACTGCTATGGACAAGTGGGGCTCAGTCCTACTGGGAACCCCCTTTGAGAAGGCTACTATGACATGCCTCTGAAGTATCCCATCAGAGCACAGGGAGGATGGGCATTTATATACCCTGTCCCATCTCCCACGGGCACTAACTCCCCCGCATTTCCAAGTTAGCCAAATAGATAAGGGGCAAGGCATTAAGAGCATCTGTTAAAGCTATTATCCTTATGGGTGTAGACTATGGACTGGCCCGGTAAAGGCCATGAAAAATGTTTTCCTAATACAAATCACAAAACTGACACAGAAGCAAGGGAAGAAGCATCAACAATGTCTCACATGTAATAGGCATTCAGTAAGTGTTTGTTTAACTGAACTATTGATGGTAAGATTCTGCCAGGAATGCTATTTGACTAACAAGAAAGCACTTGGTAAAATTTTCTCTTGAGTAGAGTAGAATTTTCCTTGAGTAGAGGGATTTAATTCTAACCCCCCCTCCCCCAGCCAAAAGTTAACTGGCTATTAGAATATAGCAGCAACCATTGAGGATTGCTAGCATGTCACCTTGGAACTCAGTATAGTAAAGGAACTAGACAGTCACATTCCAAAGATGGTCTTTGTTTAGAGGTATATGGGATTATTTTTTTGGTATGGTAAATACTTAAACATATTTACATGTTATTCAAGGAGAGGCTGAAGGTAATAGGAAAGACAAGGAATAATGTTATGGAACAGAGAAGGGATTTGGGGTACAAGGGAAGAAATTAGCCTTCAGAAGTAATAAGACATACTTTTTCCATGCGATAGAGAAGAATGGTGTGGCTGAACATAAATACTGTGTGTGGTAGGGAAGAGGGAAACAGGGTTGAGGAAGTTCTACCTGGTAGCTCCAATTCTCTTTCTAACTTAAAAAGACTGAGGGTAAGGGAAAATGATGGTGGAGGTAATAGGATAGTAATCTTAAAGAAAATGTTGAGAGGAAGTCAGCAAGATGGCAAAATAGGAGGTCCCCTGCTCATCTTTCTGATCAGTGACAATAATTTGGCAGCAGACATGGACAAGAGTACATCTCTGGGAGCTTTGAGAGATCCAGCCACAGGCCAGGAGCAGTCTTGTCCTCCCAGGAGCTCAGCAGGAGTCATGTCCATCCCAGCCCCTGAAGGTAGGCCTGCCAATTTCTGTCCCACTGAAGATCCTAAAAAGACCCTGTAATTCAGCTGTAGCTCTGCTCAGCTGTAGCCCAGGCACAGTCCTTCCTGCCCAGGGTCTGGGTAGGAGACATACACATCCTTGCCCCCAAAGCAGGCCTGCTGATCTCTGTCCAATGGCAGATCTTAGGGCAGGCCTATACCCAGCCCCAACCCCTCCCAGCCATGGTCTATGAGCAGTCTTGCCAGCCCAGGGACCTGCCAAGAGACATGTCTATAAGTTCCACTGGAAGCAGTCCCAGTGACCTTGATCTGATGGTGGAGCCTGAAGTAGTGGCCCAGTGACTTGTCACCAGCCCCTTTCAGCTGCAGTCTGGGAGCTGTTCTGCCTGCTTAGGGGCCTGGCAGGAGACACACTGCTCTGTGTTCACAAAGGTAGGCCTGCTAACCTCAGTCTGACTGCAGATCCTGAAGGAGCCCTGTGACCCAGCTCTAGCCCTACTTTGCCAAAGTGCAGGAGCAGTCCTGCCTGCCCAGGAACCCAGCAGGAGGCACCTGTCCTGTCCCATCCATGTCCCTGAAGGTGGGCCTGTAGACCTTGGTCCCAGCATTGGGCCCTGAAATACTGCGACTCAGTTCCAGCCCCTCTCAGCTTCAGTCCAGGGCCCCACCCAATAGACCCACCGAGTGACCTACAGAGGGCCCTCCCAGGGACCCAGCAGGAACCACAGCCATCTGTGTACATGGTAACAGGCACACAGTCTGTTGACTCAACTGTGGACTCTGAAGTGATCCCTTGTCCCAGCACCAGCCCTATTGACCAAGGTCCTAGAAGTAATTCCATCCTACTAGAGATCAGAATGAACACCCACCCAAAGCCCCTGATAACAAGTCCACAAACCAAGGACCCCACCGTGGATCCTGTAGCAGCCATGTGATCTGGCACCAACCCCACATGCCTCTTACCCAGGGGCAATACCATCAGCCCAGAGACCCATCAGAGGAAGGTCTTTACCTGCCAAAGCCAGTCTGCAAAGACTAGAAAAGGGTTTGCTCTCTCAAATGCAGAGACACCAGCACAAGGCTACATGGATCAGGAACAATCAGGCAAACATGACACCACAAAAGGAAACTAATAAAGCTTGAGTAACAGACTCCAAGAATTGGAGATCTGTGAACTAGTGACAAAGCATTCAAAACAATCATCTTAAAGAAGCTCAATGAGATGCAAGAGAACACAGATATGCAACTAGATGAAATCAGGGAAACAATGCATGAACAAAATGAGAAATCTGAAAAAGAAATTTAAACCAAGAAATCTTGGAGCTGGAGAATATAGTCACAGAACCAAAAAATTCAATAGAGATTCAACAGAAGAACTGATCATGCAGAAAAAAGAATTAGCAAACTTGAAGACAAGTCATTTGAAATTAGCCCCTTAGAGGAACAACAACATCAAAAGAATGAAGAATGAAGAAAGCATATTGGACCTATGAAACCATCAATAAAATGAATATATGGCATTATGGGAGTCCCATAAGGTGCAGAGGGGAGGCAGAAAGATTACTTAAAGAAATAATAGCTGAGAGCAGGCCAAATTTTGGGAGGGATATAACATCCAGAGATATATGAGGCTTAAAGGACTCTAAGCAAGATGAACTCGAAGATTACCCTAAGACTCATTATAATCAACTTGTCCAAAATCAAAGAAAAAGAGAGAATTATGAAAATAGCAAGAGAAAAGTAACTCAATACATACAAAGGAAACCTCATAAAGCTATCAGTGGATTTCTCAGCAAAAACCTTGCAAGCCGGGAGGGAGTGGGATGACATTCAATGTGCTAAAAGAAAAAAAAAAAACCTGCCAAGCAAGAATACTATGCCCAGGAAAGCTGTCCTTCAGGAATGAAGGAGAGATAAAGACATTCCCAGACAACAAAGCTGAAGGAGTTCATCACCACTAGACCTGGCATACAAGAAATGATAAGGGAGTTATATTTGAATTGGAAGGATGTTAGGTACCAGCATGAAAACATATGAAAGTATAAAACTCACTGTTAAAGTTAAGGATATAGTCAAATCCAGAGTACTTTAATACTATAATGGTGGTGTCTAAATCACCTTTAATTCTAGTATAAGAGTTAAAAGACAGGGGTGCCTGGCTGACTCTGTCAGTAGAACATGCAACTCTTGATCTCCCAGGGTCATGAGTTCAAACTCCATGTTGGGCATGGAGCCTACTTTAAAAAAAAAATTAAAAGATGAAAGTATTAAAAATAGCTATAGCTACAATAATTTGCCAATGGGTGCACAACATAAAAGGATGTAAATTGTGCCATCAATAGCATGAAGTGTGCAGGGGGATAAAAATGCAGTTTTTCTATGCAATTGAAATTATGTTGTTATCTGCTTAAAATAGATTGCTATAAGATATTTTATGAAAGCCTGATGGTAACCACAAAGCAAAAACCTACAGTATATATGCAAAAGATGAAGAGAAGAGACTCAAAGCATGCCACTATGGAAAATCATCAATTCACAATGGGAGATGGTAGAGGAAGAAGAAAGGAACAGAGGAAATACAAAAAAGCCATAAAACAATAAGATAACATTTGTAAGTCCTTACCTATTGATAATTACTTTGATAATTATTTGAAATGTAAATGGGTTAAATTTTCTAATCAAAAGGCATAAAGTAGCTGAATGGATAAAAACAAAAGTACAAGACCCAACTATATGCTGCCTATAGGAGACACTTCAGCTTTGAGAACACATTGACTGAGGTTGCCAGAGGGCAGGGGTTGGGGGGATGGGTGAAATAGGTGAAGGGGATTAAGAAGTACAAACTTCCAGTTATAAAATAATTAAGTCATGGGGATGAAAAGTACAGTATAGGGAATACAGTCAATAATATTGTAATAACTTTGTATGGTGACAGAGAGTAATTATACTTATCATGGTGAGCGTTTTGTAATGTATATAATCAGTGCATCACTTTGTTGTACACCTGAAACTACTACAATATTATATGTCAACTATACTTCAATTAAAAATTAAAAAGCACAGGGACGTCTGGGTGGTGCAGTTGGTTAAGTGTCCAACTCTTGGTTTCAGCTCAGGTCATGGTCTCAGGGTTGTGAGATTGAGCCCCATGTTGGGCTCTGTGCTCAGTACAGAGTCTGCTTAAGTTTCTCTCTCCCTCTCCCCGTACCCCTCCCCCACTCTCCCAATTAAATAAATAAATCTTTTTTAAAAAATTAAAAAGCACAGGTGTTTGCTTGAAGTTAGGGACACAGCAGGCAATGTGACTGGCCCCAAGCTGTGGAGTAGGAGGCCAGAAGGAGATCTCTTCCACAGTTCAGGGCTGAGATGGATCCACTCAGGTAGTCTTGTTCTGTTACAGTCCACTGGTTCCTGCTGGCCATGTCTCAGCATATGACACAGCTGAGCCAATGTCTTGTCTATGACCATGTCAAGTGAATAGAGCTGTTGCTTCTACACTTGCTGCCAACCTTTGTTGCCTCTGCAAAGACAGGAGGCACAAGACGCTGGAGCTGTGTCCATCAGCATGCTGCCCAGAAAGAGCCCTCCTGCCCCACCCCAGAACTGCCTAGTGCTAGATCTAAGCCAATGAGGGGATTTTCTGGGACAGCATTCTAAAACAAGTTCAGTGCCAGCAGGGAGGAGACCAGTTTAGGGAACTAGTGTGAGTGGAGGTTCACCTCCACTGGAGTGGAGGTGAGTGGAGGTCAGAATTGCTGACCACTAGGCATCAAATAAGGAAGAGCTGGAAGAGACAGAAGAGAAGAGAGACTAAGTGAGGGGGCCAATGTAAAACCAGAGATGAAAGGATGTAGAGAAAGGGCTGGAAAGTTCTGTTTGAGGTCTGAACCCCAAGAACTTTGAGTTCTCCATGGGAGCTTCATGTGATCTCACCAAATGGAGCAGATCTGTCAGAGCAACAGGATAACCTGGGCCCATCCCCCAGAACTCCCCGAGGCTTCAAGCATATTCCTTGTGCCCAGACGGGCTGTGGGCTCCCCAAGAACACTCTTCTCTAGCTGCAACCTCAAGACGCCAGCTTTAACATATGGCCTTCATACAAGACACAGGGGCCCTCTTAGAATAGGCACAGTGTTTTTCATGTGAGGACATCATGGGCATGGAGAGCTTGGGATCCTTGGATCTGCCACTGGACATTCCCCTGGTGTGGATTTTGGCAGGAGGGATCCATACTGGGCAATAGTCCAGTGCAGACAGTGCTGGCCAGAATCCTGGTTCCCTGACCTGGCCCACTGCCCTCCTTGGCTATCAGACAAGGTTTGCAGAGCCCACAGATATCTGTGCCCATTGGAACAGCTAGGGACCTGCAGGATCTGGAGATACAAGAGGGTCCCTTTTGTCTCCTTCTGTCCTCACTAATGACCTACGTCCCTTCCCAGGATGGCAGCTGGAGGATTGGCCTCTGACCAGAGGAATACAAAGCTGTTCTTCAAGGGGTGGCCCATCTGTCGAGAGTGAACACACAGGTGCCCATGGGCGGCTCTGACCCTCACCTACACTCCTAGCTGAGGTGCGGGCTGTGAGCCAGGCCAAGGTAAGCCATGTCCACATTTTGGAAGACATGCCAATTTGACTGTCAACCCTGTGTCACTGCTAAGATGTGAGCTGTGGCAGGCACACCCTTCTTACAACTTTCACTGAATCTTTGGCATAACCTATTGCAACTTACACATGGCATCCTCCGGTTGGTATGCCCACCCATGTGGGGAGTTCCCAAGGATCTTTGAATCCTTGCCCTTAAATCATCTCACCTGCCTGCTCCTTCCCTTGGGCAACTCTCTTGGGCAACCACACCACTCTTCACTCTCTCCATTCTTCTCTCCATTTTCTTGACCCCACCCTGTCTCCCAACAACACACACACACACACACACACACACACACACACACACACACACACACAGTTTGTCACAAGACCAGTGCAGTTGAGTTATTTTGTGCCATCCCTTCTGAGAGCTGTTTCTGTTCGTCAGTGCCCTCTGTCCCTGAGCGTGGCTCTGTCCCCATAGTTCTGTGCCTTCCCACTCCAAGTATTATGGCAGATATAGGATACAAAATCCCCTCTCTTAACCAATCATGGATTCAGCCTGACGATAAGGGAAACGTCCTGCAGATGTGTAGGATGTTTTGCCTGCCCAAGTGCCTCACAATGACTGGATGTGGTCAACAGGGCAGCTTGGGTTGGTACATTTGAGAGGAGGAGACGGACCTCAGAGAGGGGTTCAATGATTTGCCCACACAATTAGTGACAGAAGTAGATTTCAAGCCCTGATCTGGAGTTTTTCTTCTCTATCTTTCCACTACATTGCTTCTCCAAAGACAACACCAACCAAAGTGTGGCTCCCTCTAGAACTGGTGTCAGTTCTAGAACTGTTTGTTGCTGGTCCGTGACAAGATGAGGAGCTTGTGGCTTGCTAGGAAAATAAAATCTTAGTGATGCAGTTGATTTACACTGGCACAAACTCTCTAAGGCAATGCCACCCCCATGCCCCACAGCCCTGGTCCTGAGGGCTGGCCAGCATGAGGCTGGACCCCTTGCAGAACCAGGCTTTGCCTCCTGTGGGAGGGGAATGGGTTGCAACAGAAGCTGAAGGCACAGGGGGCATGGTCGTGGAATAATCACAGCCCTCCAAGGGTGAAGAGGACCCCGTGCAGCCCAGACTTGGCCCAAGCCCAGGCCTGGAGAACAGTGCTACTCCAAGAGCCCGACTGCAAAGGCTTTTGTGCTTTTGTTTACCAAGTTTCCTCACCTGTAACGCAGCTGTGCCAGCCCTGGGCCTGTTGACCCTCGAGCCCCTTCCTAGCTTTTTGCCTGCCTCGCTGCACGTGGCAGGGGGACTGCCCCCTGCAGGATGTTTCCCAGAATGACCTCCCACTAGGCCCAGCCTGTGAGAGGGGCTGGCTGGAGACAGGCAGGAAAGAGGAAGGGAGAAGCCGCGGAATTTCTTCTGCCTTCTTCTCTGCATCCCAGGGCGGCCAACTTGTCCCAGTTTGTCCAGGACTCTGCTGGTTTTAGCGCTGGAAATCCCATGTCTCGGGCACCCCGGCAGTTCTGGGAGACCCAGGAGGGTTGCTTTCAGCAGTGTTTCTCCAGGGACTGGGTCACTTCCGTGGCTCCAGCTCCCGCTGGAAGGCTCCTCCCTCCCCTGTCCCAGAGCAGGCTGTGCTTCCAGCCTCCGCGAGCTTCCAGCTCCTCCCTCCCCTGGGCTCTGTAGCAAACTGCCCTCCCAGGGTCCCTTCGGCTTCCCGCGACTGCCACTGTCCGGGTGGCCGCTTCAGCCTTCCCGGGTTCTCAGCTCTTCCCTCACCTGGGACACCAATTCCTTCTATTAATTCCCACTGCCGCTGACACTTGAAGTGGTTTCTGTTTTACTGCTTAGACCCTGACCAGTGCCACGGGGACAATGGTACTGACTTTATAGCCTTATCACGAGGATTAAATTAGTTACATAAACCACTTAGTGTAGCGCTTGGCACATGGTAATTGCTTGTTAAATGTGAGCTGTGTGGTGTGAAATAACATTTACGTGCACTTGCCATGTGCCTGGCACTCTGCTAATCACTTTACACCCATTATCTTATTTAAGCCCTATCACCCTTATACCTGGGTTAACATGTTCCTGAGTTAATTGCTTAGTAAACCTGTCTGTGTTTCACACCTAGCAATCCCCAGGTTCTTCTGGAGTCCTCCCCTTTGTGACACCAACCATACCGTTGATGTAGTGAGCACGCTCTCAGGCTCTCGGGACACAAAGAGAAATGAGACAGTAACTTGCACACGATGGACAGTCTCTTGGAGGAGACTCGTGCGTCTGCCAGCTGATCTGTCCCAGCGCGGGGTGGGCGCTGCCATGTCAGTGGGAGCAGCTGTAGGACAGAGGGGCGCTGGACTGTCTGGCTTTGGATCTAGGTTCTGCCGAGTTCTACACCTGTGGCCACCTACCATAAGGAAGAAAGTTCTTTTTAAACCCTCTCTGCCTCAGTTTCCTCCTATGGCAAGAGTACTATTTTCATGGTACCTATTTCATAGGGGATGTTTTGAGGATTAAAAGAGTTAATATTTTTAAAGTGCTTAGAATAGGGACACCTGGGTGACTTAGCAGCTTAAGCATCTGCCTTTGGCTCAGGTCATGGTCCCAGGGTCCTGGGATCGAGTCCTGCGTCGGGCTCCCTGGTCAGTGGGGAGCCTGCTTTTCCCTCTGCCTGCCGCTCCCCCTGCTTGTGCTCTCTCTCTCTCTCTCTCAGATAAATAAATAAATAAAATCTTTTTTTTAAGTGCTTAGAATAGTGGCTGGCATGCACTAAATACTATGCATTTGTTAAATATGAACCAAATCAACAAGGTGAACCCCTAGTAGGGGGGAATCTAGAGAACGGTGTCACCTGAAGGCTTCACAAAGGAGGTGACATTGGAACTGAATCTTGAAGAAATTGCAGAAGTTTTTCGGGTACAGAAGAAAGCATCTAAATCACAGGAGAATTATGCACACAGGCATAGAGTTGTGAAAGGGCCTGGTGTGTCTGAGGAGTGACGAGAAGTGAGTAGCTGGAGTTTGGTAGTAGGAGAGGAGGCTTGAGATTTATTTTGGGGTACATTGGACAGGGCCTTGAGTGACATGCTAAGGAATTCAGGTTTTATTTTGAGGAAGGGAAGAGGAGGCAAATAGAAGGTTTTAAGTTGGAGAGGGCGAAATGATCAGCTTTGTTTTGTTGGTATGTCATTCTCATGTCACTAGAAGCTTCGAGCTGAAAAACCCAGTTCAGTTGTAATAAAAAAATATAGTAGAACCAAGTAGCCCCAGATTGGAAACAACCCAAATGTCCATCTGTAGAATGGACAAATAAATTGTGTGGTATATTCATACAGTGGAACACTATACAGCACCAATAATGAAAGAATTACTGCTATATGCAAAGAACATGGATGAATCTCCTAAGCTTGATGTTGAGCAGAAGAACCCAGACACAAAAGGGTAAATCCTATATTATTCCATTTGTATAAAGTTCTTAAACAAACAACACTAATCTGTGCTGTTAGAGGTCAGGACAGTGGTTTACTTGAGGGAGGAGTAGTGACAGAGAAGGGACCCAAGTAGGGTTTCTGGGCTGCTGGCAATGTTCTGTGTCTTGAACTTGACCTGGGCCCTGAATCCATATGCACACACATTTTACGATCAAGTTCAAGACACAGAATACTTGTACATTAAAGCAACAACAACCACCTTTTTAGTGATGTATAATATACATAGAGAAAAAATCCACTTCTTGTTTTAAAGTACAAGTGGGAGACATTCAACCCTCCAGAGATCCAACTGCTCCTTGACCATACTGGGATATAGGGAAGCCGTGAACACAGATGTCCTTACAAAGCTGGTGCCCCCAAGAGAGATGGGCCCTCTTTTAAGTGTTGCCAGATGACCCCAATATTATGCCTCTAGATGCATTCACGTGCAAACGGCTGGTCTGCATCATCATTATGTGTTTCTAAAGACCAAATTTCAAGCACGTTAAACAGTGCTGTAAGAAGAGATAGGAGGAACCAGGATTTGGGGTGAAAATCAAGGGACACTTCAGCCTTATCTGTAATGGTTTACATTTTTACATGGAAAATGCATTCCAGCATTCCTTGTATATTTACACTTACCCAGAAATAAGGCACAGCTCTGCCTTGTCATTACATGGTGATGGAGACTGCTGGGTAACTAGGATTGAAAATCGCAGGCCTGGATTAGTGCCATTGCTAATTAATGGCTTGTGTTTCCATAGTGCCCTGTGGATTGACCCTTATAACACCTCTGTGAGGTAGACGGATGGTGTTGGGAACAATCTGCAGATAAGAAAACTGAGGATCCTAGCAGTTACATGAGCGGCCCCTGGTCAAACAAGCAGTTGGTAGAAAACCGGTATCGTCATCATAGTCCAAGTCTTTGTTATCTCTTGCTTGGACAACTACAATAGCTTACTAGTTGTTTCCCAGGATTTACTATGCTCCCCAATAAATTGTCCACACTGAAGCTAGAGTGATCTTTTAAGAATGCTGTGTCACCCCTTGGCTTAATACTCTTCATTGGCTTCCCAGTGATCATAGGGTAAGGACTCAAATCACCAACAGGACTTACCAGGCCCGTCATTGCTGGGCCCCACATGCATACCTCTCCAGCCCCATCATGGTGCAAGATGGCCCCATCTCATACCGTGTTCCTTCTTGTTCTTTATGCTCCAGCCAAATTGAGTGTCTGGTCCCTGAAACCTGCCATATCCCCTGCAACCACAAGGGCCTTGGCATGTGCTGTTCCCTTTGAGGTGGATGCTCTTTCCTCCCCCTCTTTGCCAAGTCATCTTCTATTCATCCTTGAGATACCAATCAATGATTGCTTCTTCACAGAAGTCTGTGTTGACTTTCCTGAGTTAAATCCTCCCATGACAACTACTTAGAGAACCATTGACTTTTACTTTCATAGGCTTCACCACAGCTGTGATTTGCTACTGATTTATTTTTTCATTGTCTGTCTCTCGCACTAGAATGGAGGTTCTGTGAAGGTGGGAATCTTGTCTTGTTGGCCACTCTTTCCCTTAGTTCCATGCCTGGCAACTCTAGGTTGATAGCTCTAGGTTGATAGCTAGTGAATCCCTGCAGGAATTAGTTATATTAATCAGCAACTGATATATTAATTCTATCATGGAGTCTACACCTGAGCTCCAGTGGGGGCTCCGTCACCCTCTGTTTAAGCTTCAGCAAGTCCCACTCCTCTCTGAGCCTCAGTTTTGCCATTTGTACAATGAAAATGTTGGACCAGCTGATCTCTGAAGTCTCTTCCAGTGCTAGATTATTCTCAAACTGAGAGTCAGGAAACTAGCTTCCCTATTTTCTTCTTGAAGCTCTGTGCTCTGGCTACAAAAATGAGATGGAAACTTGTCAAACATTTGAGTTTGACATGGGTCACTTTCTGTGCCTTCAACAGACACCTCTTGATGGGTGGACTTGCCCAGTTAAGGAGCCCCATTCTCCTTGTTTCCCTTCAGCGTTATTGCAGTTTGAAATTATGTTAGTCTTTTCAAGGAAAAAATAATTCCAAGAGACTTAATAAGTGACTTCCAGTTAACGAGAAAAGCAATTTTTGGAAAACAAAAGGCCGTTTTTTTGAAGAATTGTAGAAGTTAAAACATAGGAGAACCTGGGTGGCTCAGTCGGTTAAAGCGACCGACTCTTGATTTCGGCTCAGGTTATGATCTCAGAGTTGTGAGATCGAGCCCCCGATTGGGCTCCTGCTGGACGGGTAGCCTACTTAAGATTCTCTCTCTCCCTCTCCCTCTGCCACTCCCCCCCTGCTCTGGCACACACGCGCTCTCTCTCTCTAAAAAAAAAACAAAAAAAAAATTAAAACATAATTAGAATAATCATCTCTTGATTTAGAGACCAAGCCTTGGCTCTGCTGAGTTCTTACTGCCTATGTGACCTTGGACAAATTACTTCAATCTGCTGATTTCCTCCAACCCTCCCTGTAAAATGGAGGCAATAGCAGAACCCATCCCAGAGGACTGTCCTAAGGATCGAATGACAGGATGTATTTAATCACATAGTTAAGTACCTGGCACACCATAAACAAACCTTCAACAAAGTGTGGCCACTCTAATCATAATTATTATATGACAATACCTAAAAAGTTTCTTCAACTCAGGCTATGAACACAACTGGCAAAAGCACAACAGAGCATTGCATGCTCAGGAACGGGGTGAGCGGGTCTCGTTTGTTGTTAGGAGCCAAAAGATTCCACTACCTGAGTAAAGACAACATTAAACTGAGGAAGTAGGTGGTAGGGGTTAGGAGCAAGCTTTTTTGCCCCTCTGATCCTTGGCTTCCTTGTTAGTACAAGAGACCCTAATCACATCACCAGGTTGTTGTAAATTAAGGTTAAATGTCATCATGCCTATAAAGCGCTTAGCGTGACCTGGCACATAGCGCTCAGTAAACGGTAGCCTCTGTTACCGCAATTATTATTATTATTATTATTATTATCACTACTACTACTACTACTCTTGAGCTAGAGCCTTTGCAGCCCTTGGTGACCAGTGCAGGCGGCTGAAGTTAGAGCTCCTGGTGCATCATCCAAACCGGTTCTCAGGCTTCTAAATTCTGTGTCAAGTAAACTTCTGGGCCATTTAAAACACAAAAGGCGAGGCGAGCCCCCCCACCCCGCCCCGAAGTGCCCCGGATTTTCAAAGGGAATGCCGGTGCTTGGAAGAAGTTGTGATGCCCCGGGCATCCGGGGTGGCTCGGTGGGGAAGCCCGCGCCGCGCGGCCCCCAACTCCGGCCCGGCGGTCTGGGGGCGGGGGGCGCCCGGCCCACCGGCGCGCCCGGCGGGGGCACGGGCGGCCGGGCGTCCACTCGGCCAGGCCCCTGGAGGTGTTCCCAGGTACCCGAGCCTCGCGGCGTTTTCAAGTGCTGGCTGCGGAGCTTGAAAAGGGCCCGCCGCTGGGCCGGGCGTTTTGTGTTTGCCAAACAAAGCATGAAGGGAGAGTGAGCAAAGGGGGCGGGCCGGGCGCGGCACAAAGGCCGGGGGCGGGCCCCGGGCTGGGGAAATACAGTTCAGTGGGCCTGAATTGATACGCTCATCCCCCCCGAAAGCCCCGGGCTGGGCGATCACAGGGCATGAAGGCCTAGCAAAGAGCACTCCGCTGCATTGATCCAGTCCGGAGCGAGCGAGCGAGAGGCTGCCAAGGGGAGGAGGCACGGGTGGGCAGGGAGGGCGTCCGCGGGGGTCCGCAGGGGCCGTCGGCCGCAGATTAGGCGCTTTTCTTGGAAATGTAGGAATCTCCCGGCCCGAGCCAGGGCCCTCCAGATGGATCGTGCCCTCGAACCGAAGGGCCAGGGTAGGAATGACTACCGGGTTTCTGTGCGGAGCGGACACGCCGCGGGGTCGACCACCACAAAGATGCTCTCTCCTCCTCTTCTGCACGAGGTGGAGGGGAGTGGCTGCGCCTTCTCCAGGGCCCTCCCCAGCCCCCCCCCCGCCCACATCCTGTGGGTCAGGGGATGCACAGATGCCTGTGGTCCTCCGCCTTGCCGTGCTCCTCACAGACTCCGCAACTACACAGTGTCTGCCACTGTTTACTGGTTGGAGGAAGGGACAGTTTGGATGGACGGAGGGAAGGACGCAGGCATAGATGTGTGGCTCAACCAGATGGGTTTCTGTTCCCTTCGTTCCTGCCTAACGAGTATTTTTGACTGTGTGGCATTGTCTCATTTGAACATGATGATGGGGTTTTATTTTTCTATTTGTACCATCTCGTGTTTTCCAGATCATTGAACATGGTCGCAAATCTTTTATATAATTAGAGAAAACATCAACAAACATTGTTCCTACTAGAAATAAAGCCGACGGAACAGACTCAAGAGGGACAGGCTTCAGAGAGGCTAAGATGATTCCAGTGTAACTCTTCTCACGGGCGTGGGCCACGATCACCCCGTGCGTAACACAGGACCTGGCACACAGGATTGAACAAATAAACGGCTGGGTCTGCTGCTACTGGAATCCAGTGCCATTGAACAAACGAAATAGCTGAGGTTCAGGGGGCTAAGTGTTGCGCAGCCAGGACTGAAATCTGCCAAATGCAAATCCTTCCCCGCCGCCCCATACAATCCTGAAGGACTTCTTCAAATACCGGCCATTTCATTTCACTCCTCTGTGTTCATTTCTGGACTCTAAGGCCCCAGATTTCCTTTCTGAAGACACAAGGTTTTGTTTGTTTTTGTCGTAATGACACACTCGGCATCATTAAGTGTCCGTGAAGAGGAATCTTTTAGTTGCATTAGAAACGTGGTTTGTGGCCACTGAGAGCCTTGGGAAACGAAGCTCTCCTAGCAGGAAGAGGCAGGCTGCTAATGAACCGGCTTTCTGGGGGTGGGGTTTCTGCATTCTCCTAGGGCTGACTTTAGCATTATTGCCAAGGAAAAGCTTAGGCCCTGTCTGAACGACAGTGTGATTTGTGAGTATAAACAGTTTAGATCTAAGCAAAGCGGTTCTTACCCAGAAAGAGTTTCCCATCCGTAGCCCCTTCCCTGACTTGTAAATCGGAACTGATATAAAATACTTCAAACTTTGCCTTGATTTGAAGTTTACTGAGAGAATCAGGCCAAGTAATTGAGCAAAAATATAGTTTTTGATGTTGTCAGTATTGCTTAAACCGTTTTATATGAAATCCTTGAAACAGTTTTGCACCATAATTTATAGCAATTCCTTTTTTAAAAAAATGTCTTTATGTTGATGTCAGTATTTTTGCTTGTAAGTATCCTTTGCCAGGATTATATTTTCACTGGAAACATTCATCATAGTAATGAGTATCAATCTACTACTTTATTTTTAAATTTAATTCTTACATGTGGTTTTGTGAAATTCTTAAACGTCACATGAAATATTTTTCATAAAAATGCACTGTGCAAATCCACACTGATTTAGCCCATCTGTTTGGATGAACAATTTCTTGGCTTTAGTAGGAAAGAGGGCATGAATATTTCCTTGCAATATTTTTCCTTCCCTGAAAGACCAATGAATGAAATAAGACCTCAGGATTGCGTGAGATAATTTACATACTAATTAGGTAGCATGGTGGAGGGGGGCAGTGGGTGTGGTCTTGAGCAAGTTGCTCATCCTGCCTTAGGTCTCAGTCCAAATGCTGAGGGCTATTAAGAGGCTAAAATGAGATGTGTATGAAAAGAGCCTGGCATGGTAGGTGCTCAAGAAATGTTCATTCCTTTTTACTACTCACAACAGCCACCACTGTCCTCCTTCATAAAAAGGATCGGTTTTCTCACCTATAAAGTAGGGATAATGACACAATAAAGGTAGCACAGTATAGAATATTGACTAAGAAGAGCATGGGCTCTGGACTCAGATTGTCTGGATTTAAATCTCAGCCCCACTATTAACTGCGTGATCTTGGGCAGTTTAATCAATCTCTTCCCCACCCCCGCCACTGTACTACTGTGTAAGGAGCGGGTGGTCAGGGGCTGGTCGTAGTACCTATCACCCAGGGTGGTTGTGAGTATTTAGTGAATTAATGCACCCAGCATAGACCTTCTTAACCTTTTTGTGCATGGCTTCTCTTGTCAGTCAAAGCCTCTGGACCCCTTTTCAGAATAATACTTTTAAATGCATAAATACAATACTTCAGATTACAAAGGGGAAATTAGTTATAGTGAAATAAATGTATCAGTGTATTTTGTTTTCTTAAAGATTTATTTATTTATTTGAGAGAGAGCGAGAGCAAGAGCGAGAGAGAGCGAGAGCGAGAGAGAGAGAGAGAAGCAGACACCCTGGGAGCAGAGAGCCTGACACGAGGCTTGATCCCAGGACCCTGAGATCAGGACCTGACCCGAAGGCAGACGCTTAACCGACTGAGCCACCCAGGTGCCCCGGTGTCAATGTATTTTAAAAACAAATTTGTGGTATATGTGCTTCCTTAATAGTGCATTAAATAAATAACAAGATTTAGCAGGCTCATATCTGCCATTATTTCAAAGCTATAATGAACAAAATGGTATTGTGAAATTCTGGTGACTACAATGTACTGTAAAAATATCTTTGGGGCGCCTGGTTGCCTCAGTTGCTTAAGCCTCTGACTCTTGATTTTGGCTCAGGTCATGATCTCAGGATCATGGGATCGAGGGCTCCCCCCCCCCACCCGCCATCATGCTCCCTGCTCAGAGGGGAGTCTGCTGGAGATTCTTTCTCTCCCTCTACCTTTCCCCGTGCTCTCTCTTTCTCTCTCTCTCAAATAAATAAATCTTTAAAAAAATATATCTGTGATAGGGGTGCCTGTGTGGTGCAGTCGGTTAAGCATCTGACTCTCGATTTCAGCTCAGGTCATGATCTCAGGGTCGTGAGATCGAGCCCCACGAAGGGCTCTGTGCTGGGCCTGGAGCCTGCTTAAGAGTCTCTCTCTGCCCCTCCCACCTGCCCTCCCTCTCTAAAAAAAATAAATAAATAAATAAAAGCTACTCTTTATTTAAAAAAAAGTATCTGTGATATTTCTACTGGTAAAATAAAGTCTCAGGTATAGCTAATATGACTTTGATTTGTTACCTATATTCATAATTGAAGGAATGATTGCTTTCAGTTAGAGATTAATGGAAATTAAGTTGTAATCTTTTCCCATCCAAATTGATGGACACCAGATTAAGAACAAAACTCTGATTAGCACAATAAATGCCTGCTATTATTACATTAGAGGGGTCATGTGGATTGGGTGAAGTAATGAACATGACAGCCATGGCAAACATCGGGCGTTTGATACATGGAAACTGTTTCCATTGTTTTCACCTATCCGTCACTGTTGTTGCATGAAAGCAGCTATAAACATTTTGTTTTTAAAAATGGGCATGGCTGTATTCTGATAAAACTTTATTTACAAAAACAGGTGGCCAGGGGGCAGGATTTGGCCCATGGGTCATGTAGTTTGCTGGACCTGGCATTAAAACATTGTTCCCTGAGGAATGTGAAATTCAACTTAAAACATTTCAACTTTTCATGTCTTGTCAAGTACTTGGCACAAGACCCTACTGGGAAGTGCTGTGAATACTCTTTAGAAGAACCAGAAATTTTTCTACAAATGATAACTAATCAAAATAAATGGAATTTCCTTGGCCTGTTACCTGTGACAATATCTAGACCTGCCTCGTCTACAAGGACACAGAGAAACATAAAGCCAACAACAATGATGACATGAGTAATTAGAACCAGCAGCATTCTAATATGTGAGGAAAGCAAATGACATGGAAACTATTAGTGACAATACCACCTTGTGTCTGGAGCTTTCTCTGAGGAGCTATAACTATCTTGCAGCTGTTACCTGCTTGGCACACTATAGATGTGCAGTAGATACTTGTTAGTTGAGTGACTGTCCCCTGTGGTCCTGATGAGTCCCCAAGGAGGAAGAGAAGCAAGCATATATTCATTTGGAAATCTTAGTACTTCCATTGCATAATGTTTTGGTATTTCTAGGGTTGATGGACAAAAAGGTAAAACAAAGTGAAATGAGGGTGCCTGGCTGGCTCAGTTGGAAGAGCATGTGACTCTTGACCTCGGGGTCATGAGTTCCAGTCCCATGCTGGGTGTAGAGATTACTTTATATAAATAAATAAACTTTAAAAAAAGGCAAAGTGAAATGGTTTGGTGTTCATGGAAAAGGAAAGAATGGAAAAGGAAAAGTACTGGAATGGTTGCTCTTCAGACAGAAACATCTCAGGGTAACAAACATACTAAGTGCAAGGTGTGATGGTGAGCTAGAGGGAAAGAAAAAGTATTGTCATTGGCTTTTGGTCCTCCTACAAAAAAGTTAGGTCATGTATCTATGACAGAGAAAGTGGTTGTGTTAGGGGATGAGAGATGACAGCATAGGATCAGAGACGTTATGTTCCAGCCAGCTGTGGAAGTAGGCTATCTAGAGCTAATATCTCATGGTGTCCTTTTTTTATGGCCCCAAGGCCATCTATTTCCTATTCTCCTGTCTTGCTTAGTATCTGACTTCAACCGGGGGCGGGGGGAGGAGAAAGCTCCTTATACAAAAGTTACCATGACATTGTACACGAGAGGTCCCCCACCTTTGGTGGATATGGTCTGACCTTAGACTGCTTCAGACACAAACACAGCAGACACTAAGCAGCTCTCAGTGTATGACCTTAAACAGATTCCCCTTCATGGGAGAAAAAAAAATTCCGAGACTTCAATCTGGGTCCCAACACTGGCGACTGCCCTCCGCTGTAGAAGTCACCGGTGGTTCCTGCATCCTCTGCTTGCCTGGGTGAGACTCTCCCCACCGCATCTGCCAGGGCATCGGAGCACAACTGCACTCTTGTCAGGCTGAGCTACAGCGCTCAGAAAATGTTCTCCCAGAAATCCTGGTATCTGGATCCTTGAGTTTTAGAGCTGTCCTAGCCTACCTTTGCAGTTTTCTGAAGCTGTGGGGCCTGCCCCTACACTATGCAGCTGGTACCACACACAGAAGTGATCTGGGAATTTGTCTCTGTCAACCGGGCACCGTTCAGAGCTTTGGGCCTGAGCTCTTTCACACTCTGTGCCCTGGTCCCCACTCCTCCTGGCCCCACTTCTCATCAGCAGTCTTAGCTTTACCTTCCATACCTCATGTTCCGTATTGCTTCCTCAGCGAAAAGCGGTGGTTAGCTTCTTTCCTGTTGCCCAACTTCCTTTTACCTTGTGGGGATGGGGCTCAGTGAGGCTTCCACAGTGCTAGGGTTGATGGTGACAGTACCCTGGATAGAGCTGCAAAGATGCCCAAATTGAGAGAGTGTGCAGAGAGAAGTAAGTGGGAACTCGAAGTCAGTAAGCCAGAGAAGAGCATGTGACTATGTCATAAAGCTGGGTAGGCAGTGGGGAGCAGTTACTGAAAGCCAAGGTGTGTGGCCAGGGAGTGGAGGAAATGGGAGCAAACATTAGCATGTGGAGGAAGTGAGTAGGCAGGCAAACCTAGCTAGATATCTGAAAGGAGTGTATTATGTATGGCCAATTTGACCCCTCCTCCAAATAGGGTGTGCTACATGAGGGAGGGCCAAGGGGGAGACAACCACCGTACCAGTCAAGGTAGGCTAACTTACACTGTGGTAACCACTTACCATTTCAGTGGTTTAAGGGAACACACGTTCCGCTCTGCTCACATGCTACCTGTCTTATGTGGGTCAGTGTGGCTTTGCACCACATAGTCACTCAGAGACCTAGACTGAAAGTACCTCTTCCATACTGTAGCTACACTATCAGGAACACATAACCTCTTTGGTGGTTATCTAGAAAGAGAGTTGTTTACTGGTGATTAAGTGCTCTGGCCTGGGGTTGACTCCTGTCACTTCTGCTCGTGGTCCATTGGCTTGAACTAATCACATGGTCTTGCCCAACTAGAAGGGGTCTGGAGAATGTGGGGAGCTCATTGATATTTGGTGAGCGCTAACTGAGCTACAGGCAGCATTTGGATGTCCACGGCTGCTCCAGGGCCTTGACATTGACAGAGCCTCTCCACGGATGGCACTTTGTCTGGGTTTACTCCAGCCACACGTGTGGGTCCAAGAAAATTACACTTCTAGTACAACAGCCCATGTGCTGGCTTCATATAACATTACCTTATGGGACAGCAAACTCTGGGTTCTAAACAGTTGGTTCACAAATAGACTTTGAAAGCTTGCCTCTTAGTTAAGAATGTCCTTAGTGACCTCAAGCCTAGAATGGTCATATGGTAAAGTTGTGCAGTGAGGAGGGAGCTGTGGCAGTTTTTAGTAACCTTCTCCTCCCATGGTCCCTATCCCCGTCAATGGTACTACCGTGTAGTCACGTACACAAGCCAGAAGCCTTTCCAGCCTTCTCTGCCACCGATCTTGCTCTCACTCACTAGGCTTTGACCCCACTGACCTTTCCTCTGCCACTCATGCACTCTAAGCTTGTTCTCGTCTCCGGATCTTTGCATTTGCTGTTCTCTCTGCCTGGCATAGACTTCCAGTCCACCCCCATCTGTATTTAGCTCTCTCTTACCTTTAAGTGCATAAATGAACCACTGTGCACAGAGTGGTCCACAAAGCATGAGATCACCATCACTGGCTGGTGATGCAGGGGGAATCGCTAGAATGTGAGCTCTGTGAGAGCAGGGACCACTGTGTATCCACTGGGATCTAGTAGGGGCTCAATAAATATGTGCCGAAAGGATGAATGGTCAGAGCAAGTCACTAGTGAGGGCAGTTATAATCTCTTCTTCACTCCCATAGGCTTGGAGAGGGCTATCACATGTGACCTGTATTTAACTTCACTCTCAGATGGGGCCGTGTAAGGGTGGAAGTGGTCTCCTTGAGTTTCTTCCCATGCTTTTGCCTCCTCCTCTGGGTGAAGAAGTCAGACTGAGGAGCAGCTTCAGTGATTTCTTTTGCCTATGGCTGGTAAGCAAATAATTGACCACAGGCACCAGGGCTCAGGAACTAGAAGTGACAGACTGAAACCTTTCCTGTTATTTTTTTCTGGGAAATTTCCTTTTGATATATTCATTTCAGAATCATGCACATTGTTTCAAGCACACAACCTTCTAGTACATTAAGTTCAATGTCTGCCTCCTCCCCTTCCCCTCATTCCCCCCACCACCAGACTGTAAACTACACGAAGGCAGGGATTGTATCTCTTCTGCTCATCACTCTCCCCAGCATCCAACAGTGGGCCTGGCAATTGTGGGTGGGTGTTCAGCCAGTGTTTGCTGAATTAATGAATGAGGCCAGAGATGGGCTACCCCTGATTCCTGGTTTCTAAGCCATGTAATGTCGAGTAGAGTAATCTGCTTTATTTGAACTATGGCTCCCTAGTCACTTGCTTTACTGTTTAGTTAAGGTGGATCAAGCTGTACTGAAAGGATTTCACCTGGCAAGACAATTGATCTCACTTTGGTGCTCTCATACCGGCCACAAAAAGTGTCACTGTGATCTTAGAAAACAAAAATCCCATATAACTTTCAACATATTTAAAGTGATATACCTCTTAAACAATCATTGGGTCAAAGAACAAATCAAAAAGGAAATTAGAATATGCCTTGAGACAAATGAAAATGAAAACATAACACCAACAGTTATGGGATCGGGAAAAGCAGTACTAAGAGGGAAATTCAGGGGTGCCTCGGTGGCTCAGCTGGTTGAGCATCCGACTCTTGATCTCGGCTCCGGTCTTGGTCTCAGGGTCATGGGTTTGGACCCCACATTGGGCTCCATGCTGGGCATGGAACCTACTTAAAAAAAAAAAGAGGGAGACTCATAGCAATAAATCACTTCTATTAAATTGGGATGCCTGGGTGGCTCAGTTGGTTAAGTGGCTTCCTTTGGCTCAGGGCATGATCCCAGGGTCCTGGGATAGAGCCCTGCATCCAGCTCCCTGCTCAGTGGGGAGTCTGCTTCTCCCTCTGCCTCTGCCCCTCCCCCTGCTCCTTCTCTCTCAAGTAAATAAATAAAATATTTTAAGAAAATAAAAATAAAAGGGAAGAAAGATCTCAAATAAACAATCTAACTTTATATCTCAAGTAACTAGAAAAAGAAGAAAGTACAAAATTATCAGAAAGAGGGAAATAACAAAGATTAGGGCAGAAATAAATGAAATAGAGATTAGAAAGATAATTTTAGAAATCAATGAAATTAAGAGTTGGCTTTTTGAAAAGATAAACAAAATCACCAAGCCCTTAGCTAGATTGACTGAGAAAAAAAGAGAGGACATAAATAAATAAAATCCAAAATGAAAGAAGAGACATTGTGACTGATGCCACAGGAAAAAAAGGTTCTTTTTTTTATGTTATGTTAATCACCATACGTTACATCATTAGTTTTTGATGTAGAACAAAAAGGTTCTTACGAGACTACTGTGAACAATTATACGCCAACAAATGGGGTGGCCTAGGAGAAATGGGTAAATTCCTGGAAATACACAATCTACCAAGATTAAATCATGAAGAAATAGAAAATTTGAACAGCCCTATAAGTAGTCAAAAACCTCCCAACAAACTCAGGGAACTGCAAATCAAAACCACAATGAGATATCACCTCACTCCTGTCAAAATGGCTAAAATAAGAAACACAAGAAACAACAAGTGTTGGTGAGGATGTGGAGAAAAGGGAACCTTCATGCACTTTTGGTGGGAATGCAATCTGGTGCAAGCACTGTGGAAAACAGTATGGAGGGTCCTCAAAAAGTTAAAAATAGAGCTACCCTATGATCCAATAATCCCACTACTGAGTATTTACCCAAAGAATACACAAACACTAATTGGAAAGATATATGTACCCCCATGTTTAATGCAGCATTATTTACAATAGCCAAATTATGGAAACAGCCCAAGTGTCCATCAATAGATGAATGGATAAAGAAGAGGTGGTATGTGCACGCGCGTGCATGTGCGGCACACACACACACACACACACACTGGAATATTACTCAAACATAAAAAAGAATGAAATCTTGCCATTTGCAACACCATGGATGGAGCTAGAGAGTATTATGGTAAGTGAAGTAAGTCAGTCAGAGAAAGACAAATACCATATGATTTCAGTCATACATGGAATTGAAGAAACAAAACAAAGAAAAAAAGAGAAAAACAAAAAAGCCAGACTCTTAACTATGGAGAACAAACTGATGGTTACCAGAGCGGATGTGGGTGGGGGGATGGGTGAAATAAGTGAAGGGGATTAATACGAAAGAAAGAAAGAAAGAAAAAGAAAACCTCCTAACAACCAAAACCCAGATAGCTTCACAGGTGAATTCTACCAAACATTTAAAGAAGAAGTAATGCCAATCCTTCTCAAACTCTTCCAAAAAATTAAAGAGGAGGGAACACTTTCAAGTTACTTCATGAGGTCAGCATTACCCTGATACCAAAGCCAGACAAAGACATCACAAGAAACGGAAACTACAGACCAATATCCCTGATAAATATAGATGCAAAAATCCTCAAGAAAATACTAGCAAACCAAATCAAACAGCATATTAGAATATTAGAAGGATCATACACCATAACCAAGTGAGATTTATCCCTAGGATGCAATTAGTGGTTCAACATATGAAAATCAATTAATGTGATACACCACATTAACAGAATAAAAGATAAAAATCAATCATCTCAATAGATGCAGAGAAAGCATTTGACAAAATTCAACACCCTTTCATGATTAAAAAAAAAAACCAACTCTCAACAAACTGAGTATAGAGGAATGTACCTCAAAATAATAAAGACCATATATGGCAAGCTCACAGCTAGCATGCTCAATGATGAAAAATTGAAAGC
Source organism: Callorhinus ursinus (assembly GCF_003265705.2). Classification (NCBI taxonomy): domain Eukaryota; kingdom Metazoa; phylum Chordata; class Mammalia; order Carnivora; family Otariidae; genus Callorhinus; species Callorhinus ursinus. Next base: position 3,780,374 of record NW_027397126.1, read on the forward strand.
TTTCCCTCTAAAATCAGGAACAACACAAAGATGCCCACTCTTGCCACCCCTATTCAACATAGTACTGGAAGTCCTAGCTAGAGCAATCAGTCAGGAACAAGAAATAAAAAGCATGCAAATCAGAAATGAAGAAATGAAATTGTATCTGTTTGCCAATGACATTCTCTCTTATATAGAGAGAATCCTAAAGACTACATTAAAAAAAAAAAACTGTGAGAAAGAATAAACAAGTTTGGTAAAGTTGCAATATACAAAAATCAACATTAAAAAATCAGTTGCTTTTCTTTTTTAGGATTTTATTTATTTATTTGAGAGAGAGAGAGAGCATGTATGAGCTGGGGAAGGGGCAGAGGGAGAGGGAGAGAGAATCTCAGGCAGACTGAGTACAGAGCCCAATATGGGACTCGATCCCAGGACCTGAGCTGAAACCAAGAGTTGGTTGCTCAACCAACTGAGCCACCCAGGTGCACCCCCAAACCAGTTGTTTTTCTATACACTAACAAAGAACTATCTGAAAAGGAAATTAGGAAAGCAATCCCATTTACAATAACCTTAAAAAAAAAAGCAATAAACTTAACTAAGGAAGTAAAACACTTGTATACTAAAAAACTACAAAACACTGATGAAAGAAATTAAACAAGACACAAGCAAATGGAAAGACATTCCATGTCAAGCATTAATAATGTTAAAACATCCATACTACCCAAAGCAATCCACAGTTTTGGTACAATCTCTATCAAAATCTCAAAGGCATTTTTTTACAGAAATAGAAAAAACAATTCTAAAATTCATATTTAACCAGAAAATACCACGAATAGTCAATCAATCTTGAGAAAGAATAAACCTGGAGGTATCATACTTGCTGATTCCAAAATATAACATAAAGCTCCAGTAGTCAAAACAGGGTGGTACTGGCATAAAGACAGACATATAGACTAATGGAAAAGAACAGAAAGCCCAGAAATAATTCCCTGCATATATAGTCAACTGATCTTTGGCAAGGTTGCTAACAATAAACAATGGGGAAAGAACGGTCCCTTTAACAAATGGTGTTGGGGAAACTGAGTATTTACATTCAAAAGACTTTTCACTGGACCTTTATCTTGCACCATACACAAAAATCAACTCAAAATGGATTAAAAACTTAAATGTAAGACCTGAAACTATAAAACTTCTTGAAGAAAACATCGGGGAAAAGCTTCATGACATTGGTCTTGCCAATGATTTCATGGATATGACACCAAAAGCACAGGCAACAAAATAAGAAAGAAACAAGTGGGATTGCATCAAACCCAAAAGCTTCTGCACAGGAAAGGAAACAAGTGATCAGAGAGAAAAGGCAATATATGGAATGGAACAAAATATTTCCAAACCATATATATGATATAAGATTAATCTCCAAAATATACAAGAAATCCTTATAAGTCAATAGTTAAAAAAAAAAAAAAAACACCCTGACATCCCAATGAAAAATGGGCTAAGAACTTGAATAGAAATTTCTCTAAAGAAGACCACACAAATAGCCAGCAGGTATGTAAGAAGTGCCGAGCGTCAATAATCATCTGGGGAATACAAATTGAACCGACAATGAGATATCACCTCACACCCATCAGGATGACTCTTATCAAAACAACAAAAGACAACAAATGTTGGCAAGAATGTGGAGAAATTGGAGCCTTTGTGCACTGTTCGTGGGAATGCAAAATGATGCAGCCACTACAGCATGGAGGTTTCTGAAAAAAATTAAAAATAGAACTACTATATCTAGTATGATCCAGCAATCACACTTCTGGGTATTTATCCAGAAGAATTAAAATCGGTAGCTTGAAGATATATTAGCCCTCCTATGTTCATGGTAGCACTATACACAATAACCAAGGTGTGGAAACAATCTAAATGTCCATTGACCAGTGGATGGATAAACAAACTGTAGTATATACATGTAATGAATACTATTCAGCTTTCTAAAAAAGCAGGAAATTCTGCAATATTGGATAACATGGATGAACCTTGAGGACATTATACAAAGTGAAATGAGCCAGTCACAGAAAGACAAATACTGCATGATTGCACTTACATGAGGTACCTAGAATAGTCGAATTCATAGAATCAAAGAGTGGAATGGTGGTTGCCAGGGCCTGGGGGAAGGGAAATGGGGAGTTCCTACCAATGGGCATAAAGTTTCAGTCAAGCAAAATGAATAAATTCTGGAGTCCTGCTGTACAACATTGGACCTATAGTCAACAATAATATATTGGATGCTTAAATGTGTTAAAAGTAGATCTCATGTTAAGTGTTCTTTTCGCAATAAAACAAAATAGAAATAAATAAAAATAAGTATTAAAAAGGACATTAAAAAGTGAAATACCTCTTCCTATGATAATGACAGTGATGGTAATAGTAATGGTAATAATAACAACATTAGCTATCATTTCAGTGCTTATTATATACGAGGCACCTTGCTAAGAACTTTGTATGCATTGCCTCATTCAATCTTAGCAACTTGAGCTCCTTTATCTCCAGGGTCTCAGTTTCCCCCTGTAAGAAAGTGAGACACAATCAGGTGGTAGGGGCAGGGATCTGAGGAGGCAGAAGCTGCTGATTGATTCCCCTGTCTGGCTTCCGGTACTGAAGGTAGGGCATTAAAAATACATCCCCAACCTATTCAATGCTGCCAAAAGGAAATATATCCATTTTCTATTTACCACAGTTGCTTTAAAAATAATTCCCAGAGGAGCTCCTGGGTGGCTCAGTAGGTTGAGCATCAGACTCTTGATTTTGGCTCAGGTCGTGATCTCGGGTTGTGGGATCGAGCCCTGCAACGGGCTCCATGCTCAGCACAGAGTCTTCTTGTCCCTCTCCCTACACCCCCCAACTTGCTCTCGAGCGGTGTCTCTCTCTCTCTCTTAAATAAATAAATAAATAAATAAATAAATAAATAAATAAATAGACTCTTAAAAAAGGGGCACCTGGGTGGCTCAGTCAGTTAGGCGTCTGCCTTTGGCTTAGGTCACGATCCAGGGATCCAGCCCCGCATCGGGCTCCCTGCTCAGTGGGGCATCTGCTTCTCCCTCTCCCTCTGCCTCTCCCCCTGCTTGTGTGAGCTCTCTCTCTCCCTCTCAAATGAATAAATAAAATCTTTAAAAAAAGAATCTTAAAAAAAATAATTCCACTGAGAAATTATATTCCAGTGGAAAAGTATAAGTGGAATAAATTTTGGAACTACCAACTGTTTTCACCGCAGAGGAGATACTTATATACCGACAGGTGGATGATTTCTCGAGGCCCACAGGCCTTTCAGACGTTAGATATATGGTTACGCTGCCTTCCCCTCCCTCCTCAGGTTCTTTGCAGAGAGGAAGATGTGCTAGATATGGCATGGACACTTCCCTCTTGAACCTGCCTGCTTGTCCACCTGAGCCTTGGAGGTGTTTACTTTGCTGTGCGAGCCGGTATGTCAAGGTACACAAATGGAGCCCTCTTGTCTCCCACTTTCAGCATCTGATGAATTAGTGTGTGAGGCACCATTTTTCAGTACTTCGAATTCGATTACTGTTCTCTTTGATTTGCCTTTTTCCCCAAAGCTTCCTCAAATTCCGTTTAAGAACCAAGACAGTGTGTACAATTTGGCAGTTAGGAATTTGGGATTTAAGAAGTCACCTGCACAACACAGCATATCTACCTATAGTCTGTGGGATTAGGTTCCTTAGCTTCATTTGGAACTGGGTACAGCTGACCTGAATAATGAAACAGGGGGCCCAAAGTTATGAATCCCCTCTGAGCATTGCTTCATTAGAATCCCCTTACAAAAAAAGAAATGGGACTCATCTCATCAGCTCGATTTTATGGCATCTGATTAGACCACTATTTTCTCAGCAGGTCTCTTTTCTTTAAACTGTTGACTATGGATGGCCTGCTGAATAGAATGAACTTTGGACCACTAAATTGCAGCATTATGGTTATTTAGTGTAATTTATGAAAAACGAGAGAAGCCATGATCACTTACTTCTTGTTGCTAATGATGTCTCCATTTATCTGAACAGGTATGGGTTTGGAATATCCCTCCCACCCCCGATACTCATCCTGGAACACTTCCCAATTAGAGACCCCAAAAATGTCATTTAGAGGTACAGACTCTACAGATGATAAATTAAAAATTAATAGCACCTGTACATGAATTTATGCACACCCACCATCAGCAGCCTGTCTGGAAATCTATGCATTTTAACTGTGTTCACCTCATAAGTCCCTTCATTCAGTGTTTGACTTATAGTTCAACAAATTTGGTACAAGCCTAAATGGGGTTTCAGTGTCATATACTGAATGGTCCGTCGCCATCTCTCTGTTTTGAGATATGAGGGAAGGGGTAGAAATCATGTAGTATTTATTTAAAGCCTTGTGATGATTAAAGTAGTACAACACGCACAATTTTCTGGCTAGTGGGAAATCCACGGTCACACCCGCATTGCAAATATAAAAGCCATCATAAAACAATTGCCACTTGAATCTTCCTGAATATTGACTTGTAGACGTGGCATACCACCTATGGCTAGATGCAGTCGTCTCAAGCATCCAGGAAGGAGGAGTGTGGTATGGTGGGGCGGCAAGCAAGGACGGGTGCATTGGAGTGAGCCAGAGCTGGATTTGTGGGCCAGTCCTATCATTCATGGCCTTGTGACCTTGGGAAAACTTTTACTCTTCTTTTTTTTGCTCTTCTGGAGCCTTGAAAGCTTTATTTGGAAACAGGGATGGGAATGCCTACCTCTGTGGGTTCTTCCAAGGGTTCAAGGAAAGAGCACGTGTAAAGTGCATAGCTCAGTACCTGATTTTCAGTGGACAGTCAGCAAATGTTCTTGTACATTCCGTTCTTCCAAGGGAGCAAAACCCAGATTTAGGGCTCACACCCACTTTACAGTGTCTGTGGTCATTATTGGAAATCTCAAGAAATTTCCCAAACAAAAGTAGTTTCATTCAACCTTTACTTCAGAAGTTAATATTAGAGTTGGGACATCTAGGAGGTGGGCAGTGGGGTGGAGGTGTATAACAAACCCAGACATCCCAGAGTCCAACCACAAAGGAGTCTCTTCTCTGGCAAAGCTTTTCTCTTCTTTTGTTCAAAGTGACAGTGAACATGGGCCAGATCAAATAAATAGCATTACCCTTTGCTACTGGCTCGTTTGAGAGGGATGACGAAGTTTGTTTGTCATTGTGTGGGCTGACTCACATAACCCTGGCACTGACGAATATTCAGTATGTCTTTGTGTTTTCATGCAAGTAGCACCAGAAAGTGGTCAGCTGATTTTTCTTGGTTCTTAGAGGGACACCTGTAATTCTGCTGGTGCTCGTGTGCTGAAAAGGGGGGCCTTAATAGGGAGGAGGACACGGAAGAGGGAGCATGGGAGAGGAGGCATTTTACGCTTTACCAACACCTGACCGCTGGCACTCTCTCAAGATTCTGTGGTTTTTTTTCTACTTGACCACAGGCATGCTCCTTTAAAATTCTGTGTTTGAAGTTAAATTGGTTACAGTTGATCCCCATCCTGCAAGGACTAGCCCAATTCTCAACACAGTCCTCTGGAACAGTCTTACTCTGTCTAGATTCTGTCTTGCCTCTCAACTCTTCAGGAGCTGCCAAGGAAGAAAATTCCCTCCAAAAGCTTTCTGTGGCAACAACTGGACCCTATTGAGAGTTCATGCCATGGTTTTCATCTGGCTTCGCTGGTAATCATTGTTGGTGCCATCCTCCATGTCTCTGGGCTTGTGTCTCTATCACGAGGACTTCTGCTAGAGCGACGCCGCCGGTTTCACCACACTCCATCTGGTTGGTGCAATGGGGCAGAAGAACTAGGCATGCCCAGCGCAATCTCTCCTGTCACATCTGCTTGCCTGCCCAGAGGGTCCTTTCTGCCATGCATACTGCGTCAGCTCTGCACCAACGATTCAGCAGCGAGCAAGACAAGACCTGGGCCCTTCTCTCCATGAGCTGATACCATTTTGTGAGGAGTCCGAAAAGTAAATAAACAAGAAAATATCATACAAGTAGAGGGTGATAATCCCAGTGGTAGGGGAGCTCCCTGGGAGCATGGACAAGGTGTGTCTAACCAACTATCAACTGTATCATCAAGTGTCAAGAATCAGGAAATTCAGGGCGCCTGGCTGGCTCAGTCGGTAGAGCATGTGACTCGTGATCTCGGGACTGTAAGTTCGAACCTCATGTTAGGTGTAGAGAGTACTTAAAAATAAAAAATAAAAAACACCTTAAAACAGAATCAGGAAGTTTAAAGTTGATAAATATTGATCAAGCAACAACTTGGGAGTCGCTCTTGCAGCACGCATGGTAAGCATGCCCTCTGGGTCAAGTCCTGTGCTAGGAACTGGAGAGATAAAGAAAAATAAGACACAGGCCATGTGTTTAAGGAGCTCACAGTCTAACAGGGAAAGCCTCCAAGTAAACTAAGACTTTCAGTACAGTACCAAGATGGGGTCACGTATAAAGAGCTGAAGGAAAACAGAGGAAGGGCCATGAATGCAGCCAACCCAAGGGAAAAGCATGGTCAAGAGTATGGAGACTGGCCTGAGCATGGAGTATGGAGGGGTGAAGTTTGGATGATACACAGGGGTCAGATAATGAAGAAACTTCTAGGCCATGCTAAGGAACTGAGAAACTTGGACTTGATTCTGTGTAAAAAAAAAAAAAAAATCAGATGTAGATAAGTCTAAAGGCAGGGGTATAAGCTAGGAGGTACTGAGCTCTGAAGGTCCAAGGGAGAGTGCCTGAGAGCCTGAGCTAAGCCAGGAGGAAAAGAAAAGACAACAGAGAGGTGTGAGTTGTTTGGGAGGTAGACAAATGGGTGACTGACTGGATGCGTGGCTGAGAGAGAGGAAGGAGTCTAGGATGACTCTCGGTTTTTCTGCTTGGTGTCCTGCGGGTCCTGGAAATTCAGGAGGAGCAGGAGTGGTAGAGGTGGGAGGGGATGATGAATTCAAATTTTGGACATGCCGATTTTTTACTTAAATTCTAGTTAGTGAACATAGAGTGCAATATTTGTTTCTGGAATAGAATTCAGGGATTCATCACTTACAACACCCAGTGCTCATCACAGGTGCCCTCCTTAGTCCCATCCCCTGTCTAGCACATCCCCGACTGGCCTCCCTCCATCAACCCTCAGATTGTTCTCCATCGTTAAGACTCTCTTATGGTTTGTTTCCCTGGACATACCAAATTTGAGCTCTCTCTGTATCACTGAGGTATAATAGCGACTTCCAAAGAAAGAAATCTTGCAAAAGAGATGAGGCTTGCTACTTGCTCTTATTTTCTGAGCTAAGCTTGGGGGTGTGTCTAATAGGGTCATCTTAAACAGATATAGAAGAGACATCAAAGCAGGCCTGAGACCAAGCAGCAAGACCTCTACCGGGTAGAGAGTGGAAAAACGAAGCTCCTCAGGCCTCTTGACCCGCCCTGTCTCTCTAGTTGATGTTCCTGCTATTCCAATGTTGCAGGTGTCTAAGTAACTCTGCCGCAAAGTACACCAAGAAGGAGATTAAATGGGCAAAATGGTCACAAAATCTTTTTTTTTTTTGGACACACATCGTGGCTTCTGTGGTAAGTGAAAAACAGAATAAACACAAACACAAAAGAAAGGTTGCAGGCCCACGTCCTTCTAAAATAACGTTTGAGGGGAGGAAAAGAAAAGTGTTGATTTTGCTCTTGTCTTACTTTTCTAATAACTTTATTGAGATCTAATTCATACCATACACCCAGAGCCTCTGATGTCACTCCTAAGAGGGCACACTTTGGGGCATGAGCAGAGTCACCTGGGATAACCATGGTTTAGCATGGCTCTCTTTGTCCCTCTCCCTGATATCTCTGTAAAGCTGTCTGCCTCCTTCTGTTAGTCTACACTAATTTCTGGCTGATTTCTCTATTGTTTTCAACAATCCTTGAGGCATAAATTGCTGCACGGTTTGATTCAATTCAATTCAGGCTGAGTTAGCTTCGTGATGCAAGTCTTTGAAGTTTGTTTTAACTCCAGGAGGGCTCTTCCTAGCTGGGTTATCTCTGGTAAACAATATGGTCTGTGGTTTAGCTTGTTGCTCTTATAGAGGGACCAGCCTCCTCCCTGCTCACCATCAAAATCTCCGTTGTTTCTAGAGCACTCTTAGTTTTGAATTTCCGCAGACTCTTTCAAATAAAGTCAGTCCCTTTGGGGAGTGTTACAAAACTTACTGTTCTTTTTTTATTTTTTAAAAGATTTTATTTATTCATTTGCGAGAGAGAGAGATAGAGCACAAGCAGGAGAGGTAAAAGCAGAGGGAGAGGGAGAAGCAGGCTCCCCACTGAGCTGGACGTGGGGCTTGATCCCAGGACCCTGAGATCATGACCTGAGCCAAAGGCAGACGCTTAACTATTGAGCCAGCCAGGCGTCCCCAAAACTTTCTGTTCTTATGAACTGAGTCTCCCCCTGAGCCACTGCTTTAAGCGTTGGACAGGGATGGGAGCCTCTGGTCTCCTTGGCTTACCTCTCCCAGTGTGGAATCTCTGCCCTATAAGCTTGTAGTGGGTAAAGGTGCTTAGGACCCCTGTACTCTCTCCAAAATATATAAAAGACACATATAACTCAACAGCAAACAGAAAAACAATCTGATTTTAAAATGGGCAGAGGATCTGAATAGGCATTGTTCCAAAAAAGATACATAGATGGCCAGCAGGTACATGAAAAGGTGCTCAACATCACTGATCATCAAGGACATGCAAATCCAAACCACAATGAGATATCCCCTCACACCTGTTAGAATGGCCATCATCAAAAAGACGCGAAATAACAAGCACTGGCAAGGACGTGGAAAAAAGGGACACCCTTATGTATTGTTGGTGGGAATGCAAACTGGTGCAGCCACTGTGGAAAACAGTATGGAGGCTCCTCCAAAAGTTAAAAATAGAATGACCCCATGAGCCAGCAATTTCACTTCTGGGTATTTCTCCAAAGGAAACAAAAACATTAACTGGAAAAGATACCTGCACTCCCATGTTCACCTGCAGCATTATTTACAGTAGCCAAATACAGAATCAGTCTAAGTGTCCAATGACAGATGAACGGATTTTAAAAATGTGGCATGCACAATGGAATATTACTCAGCCATAAAAAAGGAGATACTGCCATTTGTGACAACATGGAGGGACCTGAGGGCATTGTGCTGAATGAAATAGGTCAGACAGAGAAAGGCAAAAACTATAAGATCTCACTTATTTGTGGAATCTAAAACAAAACAAAACTCACAGGTACAGAGAACAGCAGTTGCCAGAGGCAGTGGGTGGAGGGGGGGCAAAATGAGTGAAGGGGGTCAAAGGTACGAACTTCCAATTATAAAATAAGTAAGCTCTGGGGACCTAATGTACAGCATTGTGACCATAGTTAATAATACTGGATTGTATGTCTGGAAATTACCAAGAGACTAGAACTTCGAAGTTCTCATCACAGGAAAAAAAATTGCAACTGTGTGTGGTGACGACTCTTCACTAGACTTGTGGTGACCACTTTGCTTTATATACATATATCAAATCATTATGTTGTGCACCTGAAACTAATATAATGTTATATGTCAATGATCTTAATTTTTTAAAAAATTAAAAATAACAAATAAATAAATAAATATTTGAAAAGAGATAACAATGGAGAAAGCAGATGGGCTACATGGCTTTTCATGGTTACCGGAAAACACAAAATGTGATCTCACAGATGACCAGGTGCCAACCTGCATGATCTTCTTTATGCACGGAGGCATAAATAATAGCTGGTTTCCAAAGTAATTTGGAATAATTTTGCACCTTTAAAACTATAATCCTTTCCTGAGATACCAGCAATGTAATTTTCACAAATGTAGTAAAATCAATCAATTCCAATCACTTGAACAAGACACTTCCTGTCCATTCTAAATCAGCTTGTAGCCGAGAAAGGAGACCCAGGTAGAAGGAAAAGTGTGGCCTTATTACTGTCTTATGATTATGGTCAAGCTTGACTCAGCTTGAGTTTAATGACTCTAGCTTCAGTTACCTCATCTATATGTTGTCTGCGTCCATTAAAAGAACTTACGTGAAAATTCTTAGCAGTGTTTTATGAGCAGTAAGGCCTAGAATGCTAGGGGTTGTTTCATATGTCTTAAAATGGGCTTATTTTAGGGAGATGGTATACTTCTCCACCAGGGTAAAAAGAAAAGTTGCTTTTTGCTTAACAAACTTAGTTTGACTACGTGAAAAACTTTAAGACATGACACGGAACTTAATAATATTACTTTTAACACAAATTTGGCTAATAATTCAAAACTAAGATGTATTCTCTCCAGAATGCAACCCAGAGGCTATGTTGCATGCTTTAGGGCGAAGTGCACGGACTCGTGCCTGGCTGCTTGGGTTCAGATCCTGGATCAGCCACTTTCTAGCTGTGAGAGCTTGGGCAAATCACATAACCTCTTGGTGCCTCAGCCAAATGAGGATAACGCTTTATGGCTGTTATGAGGCTTTAATGAGTTTAAAGACGAAGAGAGGCCCAGAGCAAGTGAGAGCATTGCAGATGAGAGCGTTGATGAACATGACGTGAGCTTGGATATTTGTCCTTGTGGAAAGTTCTCATCCTGTCCCACATGAATTCTTTCAGATTTCCTAAAAAATAGCCTCCCTTTCCTCAGAGAGGCATCGTGGAAAGACTGTGGAAAAAATATCTCCAATGCAAAGCCATTGGTCATCAAGATGACCAATGTGAGAAAAGGCAAATCCGTTGTTCTGGGCATCAAGTCCCTGGAAATGTTGGAAGTGACAGCATGTCTGATCAAGTGATGCCATTCAAGACATTTAGCCAAGGGTGATGCTCTAGGATGAAATTAAAAGGAAAATGACAAATAAACTGTGGCAACTAATCAATACATAGCCCAGTATGGAAGCTAACACAGTCCATTTCAAGAGCAGGACCTGGATTTTGCAGAGCCCGCCTTTTTGTGGTCAGAATGGAGTTTTGTTATAATCATGTTGAGAATTGCAGAGATTAGTGCCCTGAAATCATTGTCATTGCAGTATGAATATTTATTTCTTTTGTGTTTCTTAATAGTTGGAAAATGAATGATAGATATGGAGATGGGTAGACAGGTATACAGTTGTTATTGGTGTGATCCTATTTCAATAGTGCAGTGGCAGAAATTCATTTGAAATTGCACTGAATTTAAAATAGGGCCAGAGAGAAAGACATTGTCAGGGCTGTATGTGGATTCCAGATTAAACATAAAAGCAGAAGTCTATGCCTTTTATCTTCTGATTTATCTACCTTATAATAATTGTTACTTTATTTCAGACATGGTTCTCAGGGACCAGCACCTCAGCCCTGTCTCCCCTTACAAGCATTAATACCCTCTTTGGCATAAAATCCCGCATTTTCATCTTTTGCTCTAAAACTGATTTAGTGGCATCGGTCCTCTCCAGAAGGGATTGCTAACTGCCGACCAGAAAGAATGCCTATAGGTCAGGCCACCAGCCCTTTCGGCAGGCACCTGTGGGGTAAGGGTTGGGGGCATTGAACACAGCACTGGGAGGTGAGGCCCTCACACAGTGCTGGGTGGCACCCCACAGGCCCACTGCCTGGTTTTGTAGTTAAAGTTTTATTGGACCATAGCCATGCCCGTTCATTATGTATTTCCCATGGCTGCTTTCACACTACAATGGCAGAGGCGAGCATTGCAAAAGAGACCATCTGGCCCACAATGCCTCAAATATTTGTCATCTAGCCCTTTACAGGAAAAGTTGGCCTTCCGTTGCACGAGACGGTTGTTTGCAATTTACAGTGTTCTGACGTGCTTAAAGTTCCTGGGCAGGAATCTAAACTAAACCCAGCAATACTTGCTGCCATGATTTGTTGGCTTAGAGTCAACTCTGAGCAGGTCTGGCCGAAACTAATGAAAAGGCAGTTCTCGAAAGCAGCCCGAGAGGGTGTCCCTGTGAGCCTTAGCTTATGCGGTCCCTCTACCTGGAACGCGCACCCCATTCCACCTCCTCATTCTTTCCAACTTGCCTCCTGTTGGGCCCTCAGGATTCTCACCAAATCAAACCTCCTTTGTGAAGCCTTTCTTCACACCAGACCCCAGGCAAAAGGAAGCTTTCTCCAGTTTCCAGGGCTCATGGTACAGAAGCCTGCCCCAGCTGGTCCACACGGGATTGTCGCCACACCCCCCCCATCTGCTCCACTGTGAACTCTGTAGAGCCAGCAGCAGTGTTGTATTTGTCTCCGTCCCCCAGCCTTATAAGACCCCGTCATTCATCAGATTTTCCCTAAGCGGTTAGCACGTCATCCCCACACCGCACACCTCACCCCTTGCGTCCCTGTTTCGACTCTTACCCTCTTCGTCTGCAGCTAGAGTGGACTTCTAGGGTAATTCACGTCAAGTCACTCCTCTGCTCGAACCCTACACTGACTTGGACTTGGCATAAAATCAGAAGGCTGGCCATAGCCTGCAGGGCCCTGCATGACCCAGTTCCCTGCCTGCGCAGCCACCATCAGCTATCTCTTCCTGCTCTTCTCCTTGCCAGCTGCATTCCAGAAACACTGGTCTCCTTGCTGTTCTCAAACATGCCAGCCGGGCCCTCGCATCACGGTCTTGGCATTGGCTCTTCCATCCTCCTGGGCTACTCTTCTCCCCACATAGCTCGCTCCCTTCATTCACTCGGGTCACTGCTCCAATATCACCTCCTTAAAGAGGCCTTCCTTCTTTGAAGGAGCAAAATGGGCCCTCTGCCGCTGCCTCCTTAAATCCACATTGCTTTACAGCACTTATCAGCTCCTGTCAATACTCTGCGTACCCACTTCTGTGTTTATGACCTGCCTTTCTCACCAGGCTCTGCGAGAGTTGGGGCGCTGTCTTGTTTACTGCTCTAGCTGCGGTCTTTGGAATAGAGCCTGGCATCCAGTAGGCGCCCAGTAACCAAGTGAATGGAAGTCTGTCTGCCTGTTGGCTCTGGCACCACTCCCACTGCGTTTTCACCATCTCTGTGTCACAATATGTGCTCATAGCAGTGTTTCACGAGTGAGAAAACGTGATAGGGAAAGCATGGATTTTAGGATCTTAGTTCAGATTCTAGCTCTACCAGACAGTAGCTGCATGACCTCTCCAGGCCTTAATTTACTTTGAGTTAATAAGGCAAGAATTACGTCCACAACACAGGCTTGTTGTAAGGAATAAATGAGATAATACATATGTTGTGAATTATTTTTTAAAGACAGGCCACAAGGGGCGCCTGGGTGGCTCAGTCGGTGAAGCGTCAGTCTTCGGCTCAAGTCATGATCCCGGGGTCCTGGGATCGAGCCCTGCGTTGGGCTCCCTGCTCGGTGGGGAGCCTGCTTCTCCCTCTCCCTCTGTTGCTCCCACTGCTTGTGCTCTCTCTTTCTCTCTCTCTCTGGCAAATAAATAAATAAAAGCTTTTTTAAAAAAATTTAAAGACAGGCAACAACATGTTATGAATGGTGTAATCCCGTTTTTGCCAACATGTGTTTGTGTTTAGACAAATGTCTATAAGGGGCGCCTGGGTGGCTCAGTCGGTTGGACGTCTGCCTCTTGGTTTCGGCTCAGGTCCTGATCTCAGGGTGATGGGATTGAGCCCCGCAGGGCTCCACGCTTGACAGGGAGGCTGCTTGAGATTCTCTTTCCCCCTCTCCCTCTGCCCTTCCCCCTGCTTGCGCTCTCTCTCTTCTCTCATAATTGATTGATTGATTGATTGATTGATTAAGTAAATAAAATCTTTAAGAAAAATGTCTAAGAGTATAGCCCAAAATGTTAACGGGGAGTCGTGACTGGTAGACTTAGGAGTGATTTCTTTTCTTATTTATAATTCTGTAGCTTTCTGTTTCTTTCTTTTTATAATGAGGTGCATTGTTTGAATCATCAGAAGGAAAAGGTCATTTGAATTTTGAAAAAAATGAAATGAAAATAAGACCCATGCCCTTCCCACCACACAGTGCTGCCCAGCTCCTTTGGGCCCAAAGAGAAAACAAACAAAAAGCTACAGGGGTGGGGAGAAAACCCTGATGAGCACGTTGACTGGGGAGGGCGGACAGGAAAGGAAGGTAGGCGAGGAGAGAATTAGAGTCGAACTAAACTCATTTTCCCCGGTAGACCATTTTCCTTGCTTAGAACAGGTTGGAAAGAGGGGCATGGAGTTCGGAGTATCGGCATCGTGCCTCGGAGTCGCCGGCAGAGCATGAAATGAGAGAGCCTGCCCCCAGCCAGGAGAGTGTGTGGTGGTCAAGGACACTTCTGGAGCCGGGTAACTTGGGGGAAGAGCCTAACTCCCGCCTTACTGGCTGACTGATGGCCTTACCCTGTTTCAACCTCTATTTCATCCTGTCTACAGCAGGGAGAAGCATTTAGCCCCGGCAAATTTACGGTGAGGACTCAAGGAGCAAATGGCCTGCTGATCTCTAGGAAGTACTGGGTTTGGTGTCCTACTTCTTACCAAGGCCCTGCACCCCACTCCCTCGGGATGGAGAATAAAGGGGCGCAGGGGAATAATGCCTCTTCTAACTCCAGCTGCATTTTCTGGGGCCTTGTAGGCAGTGGAGAGCCAGGGAGGAGGGTCAAGGATGGTAGGGAGGGAGTCAGCACCGATTCTCTTTGTGTGGCTGCAACAGGTGTGGGAGGGAAGCCATGTCCCCGCCTGCCCGCCCGCCCCTGAAGCAGCCACTGTAGAGCAAGAAGCACTTGGCCGCCTGGCAGAGAGTGGGGACTAAAGATGGCAGGGCCGGGAGGTACGACACGAGCCAGCTGGGCAGGGGGGCACGAGAGCAGCCCTGAAGAGTCCTAAGGTTTTGTCCAGCCTTGCGTGCAGCTGGTGCCCAGAGCTCGATGAGACGAGTGCTGTGTCCCCCCAGCTCACATTCCTCCAGCTCTATAGAAGCCTGGGCTGCTCATCAAGCTGAAGTGGATTTCATTGTTGTGGACGCCGTTAACCACACAACACAGAGGGTGCAGAGGCGGGAGGATTGTTGTGTTCCTCCTCTGCGCTACTAAATGTCTCAAGTCGTGATAAAGAGGTTATCGGGGTGTGTAAGATCCCCTCCCCCTACCTCTTTCCTTCTTTTCATAAGAGCATATTGAGGTGTGCCGTGTGCTGGGCTCTGGGGATGCAGACAGGAACACACCCCGTGATCTGCCATGGAGGAGCAGTCGAGTAAGGGAACCAGGTAGGGGCCAGGCAGTTAGAGTTCCCTGTGTGCAGGGGGTCCCCCAAAGGGAGCGGCGACAACACCTATCAGGATGTGAACAGCTCTACTTCCCACTGGAGGCCTTAGCTGGTTCCTGAAGGAGGTCAAGGAGTTTGGCCATGGTAAAGGCCTTGAAGTAGGTGGCCAGCAAGTGACAACTGAGTCAGAGTAACCTAGCCATGTCCAGATGCCAGGAGGGACACTATCAATGCAAGACAGTGAGCCAGATGAGTGTCCCTGTGGAGGCTAAAGGCAGAGTCCATCTTCTTAACTTAGGGCATTCAAGCCCTACCGACACGCTCCCCCACATCTGGCCTCAGTCTCCCTTTCCAACTTCATTGCCATTATCCAGCCCCCTCCTCTAGCCTCCATCCTGCTCTATCCTCATCACCAAACATGCCTTTCCAAGTATAGTCCCATTCCCCAGAATGCTCTTCCCCACATCTGTCTTTGGCATAGTCCAATCAACTGGTTACGGTCACATTCCTCCTCAAATAAACCTGATCTTTTCCTTCCCCTTTATGCCCAGGATACTTAATACTTCTGTTAAGAACTTGACACAACCTTCCTTGTATAGGCAAATGTTAAAAACACAAGCTCGGGAGTCAGGAGAACAGACTTAGAAACACTTACCACCTGTGTGACCTTAGGTAAATCTACTAATGCTTTGAGCCCTGTTTCATCCTCTGTGTCCTAGAAATAACAATAATATCTACTTACTAGAGTTATTTTTAGGATGATATGAGGTATTACGTGTAAATAACAGTACCTGACATATAGCAAGCACTCCATAAATTATAGCTATTTTTGTAATAAGGCCCTGTAATCCCCACCCTAAACTGAGAGCTACTAGAGGTCAGGGACTATTATTAATCTTTGTACTTCTCTTTAGTGACTAGCACATAGGAGGTTCTCAATAAAGTTTGATCGGACCTTGAATCATTGTCTTGAAGATACTGGGGCAATCCTGGGGTACTCCAAAGTTCAGGTTGCTGATCTAGGATATATGCATAACCCTAACAGTATAAGACCCATACATTGCCTACACTTACCAAATAGCCCCCAGAGTTGGGGAAACCCCTCTTAAGGGTTGAGTGGGGGCGGGTATATGTTTGAAAAGGCTTTTTTTTTTTTTTTCCAGGCCATGAGTGGAATACTTGGTATTAAACCAGTATTACATGAGTGGAACTAATGGGATACTTCGGGTAAGAGATCACCAAAGCCCCCTCATTCCCTAGAACAGTCACATGAATTGCCCATGAGCAGGTTAAAGGAGTGCTCCAGACTTCCAGAAGAGATGAGAGAAGAAAATGAGCCACTGCGATCTGCTGGGAACAGCCTAAGGAACCAGTGGGGAGGGGGCAGACATGGAGGAGCAAGCCCGTGCTTCTGCTGAGAACCCTACAGGCTCTTGGCGAGGAGGCAGGTGGGGGCGGGTGCTGCTGTTACTTAAAACACCACCTGGGCCTGTATGGTTGGGAGGAGACAAGAGCGGGATGACCCCTGCCAAGTGCTGTGACAGGTCACACTCTTTTATGAGTCTACAACTCCCTGGAATAGACTTTACACACTGTTCTTAACTCTGATTCCTTCGTACCTCTCCACTCTTGTTTTGTCTTTGCCTCAGTTTTGTCATCTGTTTCTTTTTTCCCCCTCGTTGAAGTTGATACATCTCTGTGAGCCACGACCTATCTTTTTTGGAGTGATGCAAAGCATAAATAAATAATATATTTTTTTTAGATGCACAATCTCATTTGACACTCACAACAATCCTGTGACTTAGATATGATGTCTTCAGAGAGTATGCAGCTTGGGAAAAATCTTCGGACTCCAAGCCCAATGCACTTTCCACCCACCAATGACCTGGGGATGGGGCATTGACTTGGCGCCAAGCACATTCTGTCAGTCCTATGAGGAGAGCATTGCCATGGACACGGATCTACAGGTGGGGAACCTGCGGCTCCCGAAGCTGAGGTAGCTGGATGCGGTCGCACAGCAGGGCAAGTAGCAGAGCCTGGATTCTGCCCCAGCCGGTACTCACTGGACTCGCACCTAACAAAGGTAGGGAGCTCACTGGTGAGGGTATTAGAGGCCACATCCTGCCATCTACTCAGTCTGCTGTTCTTCAAGTCCCATCGGTCTGTAGTAACAACACAAATAAGAGCTTACACGCCTCGACCACCTACCAGGTGCCAGGTACCAGACTAAATCCTTGAATTTCGTGATCTCCTTTAATCCTCATAATAATCCTCCGAGGCAGGTACTATTTTGCTGCCTTTTCTCACTTCGCTCCCTCTCCCTGTGTGACCTCATCGATACCCACAGCTAGTTAGCATCTAGCCTCAGATAGATGACAAACGCTTTCATCTGGCCCAGACTTCTCTGAGCACGCCAGACCGGTATTTTGCCAACTTGGCTTCTTACTTGAATTTATTCGTGCATGCATTTGGCAAATATTTGTTGAGAACCTACTATATAGCCGGCACAGTTCTAGATGCTGAAGACTGTAATAATATATAAAATAGACAAAAATTCCTTCCTTGTGGAGCTTATATTTTGGTGAGGCAAACACAAGAAGTGAGAAAAAATGCAAACTATCTAGATAGTAAGAAGAGCTAATGTAAAAAATAAAGCTGAGAAGAGAATTTGAAATGTTGGAGGAACGTTGACATTTTTGGTAGGGTGGAGACAGAAGGCCTCATTGATGTAGTATTTGAGTAAAGGAGGTGAAGAAGGGAGGGAGGGAAGGGAGGCCTCTAAAACACCTCCAAATCAGCATGTCTCAAATCCAACCCCCCATTTTCCCCTCAAAACCTAATCCTTTTCCAGTGATCTCAATTTCAAGAAATGATCCCACTATCTACCTATTTAGTCAAGCCAGAAACATAGGCATCATCACTGACTCCACACTTTCTCCCTTCCCCACACCTTTGTCACCATATCCAGTCCATCACCAAATTCTGTTGACCCTACCTCCTAAATGCTTCTCTTGAGGCAGTGTGTATTTCCCCATCTCCATTATCATCACTATGAGCCAAGCCACCGCCATCTCTCACCTGGACCAAAGCAATGGCCTCCTGCTTCTACTCTGGCTTCCACCTAATTTGTTGTCCTCACAGCAGCCAGAATGACTTTTTTAAAACTCAAATCTGGGGGGTGCCTGGGTGGCTCCGTTGGTTAAGCATCTGACTCTTGATTTCACCTCAGGTCTTGATCTTAGGGTCATGAGTTCGAGCCCTGTGTTGGGCTCCACGCTAGGCATGGAGCCTTCTTTAAAAAAATTTTTAAATAAGTAAATAATAAAACTCTAATCTGATAATGCTTTCACCTTGCTTAAAGCTTACCAAGGCATCACATAGCTCTTATTGGTAGGATGAAGACCAAACTCATGACCTATATGTGATATGACACTAATCTCTCCAGCCTCTTTTACACCAGTATTGCCTCCCACACACAAACACACAAACACACACCCGCCATGCTAGCTTTATTTGAGAATCTTAAACAAGGCATGTTCTTGCCATGATAAGGACTTTTAACATGCTCCGCCTCCTTCTTGTAATGTCCTTCTTCACCTGTCTCTAGCAGACCTCTCTTACTTAGTTATTACCCCTTCAGAGCCCAGCCTCCTTTGATCTTGATGACGTCACATTTTCCTGTTAACAGTTTGTCATAACCCCATGGATTTTCCCTTTCTAGCACTTTTGCTCGTGTAATTTTACACCAATGTGTCTATTTGATTATTGTCTACCTGCCCCACTAAATTGTTGACTCTGTGAGGATGGGGACTTATATGCTCATCATTGGATCTTCAGCGCCTAGAACAGTGCTTAATACTTAAGTAGGTGCTCAACAACTGTTTGTTGAGTGAGTGAAACAACAAATGAATGAATCACAATTTCATAGATGAGAAAAGGAGGCTCAGAGAGGTAAAGTATATCACTCAAGGCCACATAGCAAGAGCAGGGACTTAAGTCTAAATATGTTAGATTCCATCTCCCATATTTTTTCTCCTGCTACTTCCTGCCTCTTGTTTTATGTTTTTAACTTCACAAGTTACATGTGAATACATTCATGCTGTAAAAATTCAAACCATAAAGACTTGTAGAGAGTAAAAAGTAGAATTCCCCTGGCCTTGCCCCTCCTGAGAAGTACCACTGTTAACACCGTGGTATCTCTACCTCCAAGGCTCCTTCTCTGCTTGTACCTATTCCACACACACGTACACATGGATAGACATAGTTTTATTGAGTTTTGTTTTTCACATTGATGGATCATACCAGGTACATCCTTCTGAGATTTCTTTTATTAACTTAACATTATGCTCTAGAGATCTTTTGATATCAGTACATCAGCCTAGCACACTTCTTTGAGAATGTGAAGTGATACTGAAAATGTACAAATGCCATTAAGTCATTATTTTGTAATCAAAAGAGAGTCAGATAATAGCATTTTAGTGTAGTTTCTCTAGTATATGTCACTGTGCTACATTTTAGGGATCCACAGATGAGGAAGACTGTTCTTGCCTGTTTCCTGTCAGCATAAAGCTAGGAGGCATGAGACAGCATGGCAGACTCAGGGCAACAGAAGTAACTTCGGATTATCAGCTCCTAAATGCAAAGGCAAATGTGGGAGAAGCAGAGCATGGGAGATAGGTAGGGGCTAGATCATGTGGGGTCTTATTTATCGTGTTAAGGAGTGTGGACCTTATCCTGAGGGCACAGGGAACCATGTAAGGGTTACTGGTTAGGAATGCGTTGGCTGTAAGTAATGGAAAGTGTGCTAATAGATGTTTTCTCAAATGTAACAAGAAGTCTAAAGACAGGCAGTCGCGGGTTTGGGTTCAGAAGCTCCACAACTTGGAGCTTGGAGCACTTGGCACTATCTTCATATTCATCACTGTGATTGTGTTGGCTTTCACTCTCATGCTTATTGCCGCAGAGTCACAAGATGGCCACCACGGCTCCAGGCATCATGTGCACGTTCAAGGAAGTTAAAAGGGGAAAAGAGATCCTCTGTTCTCAGGAAAGCAAAAATTTCCCCCAGAACCCCTAGCAGATTGAAGCTTATAACTCTGGCTAGAATTGTGTTATATGGCCCCCCAAGCTTCAAGGAAGGCTGGAAGAACTAGCTTCTGTAACAAGGGCACATAATGATCAGGAATGGGTATTAAGGTACCCAGCCAAAATGATTTGCTTAACAGCAGGATTTTACTCAGGGAATTGGCAGGAACTAACCTATCAGGCACCCCTGTCCCTGTGGTGCCATTATGATTCTTTTTTTTTTTTTTTTTGCTTTTCAAATCATTTTAATAACCTAGCAGTGATTCAAAATATGGAAAGAAGATTCAAAAGAGGGATGCTACCATGGTGGATTTACACAAGCATGATCAAGGGCAACGATGAAACCGGATTCCAAAGAGCAAGGGTGCTAAGAAGGCTTCAACGCTCACAGTTTGAAGAGCTTGGTTTCGGAAAGTCTCTGAGGGGTAGCAGAAGAGACATGAAGTTTAGGGGACCCTCAGAGGACAGGGCGCGGTTGCTGGGTCATGAGCACCTTGGGGTGCCTGATAGGTTAGTTCCTGCCAATTCCCTGAGTAAAATCCTGCTGTTAAGCAAATCATTTTGGCTGGGTACCTAAATACCCATTCCTGATCATCCTGTTTCTTGACGGTGATTCGGTGTCTAGAGTATTTGTCATCTGGGGAGAACCGAGCAGGATGCGCCGAGCAGGTCTGTTGTCCCATAGGGTCAAGCTTCTTCAGCGTATAGACTCGGTCTCCCTGCTCGTTGAGGTAATACTGGAGAAACATGACCACACCGAAGCCAGAAATTCTAATTTCGTCTGCTGCTCTTTCTGATGGTCTCACGTGTTTGGTGCCATTATGATTCTAAGAGATTTGTTTGGCAACTCTGAAATGTTGGGAAATTTTTCAGGCCTGAAAAATTGCATTAGCAATCAGTCTCATATGTCTAACCTGACAATATCTGTCAAGAGAATTCCTGGTGGTGTACAAGGAATATATGATGCCCTTTTCAAAGTCGGATATTGCCACTTTCACTGGGGAAACTTTCGCTTTCACTTGGAATTGTAGCTGTTGGCCTAAGGCTGTCTTGGAAAACCCATACTGTCAAGACACAGTTCTACGTCTGCTCAGGAAAGATCTGATTTGAACTGGTTGAACTCATAGAACTGTGCCTGCTGCCGTGTGTCACCTTTTGGCCAGTCTTACTTGGCACTTGCGTGTATGCCCTGTCTGAGAGACTCAGAACCCAGGAAATGCCAGGAAATGCCACCACTCACAAAAAATGGAAGATCAACTGGAGTCAGTCTCTGTCGAGGCCCAGGAAGAAGAATGTATTCATTATTGAACCTGCAAGGGCTACCCTCCTGAATTACAAAGATGAAAACAAATGGGATCCATAACCCGTTTTTAAAAAGGAGAAGAAAAGGAGGAATTGGGAGTTCAGGCTCTGCTGCAGTCTCTTGGCCCCAGCACTCAGCACTCAGATGGGAGGAGACAGCTACTTCTTCCCACTCTTCTCTTACCTCCTCTGTCAAGTCAGAGGGGCTCAGGTATTCATGAATCTGGACCTCTCTAGAACAAAGATCCTGGATGGAGCCCATGAGGGGAATACTTTAAAAAATGACTTTTCACATGTGGTTGGGGGCAATTAGAATAATCGACAATGTTTTTGGCCCTGTGTGAATAATTTAATAATTTATCCATTTACTCTTGGCCTGACCTCCCCAGAGCAAACCAGGACAACCCCATCTTGTAAACCAGAATGTGGATGACTCAGAGTATCCTAAATTCTAGACTCCTTTAATTCCCAACTCCCACCCCTCCATATTAAGGACCATGGAGGTTTTTTAGTTGCCTTTTTATCAAAATCCTGAGTAGAGAGAGTTGGCTAAGGCCACTTTTGCTCTGAGAAATTAACTACCTAAAAAACTGTGGAGCTTTATAAAGGACAAGTCCATCCAGACACCCACCTCCATCCGTGTGTGACTATCAGTTTAGACTTCATAAGTGACCTGTCCTGTTTACATCAGTCAGTGTTACTCCTTGCATGAATTACCCAATCTCATGACTATCTGGAAGCCCCCGCTCACTATTAGAACAAGGGTCCCAAACGGCAGGATCTTCTGGTCCAGTAAGAGCCTGAGAGTCTATAATTTAAAGAAGTGCCTCCGATTATTCTCATGTGTAGGCAGGTTTGGAAACTGGTAACCTAGAGGTCGTTCCGGAAAACTGGGAAGACATGATGTAGTACAAGGTAAATTTCTTCCAGAAGGGATTACTCACCACAGAAGCATCCAGGCAGGAGGACACCTCAGTCCTGCACCCACATATCCATTTATCCAGCTGATCATCTAGGCAAAAACCATGTTTTATAGAGTAGGTCAGGATAAGATTGACTTCTGCTGCAGAGTAATGGGGAAACTAACAAATCTTAAGGAGGGGGGTGACATCATCAGATTCATCAAATCACTCTCACGTCTTCTACTGTCCCAAACTGAAACTGGTTCCTGGGTCTCCTCAAGGTCTTCAGGATGGTAAAACCTATTGCCATCTTCCCTTAAGTAAATGCATGTATACAGATCCATTCATTCGACAGATATTTATTAAGTACTTGCTAGGTGTTAGACATTTTATTTTTTTATTTTTTTAAAAGATTTTTATCTATCCATTTGTCAGAGAGAGAGAGAGAGGGAGCACAAGCAGGGGGAGCAGCAGAGGGAGAGAGAGAAGCAGGCTCCTCACTGAGCAAGGAGCCCGACGTGGGACTTGATCCCAGGACCCTGGGATCATGACCCGAGCCGAAGGCAGACGCTCAACGACTGAGCCACCCAGGCGTCCTGTGGTAGACATTTTAATGGGTTCCGGAGATACAGTGAACAAGCAGGGCAAGAATCCTGTTCTCATGGAGCTTTCCCTATTTTTGGCTACCACCCTGTGTTGCCACATTCCTATGCAAGCCTGAGAAAGATCCCAACATCCACAACAGAAGTTTAGTAGTGCAAGTGAGCTCTGATACCTGGTACAGTGGATTTGAGGGTGAATAGACTAGAAGGGCCAGCATGTCTAGGAACCGGCCTCTGATATCACATGTGCTAGCATGATCTTAAGATGGTGTGGTTAGCGTGGCAGAGACTGCTAGTTGTTACCCAGTATTTCTTCACTTCTTCTTTTATAATAACAATATTTTGCTGGGCACACGACCATCCAGAATGAAGATTGTATTTCCAGCCTCCACTGCAGAGCTAGGTTTGGCCATAAGATTAAATTTTGGCTATTGGAATGTGAGCAGAAGTGACGTGTTGCAGTGTCTGGGTTGTTGCCTTAAATGGAAAAGATTCCTTACCCTTCCCTTATTCCCCTCCCCACTGGCTAGACATCATGGTGAACCATCTTTGACCATACAGAGTAATATCCTAAGGATGGCAGAGTACCATGGTAGAAGGAACCTGGGCTCCTGGATAATTCAATGAGCAGGGTCACTATACCAGCCCTGGGTTAAGTACCTCCAGATGGTTACATGAGAGAGAAGTCAACTTCCATCTTGTTTAAGCCACTCTTATCTTGGGTTTCTGTTACAGCAACGGACTCTACATCCTAACTAATCTGTGTACAGTAAGAAACTCATTAGTTACCTGAATGACAATAGATTCAGTGGATTGGTGAAGGCAAAACTTACATGGTAGTTGAGGAACATGGAAGAAGCGAGGAAGTAGAGATGGTGAATCTCTTGACCTTCTTGCAAGAAGGTCATCTATAAGAGCAGGCTCAGCTAGGGCAGTAGCTATAAAAGATGTTAGGTGGAGAGAAGAATTTGGTCTTGGTGGTATGGCAATGAGAAATTTGATCGTGTTTCCAAGATTACTGGAAGGCTCCAACAGAGGACACGAGATAGAAGTACAGAAGGGGTGAAGGGAATTGATGATGGAAAGGAGTCCCTAAGGAGTCAGGAAGGTTGAGCTCCAAACCCCAGGTTAGGGAAGGGAGAGCCAGTTCTTCGGAGAGGGAACTGATAAGGAAAAGGTGAGCGTGGGGACAAGTGAGCAGAGGGCTGCTCAGGAATCCAAGGGACAAATAACGATCTTAAGTAAAGGTGGTTGTTTCCCAATAATATGAACACTTGTGGGAAGCAATTCTTACCCTCTGAAACTCCTCATATGAGGAGTCTCTAGCTCTCTGATGCTCTCTTACACCATCCTACAATGAACTTGCAGAGAAGATACTATAATTATGCCCATTTTACGATGCGGAAACTGAAGCCCAAATAGGTGAAGGGGTCAATGGAAGGGCACGCATACGGTGGGTGGAAGAGCCATGACTTGAACTGAGTTCTAAACACTTCTCACATGTGTGCTCATTTTGCCTCAGCTTTAAGAATAGGTAAGATTTCAATGCAGAGTTCAATCTTGAAATGAAGTGTAAGTAGACAGAAGAACTGCAAGTGCAAGCAGGCAGTAGATCTGAACAGTTTGATTTGTTTTAAAGATCTTTTTATTTATTTGAGAAAGAGTAGGGGGGAGGGGCACAGGGAGAGGGAGAGAAAGTCTTAAGGAGACTCTACACTGAGCATGGAGCCCGACTCGGGGCTTGTTCTCACCACCCTGAAATCATGACCTGAGCCGAAACCAAGAGTCTGATGCTTAACTGACTGTGCCACCCAGGCACCCCTGAACAGTCCTGTGAATGAGCTTCACTGACTAACCCTTATGGAGCACTCCACCAAACAACAATAGAATACACATTTTGTTGAGGACACATGAAACATGAACCAGGATAGACCATATTCTGGAATACACAATGAGTCTCAGTACATTCAGAAGGTTTCAAGTCATACAAAGTCTGTCCTCTAATCACGAGAATTAAAATAAATTAAAAATCAATGATGGAAAGATCTCTTGAAAATGCTTAAATATTTAGACACTAAATAACATATTTTTAAATGAACCATAGGTTAAAGAGAACTCAACAGTGCACTTAGAAAGTAGTTTGAATTGTGCACATGAAAATACAACATTTAAAAATTTGCGGGAAGCTGCTAAAGAAGTAGCTATGGGGGAGGATTTATATAGCACTAAATGCCTGCAGTAGAAAAAAAAAAGGGGGTCTCAAATTGGTGGCCTCAGTTTCTTCCTTAAGGCACTAGAAAGAAAGAGGGACGCCTGGGTGGCTCAGTCGTTAAGCGTCTGCCTTTGGCTCAGGTCATGATCCCAGGGTCCTAGGGCTCCCTGCTCGGCGGGAGGCCCGCTTCTCCCTCTCCCACTCCCCCTGCTTGTGTTCCCTCTTTTGCTGTCTCTCTGTCAAACAAATAAATAAAATCTTAAAAAAAAAAGAAACTATAAAGAAAGAACAGTGAGCTTAAACTGCACAGAATAGGCAAATATGTCAATAGAACTGAATAGAGAAGGAGTTGGCAAACTTTTCCTTAAAGGACCAGAGAGTAAGTATTTTAGGATTTATAGTCTCTGTTCCAACTACTGAACTGTTCTGTTTTGGCACAGGAGCAGCCATAGACAATATTTAAATGAATGAAACCTATATGTGTTCCAATAAAACTTTATGGACACTGAAATCTGAATTTCATAGACGTTTCGTGTGTCATGAAATATTTTTCTTTTTCTTTTTTCAACCACTTAAAAATGTAAAAAACATGCTTAGCTTGAAGGCCATATGAAAACAAACACATAAGAAAAATTTGTTGAAGGCACGTGAGATAATTCACATCTCTATAGAGACTTAAATATAGCCACATTAGCTTGGAGGAATTTTAGGTGAGACTTCCAAAATACTAGGTAATGAGAAGGGTGGGAGAGAATAGGATGAATCACTGACTGATAGGGTGGCCGTAGGGAATGACTTGGAGAAAACACCTTCTTTGTGCCATAAGGGGCAACAGAATTGAACATGGGGAGAGGAGGAAGGGTGGCAGGTCAGTTTGGGAAGGCTCTTTATGAGGCATTAAGGAAAACCCCTCACCCCAACCACAACAGCTTGGCCTTTACAGCATCCCCCTTCCCCATGGAGGTGTGAGGAGCAAGGCTTTATGATGTTGAAGCCACCACAGGGCTCCCATAGGCTGGGGCAGAGCCTTGATAACCAAACAAAGATGAAGGGTAAGGTTCCTCATTGCTCTTTGGAAGGTATATATAGGGAAGGTAGGAGGCTTGGGGTAAACCACTGGGAAACATCGATGTAGCACAGATATGGACCAACTGGCCTCAAGTGCTCAGGAAAGGAAGAAGAGAATGACCCCGTGTCAATGCAGGTGCAGAGATGGTGGCAAGGTCAGATGACCCTACCCACGTTCCTCTTTGTCCCCATTGATGCCTCACCCAAGACCCCTACTCTGTCCCTGCTTGGCACAACCCTCCTCCTCAGCCTGCACCCCTTTTTATGAATCCTCCTTCCCACCCAGTCTCCATCCTCTTTCCCCAAATGCCCTCTGTGCTCAGCATGTTGCCCTTCCAGGTGCAAAAGACAACCAAGCAAGGATGCCCTGCAAACGTGTACCTCCAAAAGATCCTCTGAAATATCTATCACCTGTTCCAGAAAGCACAAGTGAGAAACAAGGCCAACAGTATTGTCTCTTAGCACATCTTGACTAAGGAACAGAATCAGAACCAAGAGATCCTGGAGAACTCCACCAATCCAAGTAATTCCCTGTACATAAGGAGGCCCAGAGACCTAGAACTATCTGTTTCACCTCCAGAAGAGGCTGTAGAGAAATGGTTAACCTTGTAGAGACCAAATCTTAACACCTACGTGGTATACCAGTAGCAATGATTAAAATAAAATCAATAAGATTGGAAAAGAGAAGTGTTTCTTATTTTTTTTAGAGAGAGAGAGGGAGAGCAGGGAGGGGCAGAGGGAGAGGGAGAGAGGGAATCTTAAGCAGGCTCCACGCGGGGCCTGAACTCACAACCCTGAGATCGTGACCTGAGCCAAAATCAAGAGTCGGACTCTTAACTGACTGAGCCACCGGGTGCCCCTTTTTTTTTTTTTTTTTTTTTAAGAGAAGTGTTTCTGTTTCTCTGTGAATTCTCTGATGGGAGGGAGGGAAGGAAGGGAAGGAGCAGGTGAGCGAAAAGGAAGGAACGTGGGGTCCTGCAGGTCTGGGGGCCAGATCAGCAGGTCCAGAGTCAGCGAGACTTTAGCCAGAGGAAACGGACAAGGTCAGGGCTGGGCATGGAAGGAAACTTTCTTCAGAACTTCATCCCACGGGCAAACAGGAAAAAGGACTTGGTGTTTCTGTGTGTGTGTGTTGGGGGGAGGGCCCAGATGGTTTGAGGTATGATGTATGTGCGATGACAATATGACAACAACACTCTTCCCCCAAAGATGACAAAATCACCTCCCAGCCACCTACCTCATAGTGGTGTATGTTGTACCCCACCTGGTGCTGTAAGCAACTCAAGGCCCTTGGGGACCAAAAAACTCACCCCACAGAAAGTCACTGACAGCACCCCACACACTAAAATAATGGTGTCTGGAGGCCACAAACCCCACACGAATTAGGAAACTTTCTTTTATTGAAGTATAATTAATATACAATGTTATAATAGCTTCAGGTGTGCAACATATTGATTCAACGAACTATATATTACACAATGTCACCATCTGTCACTGTACAATGTTATTACAATATTATTGACTATATTCCTATGCTGTACCTTTCACCTCTGTGACTCATTTATTTTATAACTGGAAATTTGTACCTCTTAATCCCCTTTACCTATTTCACCCACCCCACAACCCACCTCCCCTCTGCTAACCCCCAGTTTGTTCTCTGTATTTAAGAGTCTGTTTGGGTTTTGATTGTTTGTTTGTTTTGTTTTTTAGATTCCACATGTAAGTGAAATTATATGTATTTGTCTTTCTCTGACTTATTTCACTTAGCATAATACCTTCTATGTCCATCTGTGTTTTGCAAATGACAATACCTCATTGTTTTTTATGGCTGTGTAATATTCCATACATAAAAATATATTTTTATTATATTATATATATTATATTATTTATACATATATATATCATCACATCTTCTTTATCCATTCATCTGTCAATGTACACTTGGGCTGTCATCTGTATGTCTTCTTTGGAAAAATGTCTATTCAGGTTCTCTGCTCATTGTTTAATTGGATTTGGGACTTTTTTGGGTGTTGAGTTGTAGAAGTTCTTTATATATTTTGGACATTAACACCTTCTTGGATATACATTTGCGAATATTTTCTCCCATTCAGTAAGTTGCCTTTTTATTTTGTGGATGGTTTCCTTTGCTGTGCAAAAGCTCTTTACTTTGGCATGGTCCAATATTTTATGTTTGCTTTTGTTTTAAGGCACTTTCTGATTAAGAAGCTTGGGATGGAGCAGTGGCCTACCAAGGATGGAATAGTGAGAGCCACCTACCCAAAGTGCAGGCAATAATAGGAAGCATTGTCCACAGAGAATTTTAATACCAGAATTCTACTGAGTAAAAGCTGGTCTTGTTTTTATTAGTAGACATACACAATATTCCAAAATTTACCTTGGGAAGTCACAGGCCCCTAAAATAGCTTAGACAGCCTTGAAAAAGAGGAATAAGGTGCCTGGGTGGCTCAGGTGGTTAAGCATCTGCCTTTGGCTCAGGTCATGATCCCAGGGTCCTGGGATTGAGCCCCACACTGGGCTCCTTGCTCAGTGGGGAGCCTGCTCCTCCCTCTCCCACTCCCCTGCTTGTTCTCTCTCTCTCTCTTAAATAAATAAAATCTTAAAAAAGAAAAAGAAAAAGAGGAATAACATAGGGAGAGTCACTTTGCCAGATATGAAAGCTCACCCCAAAGCTACAGTGATCATGACAGAGTGGTATTGGCAGTGGGATAGATACACTGATCAATGGAGCAGAATAGAGAGGTCAGAAATGGGCTCATAAAAATGAGCCTGAGTGTTTTTTGACAAAGGTACAAAAGCAATCACCCCTAAGGTCAGGAACGCGGCAGGGATGCCCACTCTCACCACTGCTATTCAACATAGTATTAGAAGTCCTAGCCACAGCAATCAGACAACAAAAAGAAATCAAAGGCATCCAAATCGGCAAAGAGGAAGTCAAACTCTCACTCTTTGCAGATGATATGATACTTTATGTGGAAAACCCAAAAGACTCCACCCCAAAACTGCTAGAACTCATACAGGAATTCAGTCAAGTAGCAGGCTATAAAATCAATGCACAGAAATCAGTGGCATTCCTATACACCAACAACAAGACAGAAGAGAGACAAATCAAGGAGTCGATCCCATTCACAATTGCACCCAAAACCATAAGATACCTAGGAATAAATTTAACCCAAGAGGCAAAGGATCTGTACTCAGAAAACTATAAAATACTCAGGAAAGAAATTGAAGAAGACAAAGAAATGGAAAAAGGTTCCATGCTCATGGATTGGAAGAACCAACATTGTGAAGATGTCAATGCTACCTAGAGCAATCTACACATTCAATGCAATCCCCATCAAAATACCATCCACTTTTTTCAAAGAAATGGAACAAATAATCCTAAAATTTGTATGGAACCAGAAGAGACCCCCGAATAGCCAGAGGAATATTGAAAAAGAAAAGCAAAGCTGGCGGCATCACAATTCCGGACTTCCAGCTCTATTACAAAGCTGTCATCATCAAGACAGTATGGTACTGGCACAAAAACAGACCCATAGATCAATGGAACAGAATCGAGAACCCAGAAATGGACCCTCAACTCTATGGTCAACTTATCTTTGACAAAGCAGGAAAGAATGTCCAGTGGAAAAAAGACAGTCTCTTCAACAAACGGTGTTGGGAAAATTGGACAGCCACATGCAGAAGAATGAAACTGGACCATTTCCTTACACCACACACAAAAATAGACTCCAAATGGTTGAAAGACCTAAACGTGAGACAGGAGTCCATCCAAATCCTAAAGGAGAACACGGGTAGCAACCTCTTCGACCTCAGCCGCAGCAACTTCTTCCTAGAGACATCACCAAAGGCACAGGAAGCCAGGGCAAAAATGAACTATTGGGATTTCATCAAGATAAAAAGCTTTTGCACAGCAAAAGAAACAGTCCACAAAACCAAAAGACAACCAACAGAATGGGAGAAAATATTTGCAAATGACATATCAGATAAAGGGCTAGTATCCAAAATCTATAAAGAACTTATCAAACTCCACACCCAAAGAACAAATAATCCAATCAAGAAATGGGCAGAAGACATGAACAGACATTTTTCCAAAGAAGACATCCAAATAGCCAACAGACACATGAAAAAGTGCTCAACATCGCTCGGCATCAGGGAAATCCAAATCAAAACCTCAATGAGATACCACCTCACACCCGTCAGAATGGCTAAAATTAACAAGCCAGGGAACGACAGATGTTGGCGGGGATGTGGAGAAAGGGGAACCCTCCTACACTGTTGGTGGGAAGGCAAGCTGGTGCAGCCCCTCTGGAAAACTGTATGGAGGTTCCTCAAGCAGTTGAAAATAGAGCTACCATACGATCCAGCAATTGCACTACTGGGTATTTACCCCAAAGATACAAATGTAGGGACCCGAAGGGGTACATGCATCCCAATGTTTATAGCAGCAATGTCCACAATAGCCAAACTGTGGAAAGAGCCAAGATGTCCATCGACAGATGAATGGATAAAGAAGATGTGGTATATATACACAATGGAATATTATGCAGCCATCAAAAGGAATGAGATCTTGCCATTTGCAACGATGTGGATGGAACTGGAGGGTGTTATGCTGAGTGAAATAAGTCAATCAGAGAAAGACATGTATCATATGACTTCACTGATATGAGGAATTCTTAATTTCAGGAACAAACTGAGGGTTGCTGGAGTGGTCGGGGGTGGGAGGGATGGGGTGGCTGGGTGATGGACATTGGGGAAGATATGTGCTACGGTGAGCGCTGTGAATTGTGTAAGACTGTTGAATCACAGATCTGTACTTCTGAAACAAATAACGCAACATATTTTAAGAAAAAAGAAAAAGAAGAAGATAGCAGGAGAGGAAGAATGAAGGGGAGTAAGTCAGAGGGGGAGACGAACCAGGAGAGACTATGGACTCTGAAAAACAAACTGAGGGTTCTAGAGGGGAGGAGGGTGGGGGGATGGGTTATCCTGGTGATGGGTATTGAGGAGGGCACGTTCTGCATGGAGCACTGGGTGTTATGAACAAACAATGAATCATGGAACACTACACCAAAACAAATTATGTAATATATGGTGATTAAAATAACAATAAAAAATTAAAAAAAAACTCCAAAAAAAAAAAAAGCAATCCAACACGATTTTCAACATATGATATTGGAACAATTGGACATCTGTAGACAAAAAAATATTAATATGTAACTAAACTTCACACCTTATGCAGACATTAGCTCAAATGAATCACAAACTTGATTATAAAATGTAAAACGATAAAACTTCCAGGAAAAGAACACAATAGAAAATGTTTGGAACCTAGGGCTTAATCAGGCTCTTCTAGATTGGAGACCTAAAGCACAACCTGTGTGAGGAAAAGGAGTTATAGCCTTCTCAAACCTAAAAAGCTCTGTTCTGGAAAAGACCCCATTAAGAAGATGAAAAACAAGCTACAGCCTTGGAGGAAGTGTTTTGCAAACCACATAACTGATGGAGGTCTACTATCTAAATCTTTCTCAGAACTCACCAGTGATAAAAATAACAACCAAAAAATCCAATTAGAAAATGGTCTGTTATGGAAACAGTTCAAGTGTGCTCAGTAGCTGCTGGTGAGAAACTAAGCCACATGAAGGAAAAGTGCTTTCTTAAGCAGACATTTCTTTAGTTCTCTAGTGAGAAGGACCTTTCTGCCAACATATGGATGAGATGTCCGGGGCCGTTCTGGGGTCAGTGAACACCCCTAACTGGGAAAAGGCATGCTGAGAAAGCAGTTGAAAACCAATCTGGCAAATTTAACATCAGCTCTCAGTTCTGCAGAAGCTGGGCAAAGTATTTTAATTCTTTCTATTCACACTAGATATTCTCATGTTGTATATGGTCATATGGCTTACATTAATCAGAACAGGAAATTATGTAAATGGTGACCACAGTTTTGAAGCCAAGATTGGAACTCATTGTCTGCCAAACACAAGTGTACTTACAGGTATAGTGAGCCTTTGAACTCAGGACCGGCATCGTACATGTTATTATATTTCTTTATGTATGCATAGTGGTGTTTCTTAAGCAGCCAGTACGCGTACATATTTGAATTTTTAAATACGTTTTTAAGTTTATCTAGACATTCATTCGCATGAGTGAATGAATAGATCTCAAAACAAATTCTGAAGAATGTTTCGTTTTTCCCAAAGGAAAGGGAGGAAAAAAAAAGTGGTGCTTTTCACTCTAGATGAAATGTTGGTATTCCCAAGTAGAGTTCCCTTGGGTCATCAATGAGGATATGGGGCATATGTATTTTAAAATTAATTTTTAACATCATATGGAGGCAGGGACTCTGAGCAGGCAGTCAAGGGCCCTAAGTCCAATCCAGGCTTGACCACCAACTCCTGGTGTGATCTTGACAAAATCCCATCCCCTTGCTGGGCCCGCATTTCCAATCTGTAAGAGGAGGACTTTGAACTAGAAAATGACATCTCTGGCCCTTCCATAGAATTCTATGAATGCGTGTGTGTGTGTGTGTGTGTGTGTGTGTGTGTGTGTGTGTGTGTGTG
>NW_027397126.1:3813346-3882362 GCF_003265705.2 Callorhinus ursinus
GTGTGTGTGTGTGTGTGTGTGTGTGTGTGTGTGTGTGTGTGTGTGTGTTTCCTTCCATTTATCTACTTCAGAGAATAAAAATGCTTTAACGCTTAGGGTATATAACCCAAGCTGTTACATTTAATCTCTGCACAACTAAAGACGCTCTTTCCTGTATGTTTAGATACAAGTAAAAGAAAAGACTGAATAAATTCCATGGTCAATTACATGGTCAGTGAATCACAAGAGTAGAAGCCCTTGGAATTTTGCAGCTACTGGTAGATTCAAAGGATGTTGCTGAGAAGCAAGAGATTTAGCAAGTAGTTTTCCTATTTACTGAAACCTGGAAGGTGTTGCTAATATTTGGGACAAAAATAGCACAGATTGTTTAATTGAACAGCCCCTATGGATGTCAGATTCTGGGATTTCATGGACTTTCTAGATTTTAAAATCATCATCTATGACATGCAACCATGTGTGTCTTGATTTCGGTCTGGCCCTGAGTTATTAGAAGAGTTAGCCACTCTGAACTAGGTGGCTGTGAGGGGTTGCGACTTAGAGGGGACACTGCTGGTGGAGTTCTCATCCCTGATGGATGTTTTCTAGTAGTTCTGTAAGGGCCTAGGTCTAACTATGTAAGAAGTTGACTCAGTCCTTTAAGAATCCTTCCCTGGAAAGAACTTCTGAAAGTGTCTCCAGAGACCATCTTGGAGAAGGAGCCCCAGCCTCTGTCAGGAGCCTGTCCTGGTGGCGTGAGGCCCTCACCATCCGAATCACTTCTTTTTAGAGCTGACATGATTCCTTTGGGTTAGTGCTCAAGCTGCAATTCTGGGTCCTGGGTCAAGGGGCCTAAGAGCCCAGTGTGCTGGTGACTTTACTTCAGTGTGGACAGAGAGTTTGGTAGGGATATGAGAAGAATAAGGTTCTGATGACATGCCAGGAATCAAATGGGTACAAGTCCAGAGGTAGCTTATATAAATAGACAGGATTGGAAGGTGAACCTGACTAGAAATCTGTGTCTCCTTCACTCTATCGTCCAAATGGGGGAAATAAAAATAGAAGTGGGTACTTACTCAGTGATCAGAATTAGCTTTCTTTAATTCTAAGTGGCAATCCCGGTGTAATATATATTATATATATATATGTATATAATATATATATACTCACTATATATGATAAACATATATTTATTTATATAGAAATTATATATAAATTATTATCACATGTATTTCATATATATCACATATATATTTCATATTTCATATATATAATATACAAATAATTGGGCCCAGCTACCTCCACAGAATAACAGCTAGGAACGCTATGTTGGATGACAAAATCAGGACCTGACAATGCAAGCTAGAGTGAGTAGCTGAATTAAAAAATATGAAATTTAAGGCAAGTCGACAGTGCAGTGTGCTTGTCCATGGACTTCGGGCCTGGTGAAACTTGCTCTCCAGAGTGGGGAAGTGAGTTCTACACTGCTCTGTCCTGGTCAGACCCCACCCAGGAGGACTAGTGTGTTCAACTCTGGCTGCTACACTGGGCTGGTGGATGGAAAAGTATATATTGCAAATGTTTGTGAAGAGAGACACCAGAATGCTGAAGGGGACCTAGAACCATCCAACTGAGAAAGAGCTGAGGGGAGTGAGAAGGAGCAGCCTGGAGATGAAGAACCTTAGAGCCCAGGGCTGCCTTGGAACAAATGTGGAGTAAACTCTTTAAGTCCCAACTAGGAGGAGTAGGTGGAAGGTGCAACACAGAATAGTGAGTAAGAGCTTCCCTAGTAGGGGACTCATTGCCCCACGTGGTAGTGATTTATTCATCCCTGAAGGTACTCACGCTGGCCCTCCACTTGGCTGGGACGCTGAGGAGGAGACTCAAATCGCACATGGATGTGACCCTGTGATCCACAGCATATGACACAGGACCCTCCCCAACATGTGGAAATAGTAGAATATCTCCTCGAGGGCATTCACGTATAGATCTATAGATGTAGAGGTATATAGATGCATAGATATATATCTCAGATGTAAAATTCAGTAGAAAAATATGGTGTCCATCATCTACCAGAAAGGACACAGAGACATCCTATGACATTCCCAGATCCAAAAAAGGTAGAATGCTCCTGACTAAGGTTGACATGGTTGCCTATTTTTTAGCAAGTGCAGTCCTGTACAATGCTCTCTTGGGGGGTGGCTTACCTCCTAGTCTGCTGTGCTCTTTCGTAGCTTAGGCCCTTCCATCCTCCCCAAATGAACTGCAACTGAAGTGCTGACAAGCTTGAAGAAAGTGATCAAAAGTAGACTGAAACTCACTGTCGACAAGAATGTTCTTATGTGTGGCTGAGTTGAGGGACATCTGAGAGTTTAGACATCAGGAATTGCTCTGAGTAAACAAGTTCCAATCCCCTGGGAAATTGTCTTTCAACCTCATTTGTCCCTGAGAAACGTCCATCAAAGACTTGCTGTGGCTCTGTGTCTTGTCCTGCAGACTGGCACCCCCTCCAGACACGGTAGTGCTAGCTTGCCCACCAGTGGAAACGTTCTTTGGATGGAAATAGTCATTTTTGCTGGTGACATATGATCTTCTAATTTCTGGGGATGACCCTTTAGACATTTCTATATCTCTAGGACTTTTCTTTCCCATCTCTCCTGTCCTTTTTCATTCCAAATGAGTTATTTTTCTTGAACATGTCTTTACAATGAAGACACAAAAGAGTGCTTTGTAAGAATGGTGAAATTCGGATTCTTTCAGACAAGGAGGGTGGGGAGCCTTTTTTTCAGCCTGTAGGAAAGTTGTGGGACAAGAGTTGATCTTTTTATTGGGACTTAAGCTACAGCTAGGCTTTTTAGCCTCTATTTTTGATTTCCTTCTTTGCCCTGCTGATTTAAATCTGTCCTAAAGACATGACGAAAAGCATGCGGTGTGAGATCTGGAACATGGTAGAAAGTGAGATGAAAAAGAAAACGACCGATTCTTCATTCTGTGGCAATGCTCCTTAATGAGTGAGCCAAGCACTGTGGCTTTTAGGCACTGTTAGACTCACAGGGAACCTTAGAGAATGTCTCATCCTGCCCCCTCATTTCACCACAGAGACCCAGCACAGAACTGACCAAGCTAAGTTCACAAAGGCTGATGAAGTGCAGACCTCAAGGTTGTCCAATGGCCTGTTAGGTACTATTTCTACTGCACCGAGACCCCCACCCCACATATGAAGAAATCACACATTTGCAATAGAGCAGACCAATGACTCTATCAAGATTTGTGGTTTGAATAATAACCGCCACTGTTTCTTGAGTACTTTACGTGTGTTATCTCATTTATTGGGTCACAACTTGTAATAAGGAGTCTGACTCCATTTTTCATGTTTGATTACTGACAGCTTTTACGCCTCACCACTCCCTTTCCATTGTTCCCTACATCTGGGCAAGCTGATGGGAAAGCTTGGGAGCCCCCTCCTTTAGTGACAGCAGGAGATTCAAACCACACAAGCCCCTGCCCACGTGTTCAGGAGCCCTCACCTCCGCCCACCCCCAACCGCCATAAAACCCTGCCCAGTCTCCTTCCCTTGCTCTCTGACGCCATTTTGGGACCAACTTGCAAAGTCTGCTCTGCTGTCCCCAGAAAAACCCCATTGTGTATATAATAAACCTCTTCATACCATCTTGGTGTGTGTTTGGCATCATCAGTCTTGACCTTGGAACCAAATATGGGGTGGATGGCCACAATACAACTCTGAGGTAGATGCTGTTTAGTCAGCATTTCACAGGTGACGAAACTAAGGCATGGAGAGGTCAAAAAAATGCACAGAGGCCATGAAAAGGCTTACAAGGTTACAGAAACCACTTCTGAAGATAACATCCTGCTAAGATTTCAATTCAAACCTAAGAATATTCTATGGCTTGTGTGTGCTCTTGAAATATAAACAAAGGATCTCAGATAGATCTCTGACTTCTAGTTACAGTTCTTGCCCAAGATCACCCAGCTAGTAAGTGAAGGGGTGGGGACTGAACCCTGGGCACCGGGACTCTGGAATCTATGCTCTAAACATTTCAAACTGAGACCTGTCTTACTGCAAAGACTGTACCCTTTCCACTGCAGCAGGGAAGTAAGTCTGGGTTACATGAAGCTGTTGAAAGGCTGCTACGTGATAATAATAACAATAATAATAATAAACCACGTCGTGTGCTAAGTTTTTAATTTAATCTTTATTATAATTCCCTAAAGTCGATACCGTTATTATTCCTACTTTACAGTTAAGGAAATAGGAGGCTCAGAGAGGTTAGGCTCAGAGAACATGCCCAAGATCACACAGCTAGTAAGCAGAGTAGCTGGCTTGGAAAGGTCCGTGGGGAGATGTACTAGAGGCCACAGTCTAATGTTCATTTGGAATGTGGGCATTTTGGATGCTCACAGGCATGGAATAATAAAGGTAATATTTTCTATGTATTGAGTGACAAGCCCTTTGCATGCATCATCCCACTTAAACTTAGAGCAACGCTATAATGTAAGTACTGCTTTTATCCCCATTTTACAGAAGGGCCACCTGAGTCTCAGAGAGGTGAACAAGACATGATCAAGGAAAGCCAACTAATGGACAGACCTTGGGAGGAGCTAGACTTGAAGTTCGTCTGATCGCAATGTGCAAGCTCTGAAAGACTTACTCGCTGGCTGTCGAGTTTGAGCCCTAATTCTCTTCTCTGCCCATGGAAAGGACACAATATCTAGCAAGGACCTAAGCCGTATCTTTAGGGCTGGAGAGCACGGCCAGCTGCCCTGGCTGGCCCTCCCCCCCATCAGCACCTCTTGAGCTGGTGCCGCGTAGGCCTCCTCAGCACCTCCTGTCAGATTCCTCGTTCTTGCTGATTTCAGGGACTGGACTGTCACTGGCGTCGCCATTGCTACTGTAGCTCCTCAGGCGGCACATGCTGCCGGTCCTTGTTATCTCTGGACAGCTCTTTTTGGTATGTTAAGGATTTATTCAGTAGAAGGGGAAGAAGAAGGAAAGGAGAACCTTCTGCTGACCATACTTTGCTGCTCGCGAATATCCTGGAGTCCGGAGCCCTGGAAATGGAAACCCACGTAACCCAGAAAGGAGAGTGCTGGCTGGCCCTGCAGAAAATGGAGGCGGATACAACTGCTGGTGGGGATGGGGATGGGGGGGCCTCAGGAGCCCTCCTCAGGGAGCCACAAACTCCCACGAGCAATCTCTACCTAGCAACCAAAACCGAAAAGTGAACTCAGTTTATTCGGGTTTCTTTAGCCAAGATTAGAATGTGATTCTCACTACCTTCCCATAAAGGAAGTTCGTGTTCTCACGAGTTGGAGACGGTACGAGGACTTACATGGCCCCAAAGGGGAATGGAGAAGCGTCACCTGCGAAGCTATTATTAAACTTCTGTTTTTCCCGCCTTGAGAGAATCATAGATGTGGGGGGGGGGGGAGAACAGTAGGGAGCCTAGAAGTAGTGAAGGCACTTTGGCAGTAGTGGCAAGAGCCCTTGAGTTGATGTGAGCAGGTCTAGCTAGGCTCATTGGTTATTCCAGATCTGCCACTGAGTAGCAGTGTGACCTTGGACAAGCCCTCTCCTTTCTCTCCTCAGGCCATTCAAGTCTTTCCTCATTTGAACTTCGGTCATCTGTGCCCTTTGGTTCTTTTCTCTTTTTAAATTTCTTACAGCTCTAGCATGATTTGATTTTATTTAAGAAAATGGCAAACCTTCATCAAGTATCTCATGGTATGTGCCGGGCACAGTGCAAGTTCCTTAAATAGAGCAACATCCAAAGAGCTTGAGGAGCACAAAGCAGGGAGAGTCAGGGCAAGCGTCTCCGAGGAGGTACCTGAGAAGCTGTGCCCTGAAGGATGAGGGGCAGAAGACTAGACTAGCCTAAACTAGAGAGGAACACACTCTTCATCTCATCTGAAATTTTGGAAAGGCTGGAAAGAACCTGGTTTGTTTCTGGGAACCTGGAGGGAGGTAGGTAATGGTAGGAAATGAGGCCAGAGAGGTAAGAAGCCAAGAACAGATCATGGAAGGCCTTGAATGGCTTGTCAGCTGGTTTGGACTTTGTCCTGTGGGCAGCACAGGTTGCCAACAGAGGTTTTTTGGAAGTGAAATCACATAGTAAGATTGTTTTTGCAGGAATATTATTCAGGTCTCAGTGTGGAGGATGGCCCGACGTGGAGAAACACTGGGGGCCTGGAGGTCAGTGAGGATGCCAGTGCGTGAGTTATATTCCAGACAAAGGACAAGGGCCCTCTGGTGGACAATGATCTCCACCTCCTGATATTCACACCCTTGTGTAATCCCCTCCCCTGGAGTGCAGGCTGGACCTACTGTCTCACTCCTAAGAAGAGAATATGGCAAAGGTGATGGGATATCACTTCCAAGATCAGGTTACAGAAAGACTGTGACTTTCCATACCAGCTGCCATGTTGTGAGCTGCCCTCTGGAGAGGCCCACATGGCAAATAACTGATGTTTCTGGTCAAAAGCCAGCTAGGACCAGAGGGCCTTTCGACAGTCACTTGAGTGAGCTCAGAAGTGGATCTTCTGAGGAAGGCCAACAGCCACTTCAGTGACCTTGAAAGCAGATCCTTACCCCAGTGGAGCCTTGTGACCACTGTACTTCCAGCCAACACCTTGACTGCAGCCTTGCCAGAAACCCTGAGCTAGCTCAGCCATGCCTGGATTCCTAGCCCACAGAAATGGTGAGGCATAGGTATCTGTTGCTTTAGGCTGCCGACATTTGGGGTAATTTCTTACACAGCAATGGATACGTAACACAAGCCCCAAGTAAGGCAGGGGGAATGAAGAATGGATGGATTCTGGAAATGTAGGAGGAAGTTGGATTGGAGTGTGAGGGGAAAAGAGATGTCTAGGCAGACATGGATGCAGTTTAATTAGGGTGGAAAATAGAGTAGAAAGTGTTGCTTTGGGAAACAAAATGTTGAGTTAGTTTGGTTCTGTCCAAGTTTGGGGGCACATGGGACACTACAGTAAATATATTCAAGAGGCAGATGGATCCAAAGGTCTGAGGCTCAGGAAAATCATATGGACTGGGCTTTTAGGGTTATCAATGCACAGGTGGCTCAGGAAGTACAGAGACCAAGGCTAGAACTCTGGGAATATTCAACAGTTAAGAGACTGTCCTTCATCATCAGATAATTGTTGTTCTGTGTGTGTGTGTATGTGTGTGTGTGTGTATCTATGTATATCTTCTTCCAAGCAGTTGCCTCCCATTCTAAAATACTTTTCCTTCCTTGCAGCTATTTAGGTCCCAGTTTCACCTCACTAAAGACTCCAAACATTACTGGACCGCTCCACCTTTCAGGTTTACCGAACCCTCTCCAAATGGCCCAAGTTCCAGTTGAAAGAATACCATGCAAATCTGCTGCTGATTTCCCACTGTTCGTAATTATTGGCAACACCTCTAGAGTTCATACGCTTTCACACAGCCTAATTTATTCTTTTCACAGAAGTCGTAAAAAGTAACGTAGCAGGAGAGCTTGTTACAGGAAGAAATACAGTACATGGAAAGTCTAGAAGATGTCAAGTTGACCCCCAGATCTTTTCAGGGGTTGGTGGTGGTGAGGGTGTTTCTAGCTAACCTGCAGAATGTAAACAGAGCCTGCAGACAGACTGAAAGACAGCTCTATCAGCTCTGCTGGAGGTGTTGACATCGCTATCCTACCCTGGGTGTGAGCACAGAAGCTTGTTACCATGCCAAATTCTGCTGAACTGCTTGGGGCTTTGACATTACAGATATCCTGTTCCTGCACATTGAGACTCCTAGAAGAATCTTTTTTTTTTTTTAAGATTTTTATTTATTTATTTAACAGAGATAGAGAGAGAGCATAAGTAGGCAGAGCGGCAGACAGAGGGAGAGGGAGAAGCAGGCTCTCTGCCGAGCAGGGAGCCCGATGGCGGTGCTCGATCCCAGGATCCCGGGATCATGACCTGAGCCAAAGACAGACGCTTAACCATCTGAGCCACCCAGGTGCCCCAAGAGACTCCTAGAAGAATCTTAAAGCTAGAAGGTATCTTAGAGGTCTTTTTAGACTAGAGTGCACAGGCTAATTGGGAATGTTTCAAACTATGTACTTGCAAAAATCAATGGTAGTTTAATTGAGCAATTAATAAAGCAACAGAATTCCTTTCAATTGAGCGGTATTAGTAGATGGAATTGCCTTTTATGACCACACAAAACCACACTAAATTTGATGGAGCAGTAGTTTGTTTGAACAAAAGTGATGTGAATATGGGGGCGCCTGGGCTGGTTCAGTGGGAAGAGCATGTGACTCTTGATCTCAGGGTCGTGAGTTCGAGCCCCACATTGGGTGTAGAGATTACTATACAGCCCCTTAAAGATTTTATTTTTAAGTAATCTCTACACTCAACGTGGGGCTTGAACTCCCAACCCCGAGATCAAGAGTCACATGCTCTACCGACTGAGCCAGCCAGGTGCCCTGAAAACAGCATATTTAAAAATAAATTAGCTCTTGGGACGCCTAGGTGGCTCAGTCAGTTAAGCGTCTGCCTTCGGCTCAGGTCATGATCCTGGGGTCCTGGGCTCGAGCCCCACATCAGGCTCCTGGCTCAGAGAGAAGCCTGCTTCTCCCTCTCCCTCTGCCCCTCCCCCCCCCGCACCCGCTCATTCTATCTCCAATAAATAAATAAAATCTTAAAAAAAATAAAAATAGGGGCACCTGGGTGGCTCAGTCAGTTAAGCAGCTGCCTTCGGCTCAGGTCACGGTCCCAGGATCCTGGGATCAAGCCACTCGTCGGGCTCCCTGCTCCGCGGGAAGCCTGCTTCTCCCTCTCTCACTCCCCCTGCTTGTGTTTCCTCTCTCACTGTGTCTCTCTTTGTCAAATAAATAAATAAAAATCTTTTTAAAAAATAAATAAAAATTAAAAAAATAAAATAAAATGAGTTTTGAACAGGAGTTGCTACCACAAGAACCTAATTGGAGATTTTATTTAGGTTTTTAGTAACTGAAAAAATTATTTTGTTTTTCTTTTGATAATGATTTGCCTTTCTCCATCTACCCCCAGCTGAGAAGAGGTTCCTGGTGGAGGTAGATGGAAACATGCTAACACTTATTAAAGGCAGCTTAGGAGACAGTTATAAAAATCATTGAGGGGCGCCTGGGTGGCTCAGTCGTTAAGCGTCTGCCTTCAGCTCGGGTCATGATCCCAGGGTCCTGGGATCAAGCCCCGCCTCGGGCTCCCTGCTCCGCGGGAAGCCTGCTTCTCCCCCTCCCACTACCCCCACTTGTGTTCCCTCTCTCGCTGTGTCTCTCTCTGTCAAATAAATAAAAATAAAAAATCTTTAAAAAAATTTAAAAAAAAAATAAAAGTCATTGAACAGAGGCAGGATACCCAAATTCTAGTTCATTGACTCTGGCATTAATAAGTTGTGTGACCTTGGCATATTCGTGTCCCTCTGGGCCTCCGTTTCCCTCTATACAAAATGAGGGTCTACACCAGTGATTTCTGAAGCCTCTTCCTGCTCTTAACAGCCCAGGCTAGGAAACTGCATTTGGGTTTGAGGTGGTGCCCGGTATGTACTGCAGCCCCCGGTGCTACCCTGCTTGCCTCCCAAATACCTCTCACACCACCATCCACCAGGGTACTGGGTTTTTATTTTTTTAAATAGCTGCTTTATTGAGATATATAATTCAATACCATAAAATGTATCCATGTAAAGCATACAGTTCAATGGTTTTCAGTATATTCAAAGAATTGTGCAAGTGTCATCACAATTTTACATTTTTATCATCCCCAGAAGAAACCCTGGACCCATTAACACTCACTGCCCACTTCCTCTCAACTGCTCCAGCCCTGGGCAACCACCAATTTACTTTCTGTCTCGATGGATGTGCCTAGTCTGTTTATATGGAATCATATAATATGTAGTCTATTGTGACTGACGTTTTCAGGGCTCGTCCATGTTGTCGTATGTATCAGTACATCATCTCTTTTTTTAAAAATAAACTTTACTTGGGCACCTGGGTGGCTCAGTCAGTGAACTGCCTGCCTTCGGCTCAGGTCATGATCCTGGGTCCTGGGATTGAGTCCCACATCGGGCTGCCTGCTCAGCAGGGAGTCTGCTTCTGCCTCCCCTCCCCTCCCCGGCTCCTGCTCGCTCCCTCACTCTCTCTCTCTCAAATAAATAAATAAAATCTTTAAAATAAACTTTACTTTTTGCAATAGTTTTAAACTTACGGAAAAATTGGGAGGATAATACAGAGAATTCCCATGTATTGCCATACCCAATTTCCCCAATCATCAACATCTTATATTGGTATGGTGCATATGTTACATTAATGAACTAATATTGATATGTTATTCCTCAATAAACTCCATACTTCATTCATATTTTCTCATTTTTCCCCTAAAGTCCTTTTACTATTCCAGGATCCTATCCAGGATACCACGTGACATTTACATTACATTTAGTAGGTCATGTCTCCTTAGACTACTCTTGGTTGTGACAGTTTCAGACTTTCCTTGTTTTTAAGGATAGCTTTGAGGATTGCTGGTCAGATATTTTGTAGAATATCCCTTAATTAGGATTTTTCTGATGTTTTTCTCATTATTAGACTGATTATAGGTTTTGGGGAGGAAGACCACAGAGGAAAAGTGCCATCTTCATCACATCACATGGATGATACACACTATCAACAAGACTTATCACTGTTGATGTTGACCTTGATCTTCTGGCTGAAGTAGTGTTTGTCAGGTTTCTTTACTGCAAAGTTACTTTTTTTCCCCTTTCCATACTATGCTCTTTGGAAGGTAGTCACTTTGAGTGGCCCACACTTGAGGGGTGGGGAGTTACACTCCACCCCCCCAAGCCAGGGCAATTTCATAAACTATTTATTTACATAAACTATTCAGACTTCTGCACTGGTGTGTCTCTTCACCTCCCCTCATTTATGTATTGATTATTTATATCCGTATGGATACATGGATATTT
This sequence comes from Callorhinus ursinus, assembly GCF_003265705.2. Lineage (NCBI taxonomy): Eukaryota > Metazoa > Chordata > Mammalia > Carnivora > Otariidae > Callorhinus > Callorhinus ursinus. The sequence continues at coordinate 3,824,310 of NW_027397126.1, forward strand.
GTTGTATACTTTGCGTTATAATTCAATACTACTTTATTAACTTTTTTGCTCAAATTGTTCTGGATTTGGTCACTGGGAGCTCTTTTAGTTGGCTCCTGTGTCCCTTTGACACATGTCCATCATTGTGGTGTGTCCTTCCTTCCTTCCTATCTTCCTTCCTTCCTTCCTTGCCTTCTTTCTTACCTTTCTGTACTTTCTGGCACTACAGGATGCTCCAGACTCATTTTGTATATTTCTGGCCCCAGTCCTAGAACCTAGAATCAGTCATTTTCCCAAAGAGTCCTGGTTCTTCTCAATGAAGAATGCTATTAGAAGCTAAAACCTGGATATTAGGTGTGCTTGTTGCTACTGGGGGTCCTTGCCCCTAGGCCTTCTTATCAGTTGACAGAGCTAAGTAATACATATATGTATACTAAACAGTATGTATACAAGTACTCAATTCCTTTTTTTAAGATTTTATTTATTTATTTGAGAGAGAGCACAAGATGGGGGGGAGGGAGGCAGAGGGAGAGGGAGAAGCAGACTCTGTGCTGAGCAGGGAGCCCATCCTGGAGCGTAGGGCTCAATCCCAGGATCCTGGGCTCATGATCTGCGCCAAACGCAGAGGCTTAACTGACTGAGCCACCCAGGTGCCCCTCAATTCCTTTTTACTGCAGAAAAATATTCCATTGTATGGATATACCACATTTTATTTATCCATTAATCAGTTAAAAGACAATTAGGTTGTTTCTACTTTTTGACTCTTATGAATAGTGCGGCTCTGAACATTAGCGTACAAATTTTTGTGTAGATGTACGTTTTCATTTCTTTTGGTTTTTCCTAGTAGAATTCCTGGATTATATGGTAACTCAGTGTTTAATCTTTTGAGGAACTGCCGGACTGTTTTTCAAAGTGACTTTACTATTTTATATTCCCACCAGCACTGTATAAGGAATCCAATTTCTCTACATCCTTAGCAACACTTGCTATTGCCTATTTTTAAATTACTACTATAGCCATCCTAGTTGGAGTGCAGTGGTGCCCTCTGTGGTTTTGACTTGTACTTCTCTGATTAATGATGTTGAGCATCTTTTCATGTGTTTGTTGGCCACCTGTATATTCTCTTTGGAAAAATACCTGTTCAAGGCCTTTGCCCATTTTCAATTGGGCCATTTTTTTTTATTATTGAGGTTTAAGTTTTTATATAGTCTAGATACAGGCCCCTTATCAGATATATGATTTGCACACATTTTCTCCTATTCTATGGGTCTCTTCAACCTTCTTGATCGTATCCTTGGAAGCAAAAGAGTTTATCTTTGACCAAGTCCAATTTATCTATTTTTTCTTCTGTGTTTATGTTTTTGGTGTCATATGGTTTGTTTATTTTTAATGGTGATGTCTTATTTTGCCTTCTTTCCACAGCAAGAACTGGCCTCAGTGATGAGGAACATCCCTTGTGATGGTGGGAAGTACAGAATCTGACCAGAGAGCATAAGTTCCCCCCTGAAGAGTCAACAGGCTGCTAACCAAGGTGATAATCATAACTCACACGTACTGTACAGTGGCTGTGTGCCAGACACCGTACTCAGCTCTCAGAGCATCTTTTTTTTTTGAATCCTCACAACAGACCGGAGACATCGTCGTTCCCACTTGACATCTGAAGAACTTGCAACTCAGAGTAAGTAATGTCCTCAAAGCCTACAGCTGGCAAGGAATGGAGCCAGGGTGGCAAATTCAGTCTTGATGTTCATGGGCTTGCACTGATCCCATTAGCTTCAAGCCCCCACAGCCCTCATTCCTTAAACATGCAGTAAACACTCCACATATTTTTTTAAAGATTGTATTTATTTATTTGACCAGAGAGAGAGGGAACACAAGCAGGGGGAATGGGGAAGGGAGAAGCAGGCTTCCCGCTGAGCAGGGAGCCCGATGCGGGGCTCGATCCCAGGACCCCGGGACCATGACCTGAGCCGAAGGCAGACGCTTAATGACTGAGCCACCCAGGTGCCCCTCCACATATGTTTTTGACAACCTACTATGGAATAGGCAGTGTGCTAGGTATTGGTGAACAAACCTGACAGTCTTTGCTTGCATAGAACGTACAGACAAGGAGGGAGACAGATAATAGAATCACACCAATAAATGTAAATGGACCACTAGGATCAGTGCTGTGAAGTAACCCAGGGCGATGAGAGCTTATAACAAGGAGATCTGTCCTGTTCTGGAGGAAGGCATCACGGAAGGCTTCCCAGAAGAAGTGCTGCGAGGACTGAGATCTTCTGGAGGACTTTAGACTATCTGAGGGAAGAGCTTGGGAAAGAACATTCCTGGAAAAGGGAACAACAAGTTCAAAAGCCCCAAGGCAGGAAGGACATGATATATTTTTGCTAGTAGATTTTATTGTCAGGAAATCTGCATCTCGTGCACGGATTTGGGGAAATCCCACCGATGAAGTCCCACAAAATAAGATATGTACCGTGTACAGCAATCTTTACCTTAATCAATTAATGGACTTCAAAATTGGTTCAGATGCGAGACTATCAGGAACTATGATTTATTTACTCAACAAACATTGCCCAAAGGAATCCTGGCTGGGGTTGAGGGAGGGAATAGTTTAGCTCAGAGAGATGGGCAGGAGTTGGATCAAGCAAATCTCTGGAGGAGTTGGGATAATTTTCCAAGAGCACTCCGTATGGAGCCAACAGAAGGTTATTAAGATGGGAAGCGACAACCATAGGATTTGTGCTTGCAAAGTTGGAGGGAACATTCTGTGGAGAAAGTGTGTAGGGGAGCGGTAGGGAGCAGAGTGGAAGCAGGAACAGGTCAGAGGCCCTGGCAGTGGTCCGGCAAGAAATGTCAGCAGTGTGAAATGAGGATGGCGGCCACGGGGAGGAGAGACACAGCACACTGGGGTCCATTCAGCTGGTGGGTGTTCACCTAGCCCTTCCTGCACCTGGCCTGGGACCCAACCTCAGGGCTTACTTTCCGCCCCTCTCCCAAAAGGGTAGTGAGGGTTGCTCAGGCCCCCAGGTTTATGTGCCTTCTGCTTCCTCAGTGGCCCCTGCTTCCCGCAGCCCTGGCTCTTCAGCTTGGCTCCCAAGGAGGTCTTTTTTCTCCAGTGAGTGGGTCTGAAGAATGAAGGAGCCGTCACTAATCTGATCCTGCTCCTGCTTACTGAAGAGGGCGCCTGGCAGGGGGTTGCTCTGGTGTCCTGTCCTGCCTGTGTTCACTGCAGGCCCCAACCCGGAGGAGAGCTGGAGGATTACTGCTCCTGGGGCTCCCTGTCCCCTCCTCGCCCCAAAACAAATGAAGGGAAAGCTGGAACTTTCTTCTTTCACATGGAGACATATTTCTGTATTTGTGATAGGGAGAGAATTATTTTTAACCTGCCTTTTCTGTTGATAACAGGAATACAATCCTATCGGAGGAAATTGGAAAGTATGAGAACATAAAAGGAAGACTAACCAGTATTCATAATACTACCCTGCATTTTTGCATGTTTTTCCAGTCATATATCCTTATTGTCAAATAGGTCATACACACTGAACATACTTTTGTGTATCGTGCTCTTTTCACTTTGTGTTTTAAACGTTTCCCTGTCATTAAAATCTCTCCGCACACAATTTTTAGTATCTGCAAAGAAGTCTTTCTTGAAAACATATTTTAAATAACCTTTTCCTATTTGTTGGACATTTGGGTTGTGGGTAACTTTTACCATTATAAGGAGTTCTGTGATGAACATCTGTTTATAAATGTTGGTTTGCATTCTGGATGCCCTCTCCCCCGGTAGATTTCTAGAAGGGAGATTAATGAGGGGAGTCGTATGAAGTGGACAGGAAAGAAAATCTCTATGTGGGATAATTCTCACCACAAGGTAGCTTTGTTCCTGTCAGCAGAAAGCTAAAAGATGGGCTGGTCTTTTCCACTGCGTAAGGACCCTGTGCTCCCCACCCCAGATCACCATTCACCTAGCAGAGGCTACTAGGGGTCTGTGTCAAGAATTACCTCTTTTCTGCAGAGACCCTGCTGCATTACGGGCTTAAGAGGCAGCTGGGGCTGGGATTTCAGGGGTTTCTCTCTGTCTTGTGATGGAACAGAGAGCCCTGCAGGCCTGGGAGTCTGGTTCTTCTGTGCCCAGCTCAGCAATCCTGAGCGCTGTTTCCCTGCAGGGGCCAGTTTTGTCTTGTGAAATAAGCTAGAAGAGGCGGGAGTTGGGGGGTTGACCACTTAGGAGCAGAAACCTTATTTTAAGTTAAATCTTACCAGAACCCCAATCTGTACAACAGATGAAGGGGCAGTTGTCCTGCAAGAAGTGTGTGTGGGAGGAGTGGGAGCAGGGACGGGTGCTCTAGTTTGAAAACTCTGGCCTGGAGGATGGAAATTTCACTCGGGTTCAGTTCCCTTCCCTTCCCTGACGCCGAAGTTGAAAAAATAAAAATCTTTCATCTATATTTAAATCATGCAAATGTGCTGATCGATGAAATCTTTTTTCTTAAAGACAGTTTGGAAATCAGACAAGTGGAGCACAAAGCCATGGATGCTCGGAGAGGGAGTGAGCAGTATATGAAACCCGCTGAAAGGGTGACCCTGGCACTTCTAAGAAGGCAGCAACACAATGGACTCTCGGAGAGAAGCCGCGTCAGTTTATTCCCGCGTTGGCACCGCCCCCTCAGTGGGGCGGAATTGCTTGTTTTCACCCGCCCTTTCCTGGAGTCACTGCAGACCAAACTTGGTCCACAATTGCTAGCAATTTGAACCCAGAGTAACCTACGGCCAGGTATTTTACTGAGGCCCAAACACTGTGAAAGATATGAATAGTGGGGTGGAGATGACAAGAGAGTTTCCTCCCGCCCTGGGGACGTTGGAGCACCGGGGCGACGGTGTGTGTGTGGCGGGGGGGGGGGGGGGGAAGGTTGTGGGGAGTAGTGAGGCTCACCGAACTGGCCGCCTGTGGGTTGGCTCCCATCCCAGCGGCAAGTGTTGCAGCACCCACCAGCCAGGAGGGGCGCGGGGTCTGTGACCCCGGGATGGGGAGTGGAGGGGGTGGTACGGAGACCTCGGCCGAACCCTGTCCCGGACGCAGCAGGCCCGGGAGGAGCACCGGGTGGAGGGCAAAGCGCGGAGGTCTGTACATCACCGCCAATTGCCCTCCCACCCCCAACTCCAAAGTACCGGGCGGGGCGCGGTGGGGTGGGGTGGGGGGAGACAGTGCCAGCGTCTGCGGGGGAGGGGTGGCGCTGCCTGCTCCGGGAGACCCGACCTTTCTTGGGGAGGCGTGGTGAGCTTAGTCTCCAGGATCCGCAGTGATGTGTAAAAAGCGGGCACGACCCCCGAAGCGGCAGAAAGCCTCCGCCCCTCCCCCTGAGGCCCGCCCAGGCCCGCAGGTGAATGGCTGGCCCGCACAAAGGAAGCCGGTTGGAAATGTGGAATTCGGACCAATTTATGGGAGATTCTGTCGCCCAGAGCCCCAGCAGACCTCAAGCAAAGAAACCTGTGATCAAGAGTGGATGAGAATAAGACCAGTGCACCAGGCCAAGCTTATTGGAAAGACCGAGTTTAGTTATTCTGGGATAGCGAGGTAACAGGATTAAAGGGATTAAGGAAATCACCTCAAACAGCTGAGGAGGGGGTAAAAAAACACTGGTTCTATTTGTTTTCTTCCTAGGCCCCAAACAGATACACTGGGGCCGTGTGGCCGGGCGCGAAACTAAAGGCCTTTTGGGGGGCACGGTGGAATGCCTAAGGGTCAGGGATTGGGGGGAAGTGGCGGGAGGAGGGAGGGGTAGAAAGCGGGCTCAAGGTTTGGGATGAGAGAGAGCCAGTTCTAGAAAACCAATAGGTGGTCTGGGTTGACAAGTCGAAAGAAAAAGCCGCTGGAGGAGTTTTAGAGATCTTTTAAAAGTCTGAGGTGGACTTTTTTAAAACCCAGCCTTCTAGTGTTGAATGCTAGCTCCGCCGCTTCAGCCACCACGGTTGAAATGCACTTATTTCCTGCTAGGGATTCCTGTAACCATTTATTTTTTTAATAGGATAATTGAGATTTCCGAAGGGTTTTCGTTTTGTAAATATTGCAGCTCGGCTCAAATGTCTTCCCGCCCCAGTGCACAGAGGTAAAGGTGCCCCCTCTTTGGGCCCGTTTCCGCGGCCGCGGGCGGCCCCTCCCCGCCCGGCGTGGCTGCTACGGCAGACACTCCTTCAGCGGACGCTCACCGCTATCAACAAGTGCGTGGCCGCGGGGTGTTCGGCTCAGCTAGCGGGGGGCCGGCTCCCAGCACACGCTCCCGGAAGACCAACCGCTTGCTCCTTGGAGTTTCCGTAGAAAGGATTGGGAGCTGCAGTGTTTTGGATGTCCGGGAGTCAGAAACCCTCTCAGATCACGCTTGCTCCCCCCCTCCCCCCGCAGGACGGGACCAAGGCTCTTAATACCGAGTTATAGTCCTCTCCCCAGCCCGCGCATATGTTTCAGGCCCGCAAAATTATCAAGACTCCATTATGTTGGTTATAAAATTTATTGATCTCTCATTTAGGAATTAAGAGTAAAACCTTGAAAAACCTGAAACAAAATAGCCCCTTCCCCACCACCCAAACGAAATCCGAATACATTAGCGCGACGAAATACCAAACAGATCACGGCAGAAATCACCAACTCAACAGCCTAAATGCGGACTGGACAGAAGCTGTCCTGCGGCCAGGGGCGGCGAGGCAGGAGACGCACGCACACCTGGCTATAAATTAACATTGGCCTGAGCTGCCGCGCCACTCCGCGCGGTCAGCCCCCCAAAAACCCACCAGGAAAACCGAGGCAACGCGACGGGGGGGGGGGAGGAGGCGTTGCAGTTCTCAGGCCAGCCTCACCCGAGAGTACGTTTCTCCTATTCACTCACTCCTTGGCTAACAGTAAACTAACGAGACAACGTTTTCAAATGCAACAGAAAAACCCAGGAACCCAGGAGGAGGAGGGGGGCTGCTTTTTCTCTGCAAACATCACAGCGATTCCCAGCCTACAAAAGGGGAGGGAGGGGCAGCGGCGAGGGGTAGGCGAGCTCTAGAAAGTCCCATTTCCCCTGCTCCGGACTTCTTTTTGCTTTTTGTACAAAACCCGACAGCTACAGCAAAACTTTCTGTCCTCCCCATCATCGGTACAAGGCAACAGTCCCAGGCAAGCAAAGCTAAACAACAAGGCGTCCCAAGTTGGGGGTGCGGGGCGGGATGGGGGCGGAGGGGCGGCGCGCGCAGGCGGGCGCTCAGATGTGGGTCAGCGGCACCGTTCCGTTGACGGCAGTCCCAGCGCCCTGGTAGTGCTGGTGTACGCTGTGCAGGCGGCCGCCGGGCAGCGGCGAAGCGGCGTCAGCCGCGTCCCCGCCGGGTGGCAGGTACATGCTGATCATGTCGCGCAGGTCGCCGAGGCACGCACGCTGCGAATGCGATGTGATGGCGGGCGGCGGCGAGCTGGGTTCGGTCTTCACCACCGTGCCCATGGGGCCCAGGCTCATGGCGGCGGCCGCGGCGGCCGCGGCGGCGGCGGTGGCGGGCTGCTGCCCGTAGGCGGCGGCCGCGGCGGCGGCGGCCGAGGGCGCCATGCCCCCGTAGCCCGAGGCGGCGGCGGCGGCGGCGGCGGCGTTCATGTAGCTCTGGGCGCCGGGCGGCATCATGGGGCTGTACTGCAGGCCGGCCATGTCGTAGCGGTGCATCTGCGGCAGCGCGGGCGGCGGCGGCGGGCTGCTCATAGTAGCGGGCTGCGCGTAGCCCAGCTGCTCCTGCACCAGCGAGTACGCGCCGTTGGCCCAGCCGTTCACGTGTGTGTACGTGTCCAGGCGCTGGCCCACGCCCACCGGGCTGCTGGCGGCGGCGGCTGCGGCGGCGGCAGCAGCGGCGGCGGCAGCGCCCGGGGGCAGCAGGCCTCCGGGCAGGGAGTACTTGTCCTTCTTGAGCAGCGTCTTGGTCTTGCGGCGCGGCCGGTACTTGTAGTCCGGGTACTCTTTCATGTGTACGGCGCGCAGTCGCTTGGCCTCGTCGATGAACGGCCGCTTCTCGGCGTCGGTCAGCAGTTTCCAGTCGGCGCCCAAGCGCTTGCTGATCTCGGAGTTGTGCATCTTGGGGTTCTCCAGGGCCATCTTGCGCCGCTGCCCACGGGACCACACCATGAAGGCGTTCATGGGCCGCTTCACGCGGTCCTGGTCGCTGCCCCCGCCCCCGCCACTCGAGCCCCCGCCGTTGCCGCCGCCTGCGTTCGCGCCGCCGGCTGCGTTCGCGCTACTCTTGCCTGCGCCGCCGGGGGCTGCGGGGCCGCCTGCGCCTGCCGCTGGGGTGGGTGGCCCCACGGGGTTCTTGAGCTCGGTCTCCAGCAGGCTGTACATGGCCGGGGCGGGAAGAAGGTGCGCCAGAGTGGCGGGAGGAGAAGGCGCTCCCGGGGCTGGAGCGGCCACGGTGAAAAGGCCTGGGGACTCCGTCGGAGGGGCGCTCGGGGGCCGGTGGGCCAGCGGGTCAGGCGGGAAGGGCAGGCTTGCCAAAGTGCTCCGCGCCAAGTCGGCAGGAACCCGCAGGCTACTCGCACCTGATGCGTTGTCTCGAGCTGGCCGCATTCGCAGTCTGGCCGGGCGCTCGCCGGGTCCCTTATATACCTACTCGGATCCCCCGGGGTTGGGACTCGGTCCGCCCCTCGCCACCGGGAGGCCCCGTGATTGACAGGCTCACAGTGATGCGCCCTGGCCAATCATCACGGAGTCCCCATTCGGCCCCACTGGAAAAAAAAAAGTTCGGGGAGCCCTTTCGTTCACCCCCACGCCCCTCTTGGGCCCGGTGACGTGATGAGAGTTATTCAGGAGGCGGGAGTCCCAGAGAGCCGCTCAGAGACCACCAATTAGGGTCTCAAAAAGTTTGAAAGAACGAAACTCGAGGAAGTGACGGAGGGGGGAGGGGGCGCGCGAGCAGAATTGGGGGGAAGGGGGGCAGAGGGGCGCCCACGGGGTTCAGAAAACAACTTTGCAGCCGCGTCAGGACCGAGCGGTACCTGGTCCCGGGGCCACCCTGCAAAGCATCCCGCTGTCTGCGCGGAGGTCCTCCGACCGCTTCTGCTGCAGCGCTAGGGATACTGGGCATCGCCAGTTACCCAGGCGAGCTTGTGGACTGAGGACGCAACGGAGGCACCCCGGGTTGCGGCTCCGAGAATCCATCCCTGGAATCGGCCCCTGTCCCAGCAGAACCCTCTGCCGGGAAGCCGCGGGCCTGCGCGCCCTGGACGGAGCTGGGGTCAGGGACCGGGGCACGGGAGACAGGCTTCCGAACCACGGAGCGCACGGGGGTGTGGGGCTCTCCGCTGGTTTGAGTGAAGGCGAGCAGTCAGCCGCCTGCTGCCCGAGACGGGCAGAGGCGCTTACATGCGGTGGTGCGGACAGTGTGTGTGGGGCGGAGGGGGTGAACCGGCCTCGGCTCTCTCGCTCCAGGCCCCCGCTTAGCGGCCCCTTTTTGTTTCTGCTCTCTGGCCATTTCGGTTTTTCCAGTCCGATGCCCCTGAGGGGGAGGGTCGGGCCCCTTGGAAAATCCGTTTTCATGGCAACACGGAGCCTCTCCAAGTGAAAGAAAAGTTTCTTGGGGGGGGGGGGGACGGTGGCCGGAGTGGAGCCGAGGCCGTCCTCCGGGCGGACCGCCGGGCCCCCTCCACTGGCCGCGCACCTGCCAGGACCACTGAGCGCTGCTCTCGCTGCGCAGCCGCGCCGCCTCCCCGGGGAGCAGGCTCTGCTAACGGATTCCGTCCTTCTCCTTTTTTGTTTTACAGCCATTCCTGGCCAAAGCCTCGAGACTCGAGCGGGACATTCACCCGCATGTCATGTTCTCTGCCAAAGACTAGTGTCTCGGGAACCCCGGCTGCGGGGAGAGGGAACCCGGACAATCGCCTTCGCCAGCCTGAGCGAGTGGCACAGCGTTTGAAACTCCCGGAGCCGCCCGAGGCGACGGGTGGGAAGGAGTAGCGAGCCAGGCAGAAGTGGCAGAGACTGAAATAAGGTGTCCGCGCCGTGTGGTCCCCTTCCCCCAGCCTCGTGGAAAAATGAGGAACCAAAAGAAAAGCGTAAATCCTAAGTGTGGAAAAAAAAACACAAAAAACAAAAACCCAGGCTTTTAGCTCCTTAGCGCTAATGCAAAACCAGGCGATCCGGGGACACCTGCACGCTGGGAGCTACCCCACCCCTTTCCTGCACGAATTTAAAAGTATACCGTTGTGACTTGGGAGGGGGGTGGGGTAGAGCAGGTCAACCTCCTCTGGGGTGGGCGGACCGCTGGCATTAGAATCCTGGCTCCCAGCCGGCATCATCTTCTGGAAATTTTGCGTCTCTAAACCAGCGCCTTAAGTTTGGGTTTCACCTGTCTACGCTCTCTTGCTTTCCTGGCCGGAAGGAAGCAAATGTCCACAGTCAAGGGCTGCCGTCCTTTGAATGGGCGTCCGATTTAGGGTTTTAAAGTAAACTATCTGGAATGGTTCTGTGTATGGATCTTATGTCTGTGTGTGTGTGTGCTTGTGTGTGTGCGCGCGTGCATGAGTGTGCACACTTAAGCTGACACAGACTGGAAGATGTGTCTCAGAAAACGGAATGATTTGGCGATCTCCACCAGCACTTGTTTTTTTGGCAGAACTAGCTGATAACGTCCATTTTTCCTGGGCAAACCCACCTTCTCCCAAATAAGTCAATGTGCGGTAACCCTGCCCGCCTGCCGCCTTCTCCAGATGCCCTCTCGGGTTCTCTGGGCCTCTGAGGCTGTTGCTAAGTGAAGCGCGTTTTAGGAAACTACCCAACCGACGCGCGGCCTGGCGTCCAGTAGCCTGACAGATGTCAGGATTCTTTCCAAGTTTTAGGACCCAAGTAAGCCGTTGTGGTGACAGCGCCTGGGCTGCATATTTCCCAAGGCGAGGGATGCGGCGCTGGATCTGTACACCTCCCCCGAGCAGATTATCGAGGTGGGGGGGGGGGCGCTAGTCACTGCCCCCAGCTGTTTGTCATTTGATCACAACTAGTCCGCGGCTTAGGTGAGCTCATTTTCACATTACATCCTCTGCCTGTATTCCGCCAGGACAGACATCTTCTCCCACAGTCCTGGCTTCCCCTCGGAGGCCGCGATTAAAACGGTCTCTGTGCCTGGTGGCTCCGGGGTGGTCTGCACAGCCCCAAGCAGGAGTCAAGCCGAATTTCCTTCAAAACATTTCCGAGGAAACGTCCTCAACCCAAACCACCACTTCAATAGTCGAACAAGGTCATTGCAGGCGTGGGGAGGTGGGGGGAAGGCTGGAAGGAAACCCTTTCTCCTGGTCCACTAGCAGTGCAGGCGCAAGCACCAGCCGAGCGGCGCGATCTTAGCTGGGGGTCGGGAGAAGGGTCACGGCAGGTACTGCTGCCCGAGGGGCCTCGATTCAGGCGGGGGCTGCGGGGAGGCAAGACAGCCAGCGGAGCCAGAATCCGCGTCTCTGACACGAACTCTGCACCGAGTGAGGGAAGCAACGGACACAGCAGGATCCAGGACCAGTTCTTTCCATCCTCTTCCGGAGAAGAGAGCGCGTTCGGCAGCTCTCTTGCCCTTTGGGGCCTCCGGGCACACAGAGCTCCGGATGGCGGGCTGGGAACCCGGCCAAACACACCCTCCCCATTCCCCTTGCCCTCCCAAGAGAGCTCCGGCTCCCTCCGACTGGGGCTGGGGCTGGGGATCCCAAGACCCAGGGCGTGGCAACAGCGCCGTTTGTTGGCTTCGGTGGGAAACTTCACCTAGAGGCGCCCCGTCCCGCCCTCCAGGGCTTCGAGGTCGCCCCAACCCTTCAAGGAGAGGCAGCTGGTTTTGCCGCCGGCCAGAAGTGGTGCTTATCCTTAGAAGGCTGGTTAGCGCAAAACTCGGGGGACCCGGGCTCTAGCGTGTTGGCCTGGCGGGCCCCGGGTGCATAGTGCGCTCCCACTCTTCCAACCTCCGGTTTCGAGCCTTGGCAGAAATCAGGTGTCCCGAGGGCCTCATACCGCATGCAAAGTGTACTTGAGCAGTTGTGCCATAGAGCTACTGGTAGAGCAGAGTAGGGGAGGGGCTATCCCGTCACTCGCGGCGGCGGGGGCGGGGGGGAGGCGTTGATTCCTTCTCAACTCATGGGGCACCTTTTTCGGGGTCTCCGGCTCTATTAGGACTCAACTCTTGGAAGAGATGCCCTTTGCTTGCATCTCGGGACGGGGTGGGTGCGTGTCGGTGCCCGCTCTGGGGGCTGAGGCCTGACAATAGGGTGGAGCAATCAATCGCCTTGTTCAAGAGCAGCAGAGCCCAGAGAGCGGTCTGGTTTTGAGTAAGTGCGGAAAAACGTATCCGAGCGACCCTCAGAAACGCTTTGCTTTCCAGCCAAAAAAAAAAAAAGTTTGCTTATCCAAAGGCAGTAATTCCTCTTTCTTCCTTGAGAACATCCCTTGACTATCATATACTCTGGCTCCTAGCCAACATCGTGTATTTAGGCCAGACTGAGGGCCTTGGTCAAGAAATCAGTGGCTGGGGTCTGTTGTAGAACCATCTCTTATAAAAGGTCGGAAAGGTTACCAGCACTCCAACGAGATGGAAGAGACAGCACCTTCTAGTTCTCAAAGCGTTCAGTTGGTTCCTTCTCCCCCAACCGCGGTACTCCGCTCCCTGCTCCGCACGCAGCAGCTTCCAATGAAACACTTGTTCATACAGGTCTGGGAAGGAACTTAAGATTCTAGGCTGGGGGTGGGGGGGTAGGTTGCAAACAATAACCTAGTTGATGCTCTCTAAAGAGAGGTTTTATTGGGAGCTACCCAGGTGTGTGGTGACATGGTCCTGGAGGTACCAAAACGTCTCCTGTGGGGAGTTTAACTGTATTGTTGCTCTTCGGTGTAGCTATTTTTGGGAGGGAGGTGAACTTTTTAAAAGCGAGTTTCCGAAGTTGATTTACTTGGTTAGCTGAGCTGTAATTTATAGACACACTGGGAATCCCCTTGGCCCACACCTTGGCGCTCAGTTGCAAAGATCCCTTCCACTCTCACCAGGTATTAAGATATTAATGACCAGCCGCTCTTTTCCCTAGGTGCGGAGCAACTACAAGGAATTTGACAACCTTTGCCTTCAGCGCCCTCTCGCCGACCTTACAACCTGAGCACTGCCATCTCCCCAGAGGAAGGAGGGCCCTGCCCGGGAACTGGGTCCCTCTTCCAGAGGGTCTTCCGGGTCACTCACGGTTGTCGACCTCTTTGCCTCCACCCCCCGCCTCCCCCTCCCCCACAACTCTCCGCACGCGCTCAGCCCTTCAAGCTGCTGGACCGTACCCCTGCCGGGCAGCCTCCCGCAACCCGGCACCCTACGGCCAGGCCTGCCTTCCCACTGGGCCTGTCTCCTTTCCCACCTCCTTCTGTGGCTGTGAAGGCAAGGCCCTCTACAGCGGCGAGGTGGCCTGCCGGAAAGCCAGGGCCGGGAAAACCATCTAGAAATCGTTATCAGTAGGTAATGTTGTCTGAGTTACTACACACGCTTATTCCGCCAGCGGGGGGCACGGGTCCACTGGAAGTGCTCCCCCGGGAAGGGTGCCTGTACCATCACCGGACCAACAGGCGCCGCCGGTGTGACCAGGCGAGACCATCGGCCCCGACCGCTGGGGGCGCAGGATGATGGCGGGCTGGGGGCAGGGGAGAGCATTCTGGAGAACGTTCCAAATCTCAAGGCAGCATCCAGCTGTTCTTTCCCCCCTCTCTTTTCTCTTTTCCTTCCTTTCTTTCTTTTCTCCTTTCTCATTCTCTTTGAAGGGAGTGGAGAGCTGTGGAATTCGATGCGCGAAATTTCAGTGTTCTCTTCGCCTCGCTTTCTGGCCGTCACTCCTTTCCCTTTCATTCGACCTTTGTCGCACACCTACTGTGTGCCATGCCGTGCTCCAGGCACCGCACGGGACCCGCTCTTAAGAGTCCCTTGGCGGCCAGTGGCGGCGGCTGGACAAGCCTCCGCGGGGTCGCGGGCGTGGTGCGCCCCGCTCGCGGGGGCCACGCGCGTTCCCTGGAGCGCGCGCGCTTTCCCGCGGCCGCGCCCGGCCGCGCCAGCCGAACGGCGCACGCACCTGCGCCCGCGTGCCTGGAGCCCCGGCCCCCGCGCGCCCCGGCGCCGCCGTCTGCGTGGCGCGTGTTCGAGGCTCCGGGGCCGCTGCTCGCGACGGAGAGCCGGGCGGAGGACGCGGCCCGGGCACGGCCAGCGTGTCACTGCTTGTCAGGTATGGAGGTTGCCTGTCCTCAGGCCGACCCGATTCCGTGCGGGCCGGCGGCCAGACGGGGCGACAAAGCGAGGTCTGTCGGGAGGCCTGGCCGCGCTGGCGTTTTTGGCGCCTAGGCCGCCCGTCACCCCAATTCCATTTCTCCGGAAAGCGTCGCTGGGTTACGACCTCGAGGCTTTTCTAATGTGATGTTTGTGTAATTAACACCGTCTCCCCTTGTTTCTGAACATATTTCCTCCCCCAGCACAGCCCAGCTTTCACGTGAAAAAGCAACGGGAAGAACGTCCCAATAACCCTTTTTAATGGGAAAAAACTGCCCCTTTTGTGGAATGGTTTCTTTACAAAGCCAACAACCAACCTTATTTTCTAGTTCCAATGGCTATCCCTTTATGAGTTATATTATTAAAGAAATCCGACACTAATTGTGCCGATTTAACTTGTTAATTAGTTGCAAATAAACTATTCATTAGTGGTAAAATAAAATAAAACCCATGTGCCTAGATATCATTCCACATTCACATATTGTAGTGTCTGCATAGCATAGGCATACTAAATTAAGTTCCTAAAAGGTTTCTCCTCAGGATAAATAATTAAAATATATTCTACTTTAATTGACATTATAGAGGACATAAATGAGCTTTTCCTTTTAGAAAGAAATAGCCATTTCTAAATAAAGCTTGCAGTCTGGAGAATGGAGGCTTCAGCCAAATGAATAGTCATTACTACCTTTTCAACGACGTGGGCCTTTTGATCAGAAAAGAAATTAGCTCTAAAAAACAGACAATGGAAGCCTGCCCTGCAATAGGAAGAAAATTAGACGGCCAAGGCTCTTCACAACACCTATTTCTATAAACCATAGAGCTCCTTGCTTTTCAATTACAGCTGTTCATTTCATATAAGGAAAGGGGAAAAACAGGCCTCTAATGTAAACTCGCTTTCACCATAAAGCTTTGCTCCTGGCTCGCAGCCAGGCTGCCTACTTACTATTGTTTTTAGTCCTCTCATCAATTAGCTAATACTATATATTTTAAATGACTCTGAGGGTATTCACAGACTCCCTCCCCCTTCCCCACCCAGACAAAACCCAAGCTGGACTCCCATGAAAAGGCTACCATTCGGTGCACAGACACTTAAATGTATAAAGTTTAATGTTTTTATTGTTCCCCAAAGAAAAACCATATTGAAAACCCTGCTTTGTTTTTTCCCCCTATATTTCTTAGTCCATTATTGAAAGACCCAGACGAGGTGATGACAGGGGAGGGACATAAATGAGCAGCTTTCAGTATTGTTTCTAATTGTCCACAGAGCTAAATCCATCTCCAGATAATTTTTCTGTGCCTGTTAGACCATAATTTGGTTTATACATCTTTGTGTTTTAAAAATACGGATTTTGAAATTTGCTAACCCCATTGGTTTGGTGTCAGTAGATATAATTTCATTTAAAAAAAATTACAAAGTCTTCATCTGTTGGTGAAATTATCTGGCCTGCAAAAAGAAAAAAAATCTCGTTTGTAGGGTGTGCTGCAAAATAAAACCTTCAACATACATGAAGTAATAATATGAGACAAATATTTGGCAGTAAGACCAGAGAGTCTTACTAAGCCTTTGGATGCATGTTGTAGAAACATCAAAATGGAGTTATAGGCCGGGAAGGCTTTGCTTCTTTTCAAATTAAAGTATTTATCTATCTGACTTTTATAAACCTCTATGTAAATTCTTTGGAGAATTAAGCAATAGTGCAATCCTATAGGGTTGGCCTGGGAACGTACTGTTTGGAGTTGTGCTCATAAAAGGACTAAGAATCATTTTTTAAAGTTCAATTAAAGATAATTGATTCATTCACTATAAAATAAAAAATATTTTTCCATAACTATAAAATCACTTAAGTAACACAATTAACTATGGACTTATCTCTGAGGGGTGTCATTTCTTTTATCCTTTAAACAGCTTAGAGACAGTATGCCAACATAGAAGGAAGAAATGGACAAGAGTAGAGACACTAGGATGGCAATCCAAAGTATTTCTATAGAGCAATCACAAAAAATTGTTACCAAAATGGTTCTTATGTCCCTGTTTTCAGCGTGCATTCCTTGTTGAGGTCACTTCCATTTAGATGGCTTCCTACCATAATTTTTTTAATATCGAGTACATTAGTGTGTGTGCCTTTTGCTTTTGAGCATTAACTTTTTTCGCTACTTTGTTCAAATGGATGTCTGGAGACTTACCAAAAGCATTTTGCCCAAGAGCACAGACTTGCTATATGCCGTTTTCCTTGGCAGCCTGAAGAAGGGACTCTTTCTTGGCAATCAAATCCCTTGATTCTCTCTACCTGTGGGTTCCTACAATAGAGGCTCAAGTCTTAGCACAATGCAAGTGTGAGACTCTTCCTCTTATCTATTGCATGTGAATGGTGCCTGTTTTCAGAAAGAATTTTACAGAAGCTGGGGGGAAATGGCCACCTTCAAAAGGTGAGGTTTAGTAGCAGAGGTCAGCGGTGTGTGGTTGCATATCAATAACCTGGAAGTTGTCTAGACTGAGAACTTCATGAGTATTTTGTTGCGTCTGGTCTTAACGTATTACAGCCCTTGGCGTTCATTTCGGAAGGAGGAATCAAGTATGTTATGTTGTGGGCAGTTGGACTGAAATTTGGGGGGATACCGTAGGTGCTGGCAAAGATACCTGAAGCTTTACCCGCAGCTTTGGAAGGGGACGATATGTTCAGGAGAGGAGGAGGAGAGAAACTTTTCTCAGAATGTTGACGTGAAACAGAGCCTGTTTATACTCTCTGTATGATTTGGGCAAGTTTTTTTTTTTATTGCGGTATAATTGACATATAGCATTATATTAGTTTCACTAATATTTTGCATAGCAAAATGATTCGATCTTTGTTTATATTGCAAAATGATTGCCACAATAAATCTAGTTAACATCCATCACCACAAATAGTTACAAATTTTTTTTTTCTTGTGAGGAGAACTTTGAAGATCTACTCTCTTAGCAATTTTCAAATATGCAGTACAGTATTATTAACCATTTTGGGCGAGTTTACTAATCCCCCTGAACCTCAGTTTTCTCATCCTAAAGGGGTGGGTAGTCAGGCCTTTTTCACTGGCTTTGGGTGGAGATTCAATGAGATAAGACAGTTGAAAGCACCTGGCACTCGTTTTAGCACAGAGCAAGCTCAATTAAGAGTTGTCTTGTTTTTCAACTAGGCTTTCTTATTCCCTTGAAACGGGATTGAAAATTCCTCTAGTGTGGGGGAGAGGGAACCATGCCACTTTTCTTACCCCTTCCATGGCTTTGCACAGATGTTTGTGGAATGAATCATAGTCCTTGAGAAAGTCCTTTTTGAATGAAAGAAAAAAATGAACTAATTACTCCATGGTTCCAATTCTGCATCATGGTCTCCTGCATTTGGCACTGTCACTTGAGATTGTTCCTGTCAAGGCTCTCTAGAGAGCACTCACTGAGATGATGGGAGCTTTGGTTTGTGACAGAGGGGCCCCTTGTATTTTTAATTCTGAAATAACATAAAATATCCTTTATAATAGAGACGTACTTGCTGTTAAAAATATACAATTAGTGTTATATGGATCTTAAATCTTTTATTTTTGCTTAAAACGTAAGTTTGAATATTTTTTTTCTTTCCAAGCTCAACAGAACGTGTATTCTTTCTACAGATTGCATAAGGAGTTGTGTTGAATTAGGAGAGAAGTCTTGTTTAGATTTTGTGGCTTTTATATTTTCTCTGAGGTCTCAGAAATAGGCCCAATTGGCCAAGCCAAATTAAAAAAAAAAAAAAGTAATACCAGTCACCCGCAGAGATTAAAGTCTTATTCTTTCTCACAGTGACTTCTAAAAAGACTTAGAGAATTACAAAAACCATTTTTAAATAAGTAAGCTAGAGAGACTTCAGTTCAGATTAAGAGTAATTCTGCAGTTAGTCCGTGCCGTTGCATTTGAAGAAAGAGATCTAGCATGAAACTTGGTTGACACCTAGTAAAATTCTCGCTGAAAGACTAGGTAGGGCTCTGATGGATAAACATACAGCACAGAGGAATGGTTAAGAGCCCAGAGCTGGGTCGGTCTCTGGCCTTTAATAGAAGTTAAGCTTCTCAGAGCTTCAGTTTCATCTATAAAAATAGGAATTGATTGGATCACTACATCAAAAACTAATTATGTATGGTGACTAACATAACATAATAAAATAAGTAAGTAAATAAATAAATAAAAATAGAAATTGATGATACTTACCCCTTAAGTTGATTGTGGAAAATAAACAAATTATGTAAATAAATACTGAACTCAGTGCTTGGTACATAGTCACGGGACTCCGTAAATGTTAGATTCTCATCATCACAGCAGCCTCCTGAGCCATGTAGCACAGGTGCAGGCATACTTATTTGTATTTTAACAGACAAGGAAATAGTCTTAGAAGGATCAGGTGACTTGTCCAAAATGGTGGATCTTGTTTGCAACATCAGGCATGGGAAGGATTCCTCTTGACCCCTTGTCTGCTTGTCTTTCCACCAAACTACAGTTTGCTTATACTTTGGCAGTGACTGTATTGGGTTGCACGGCGTACAGTGTTATTGATACTGTACTGAGAAGCATGCCGTTATTTCCTCCTGTATTTAAGTAAGGTCCCTGATGATGGCCAGATATCTTAATAAACAGTGACAAATGGCAGAGGAAGAATGAGGAGGGACCCTACATCCCCTCAGTTGTTTCCCCAGAGGAGGGCTGGAGAGAGACATCACCAGTTCCTAAGATGCACTAATTAGAAACATTAAAATCGACACTGAGTCAGATTCAGGATTAAATAAGTAAACCAATATGCTAGTGTGAGCTTCTCAGACAGTGCACACTAATCTCTCATGGGATGCTTATTTCCTTTCATTCTTAGGAGTTAAAAGAATCCCATATTTTGTTCATCAGCCCTGCAGGTGGGCCTCACGTTGAAAGTCCTAGCAAAGCAGTCTGATGACCCAGCATCCAGTTCACCAGCAGTGACCTCTCACTTTTCCCAGTGTTCAAGTTAATCTCTTGACTTATCTCATACACATGCAAAGGTGGGTTTGCCAGAGGTTCCAGGAAATTGCAATGATGGTAACCATTTATTGAAACCTGCTATAGGCTGACACTGTACAATGTCACTGTATGTGACACTGACACTTTACAGATGTTATCATGTTTGTTTAAGCCTACCAACTGGAAAAGGTTACACACACAGTGACAAATTTGAAGATTTGATCTACCTGCAAATGATGGGTTCTTTCCTCTGCACTGACCTAGGAGGGCCTGGTTCCCTTGTTACGTGATTTTGGACAAAGCCCCTTCCTCTCTCTGGATCTCACTTTCCCCATGAGTGGAATGAGGGGGTTGGATTAGATGCTCTCCCCCCCTTTTTTAAAGTAGGCTCCATGCCTGAGATCAAGAGTCACATGCTCTACTGACGGAGCCAGCCAGGCATCTCTGGACTAGATGCTTTCTAAGGGCCCTTTCCCTTGCAAGATTTTGAAGATTCCAAGATTCCAAAAGTTCTCATTTGCCATTTTTAATACTAAGTAACCTGAAGTCGTCCTTGATTTTCTTCAGAAACGGTCATTCTCCTAGATGTAGTAGTGAAGTTATCAGCCTCACCACCTCTGGCAGCAAGCAAAAGCTTGTAGAACAAGCTAGGAAAGCTAGATTCCAGATCTTTATCTACAGGAGAAGGCATTCCAGTCTGCTGTGGGCCGGGGCAGGAGGAGAGCCTCCGGGATTGTGGTACATACTGAATGTTTGTATCCCTCTCAAATTCATATGTTGAAGCCTAATCCCCAATGCATGGTATTTGGAGGTGGGGCCTTTGGGAGGTAATTCGGTCATGAGGATGGAGGCCTCATGGGAATGGAATTAGTGCCTTCATAAGAAGAGGCCAGAGAGCTAGCTCGCTGTCTCCCAAGTGCAGATACAATGACACATCAGCAGTCTGCCACGAGGAAGAAGGCTGTCACCAGAACCCGACCATGCTGGCACCCTGATCTTGGACTTCCCAGCCTCCAGCCCCATGAGAAATAGAGGTCTGTCGTTTAAGCCACCCAGTCTGTGGTATTTTGTTATGGCAGCCTGAGCTGCCTAAGACATTTGGAAGAGTAGAGGGATCAAAAGGTGACCTAGAGCAATCCAGCGTTGCCAGCAACATCCTCTGCATCTTACATGAGCTTTACAGGGATTTCAGGAGGAGGAAGAATCCAGGGATCTCATGCCTGCCCCTTTCTGATCTCGTTAGCCCCAGCTTTTTTGTCCCACCTCACCTTGCCTCTAATGCACTCTGAGGAATTCCTTCCTAAGTGTTCTTGATCAAGTTCTACTCTTTGCCTCTGTCTTTACACATTTGCTTCCTCTACTTGGAGCTCCTTCCCTAACCACCCTCCCCTCCTCCTTCCATTATATGACTAGATGCTACTCAGTTCTCAAGATTCAGCTCCAGTCCCATTTTGCATAACATCTTCCCTGATTCTCCCCCAGTCCCAACACTCCAGGCTGGGTTAGGTGCCTTTCCATGATGCTCCCAGACCACCCATGTGTTTATTCTCTCAGAGCTCTTGCCACGTTGTTTAATCACCGTCTGTTTACCTCTCCATCTCACCTCCTCACCGTGAGTTCCTTGAGAGCAGGGACCTTCTTCCTTTCTGGTTTCTTCAGCACTAGCCCAGAGCCAGGTGCATGGGAGGCACTTATCAGTGAGGGACAGTTGGAAGTGATTAGGACCCTCCATGGTAGACACCGACATGGGTTTTCATAGTGCCAAATAACATTTGGTTTCTGCCCTCAAGGAATTCTCAGCTCAGTAAGAAGTAGCTGGTCATCCAGGAGGAAGGTCTGGCATTGCTTGGGGGGCTAGGAAAGCATGTGGCATGAAGGCATATTCAGGAACATAGCACTGATTGGCCATGAGTTTCCTGCTACTATTTCCCGCCCCCCCCCCCCCGCCATATGCATTGGGTGCCCTGGCCATCATACTGATTTTATCCACAGAGGTGGTGGGGAAGGGGGTAGGGGGCTCATATGGCTGTATGTTCCATGTTCCTTTTGCTGAACTGTGTGTCTTGGCACAGGCCTGCATCTGTGGGTAGGAAGAGGTTCCTTCCTTTGTTACAAAGGCATTCTCTACTCGCCAAGCCATGCACCTAAGCAGTTGCTTGCATCCAACCAAGGAGGTGCCTTGTTTTCATTTCCACAGTGGAGTCCTGTGGTGTAATTCTGATGTTTTGTATCTCAGAATGAATAGAACAGTGGATACTAGTGTGCATCAGAACTTCTTTTTTTAAAGATTTTATTTATTTGAGAGAAAGAGTGAGTGAGAGAGAGAGAGAGAGAGAGAGAGAGAGAGAGCTCATGAGCAGGGGGAGAGGGAGAAGCAGGCTCCCCACTGAGCAGGGAGCCTGATACGGGACCCGATCCCAGGACCCTGAGATCATGACCCAAACCGAAGGCAGCTGCTTAACTGACTGAGCCACCCAGGTGCCCCCCCGTGCATCAGAACTTCTTAAACCCGGCACTGTCGTCCTGAGTCTGTCCTCAAACTTCCAGCCGTATGGATGGATGTAAGGGTAGTCTTGGGGACTGTAGACGAGAGGTGTTCACTCTGTGCTGATGGATGTCAAAACTGGAGATGAGAACTAGGAAGAGTGCCCGCAGTAATCTCCACAGGCTCAGGCATTTCTCTCCTTGAACTTGACATTAGTGCTGAGAGTCAGGAGCAGGCCCTGATTAAATTGGAGTGAGGATATTCGGAGTTCAAGTTCTACTTAATATGTCATTTAAATCATGTGAGTCTCAGTTTTCAAATCTGTAAACTGTGTGTGTGTGTGTGTGTGTGTGTGAGAGAGAGAGAGAGAGAGATCCCTTAGCTTGAATGCTATGGCCTCCCATGGTAGAGGATCACGTTGAACAAATGCTTCTCAGTTTGTTGTAAGCCTTTGATCAATCTTCAGAATCTTTGAATGGTTGTCTTTGCTAATTTTGACAAGTTTAATAGATGCCTCTCCAGAGGACAGACTTCTCCAAGCCGTTTCCAGTGTTGCTAAATCTCTTTGAAGAGTTTTTAGCAGGGGAGTGACATGGTTAGATTTGTGGATTGGAAAGCTCCTTCTGGCTGTTGAGTTTAACTCCCGGGTGCCTTGTATCAGTTATGATAATGCATGTGAAAATTCCTGGTATATGCTTGGTGCTCGAGAGATCATTTTGGTTGTTAAATTGTTTCTTATCATCTCAAACATGACCTTAGGGGAAATCACTTCCTGACCCTGGGTCTCAGTTTCTCCAACTGTAAAATGCAGGTGATCTGTTTTGTTAGTTTGTTCATTCGTTGGTTCATTGTGGTCTTTGGTTCTCTCCTTTCTCTTAGTGACCCTCAGCCCAGATAACCTGGGTTCTCCTTCAGTCTATTTCATTAGAGCTTTTATATCTTTCACCTGACATAGTTTCCATTTGATTTTGGGATTTCAATTAAGTTTTTTAAATACGTAATGGTATTCTCTGAAAAGAGACAGTTACAGTGGGTGGCCTCCAGGAAGAACTCTGTAAATGAGAAAGCAGACCCCATTTTAACAGGTTTGTGGTTGCCATTTGTCCTCATTTTAGTAAGTTAGCCCTTACTTTTGAGGAGCTATACTGAAGGTTCATGTAGAGATTAGATGTATTATCTGACATCATAAGCTTTCATTTTGGTAGGAAGGAAATAATTGGTTGCTCAGCCATTTACAGTTCTAAGTCAAGAAGCTACGCTGATGCTAGTTTTGTTAAATGCTCATTTTTTAAAATCAGTTGCTCTGCCTTGGACAGTGTGGACGAGACAGACACTGCTCTCCAGGAGCTCAGTCTATTAGAAGAGTAATGGAAACAGAGCAAGCCATTTTGTCTGGGGTGTTTTAGAAAGGATTCTTGGAGGGGGGGGGCTCTGCGTGGTAAGCCATGCCTCGAAAGGCATAGATGTCAAGGATCCCTGATGAAGAAGCTGCTAGCACAAAGGCCCCTGGATATGATAGTGTAAGGCATGTGATCTGGGAAACGGTAAGTTCAGCGTGGCTGGGAGCCAGAAGGAGCCACGGTGTGAGGTGGGAGTTGGGGCTAAATTGTGGAGGACACAGAAGGCCAAACTGAGGACTTTGGCTTTATTCTCTGTGCATTGGGGCTCTAGCAAAGTCGCTTCCCAACCCCCCCCTGCTGCCAACCTCAGGTAGGATTTGCATACAGTGTATCAACAAATTCTGAACAGGAGAGTAATCATTATAGGAAGGTTCAAAATCAGTTATCTGTGGTAATGGAGAAATTTGGACTTTTTTCAATTTTTTTCCTGAGATATTCATCAAAAACAAAATGCCTTGGTAAGTGTGAGTGCACAAGAGAGACAATGTGGAGAAGCTGTGAGGCACTGCCCCCAAAATCCAGAGACTGGAGTAGTATTGTGCCCACAGTGTCACCTGACGCCAGTCACTTCCCTTCTGTGAGCCTCCACGCTCATCTGTGAAAGGGGGACGAACATTGCCTTCTTCAATGGTTTTGTTAATCAAGTGATGTAATAGAGAAAATCTTTTTGTTAACTCTAAAAAACTATCTGTATGGGGCATCTGGGTGGCTCAGTTGGTTAAGCATCTGTCTTTGGCTTGCGTCATGATCCCAGGGTCCTGGGATCGAGTCCTGACAGGGCTCCCTGCTCCGCGGGGGGCCTGCTTCCCCCTCTGCTTGTGCTCCCTCTGCTGCTCCCCTGCTCTCGTGTTCTCTCAGTGCTCTCTCTCTGTCAAATAAATAAAATCTTTAAAAAAAATAAAAAAATTATCTGTAAGTAAATCGTTTTTATTTTTTAATATTTCAATGAAGCTGCATTCCAAAGTAGAGATTCCTGCAGGCATTTCAGCCCATTTAGCCTCAGGCCAGTGGGGGGAGGAGTTGCCTCCCACTTTCACTTCCCACCCCAACCCCCCCCACCTCCTGACAGTTTTTTTTTTTATTTTGTACTCCCCAACAATCAATGCAGGTTAACATTTTTCTCCAGAGTAAGTATCTTTCAGCCTAATTGTGTGCTCCCACTAACCAATTAGCTGTAGAGCCTTTATTCATTCCATTCATTCACTCTCTAAGTGTTATTACTGTATGCCAGACACTCTTCTAGGCACTTGGGGACAAAACAAAACTCTCTGCTCTCTGGGAGCTTACATTCTATTGGTGTGTGCATGGTGGGAGACAGGCAATAAATAGTTAAATATGAGAAAGTTAAATATGTGGTATAGGAGAAGCTGATAAATGCTATGGAAAAAACTAAGGCAGGGTGAAGGGGGTTGGGTGTGCTGGGTGTGAGAGCAGTTTACAATTTAAATGAAGAAAATACATAAAAGGACTTTGTAAATGGGAAAACTTTAAACAAAGGTTCAAGATTCATACTTTTAGACAAGTTCGAAACTGCCAAAGTTGCCTGCATCTTTTTATAGGATCATCTCACTTTAAGGAACTTCTTTCATTCAGTCTGTCATTTTGGTGGATGGGGAGCTGGGTGGACTAGGTGATGGGGATTAAAGAGCACACTTATGCTGAGCAGTGAGTAATGTATAGAATTGTCGAATCACTATATTGCACACCTGAAACTCATATAATAATGTATGTTAACTAAATTGGGATTAAAATAAAAAACTTAATAAAAATCAGTCAGTCAGTCAATATTTATTGGATGCCTGCTTGGCCAAATGAATTAATGCTGAAGATAATAATGATAGCTATTCTTATGGAGTGTCTATGTTTTAGGCATTATTTACATAGAATCTCATTTAATTCTTGTAAGAACTCAATAATGTAGGCATATGTTATCCCCAAGTGGGCAACGCTTAGAATGTAGGCAGCAAGTGTAATAAAGGAAACCCTTCTTTCTGAAAACCAAAAGTGGGAATAAAATGGCTTTGATGGGGACTACTGATGTCTTTCAGATTGGTAGGGTCAGCTGTTTATCAAGTTCCGGCGGTGTCCCCCTTCCATTGCCTTTGGAGCCATTGCTTTATCAGAAGTCTCCAGTAGACTCAAGATGTGGTTGTTTTATTTATTTATTTTTAAAGATTTTATTTATTTATTCGACAGAGTGAGAGACACACACAGCGAGAGAGGGAACACAAGCAGGGGAAATGGGGGAGGGAGAAGCAGGCTTCCCGCTGAGCAGGGAGCCCGATGTGGGGCTCCTTCCCAGGACCCTGGGACCATGACCTGAGCTGAAGGCAGACGCTTAACGACTGAGCCACCCAGGCGCCCCAAGATGTGGTTGTTTTAAAGAAGTTTTCTTACCGGCTGCTGGGGTAGGCAGGTTGATGTGGTGGGTCATCAAGCTTTATTGTACATAATTGAGGACCCACTATACTGAAATCCTCAGTTTTGTATGGTGAAGTCATGTGCCCCTTCCTTAGAGAGGAACAGTATTAAGGAAATTATAAGAATGGTTGAGCCTTTTAGCTTTTTTCCATTGTAGCTACTAAGTTCGTAAGAAGTATAGTGTCACGTCCAAGTTGGAAGCTCTAAGGAAGAAAAGCCTCAGCCTCTAGATTGCATAGAGGTAACTAATCAGCTAAGAGGAAATGACAATGAGGGACTTGGGAAATGTGGAGTTGGGAAGACAGGCTGATGAGGAGTCCTGCTCACGCTTCCAGGCCAGGCTGACCCGGGTTCAGTGAGGAGAAGGGCCTAGTGCCCAGTCCAACCCTCCCATCCTCCAGCCCTCCTTCCTTCCAAGTGCTACGGTTCACCAACTGTCCAGCTGTTGCTCTTGTGGAGATCCAGGTAGAAATGACACTTTGCTTTCCGCTGGAGAAACCAAAAATAACCAGAGAGTGGGCTATTAAACCCTGCCAGTTCGGCTCTTTCAATTTATAGCTCTTAAATGCATGGTCTCCTTTCTGTACCCAAAGCCACTGCTTTTACCACCTCTTTACTGGTGTATTAAAAGAGCTTCTTAATTCTACTTCTTTCTAATATCCACTTTAACCCTCTTACCTGTTATGAGCTATTCAGGGGCTATCTACTTAGTGTAGAATAAAGCTAGACTCTTAAATGTGGCATTGTGAGGGTCTTCGCGATTTGATCCCAGCCTGCCTTTCCCTTCTTCCCTCCCGGTTATGTGACCGGACCTTTCTGTTTCAGTTCCAGCTTTAACCCCTCCATCCAGGCAGCCGCCCCTTGTCCCCTGGCATGGTTTTGTGTGTGGTGGATTCTGTGCATAACCTGTACATCACGTTGCTTTAATTATAGAGTTTCCTGATTGTTTGCTTGCTTTTCTCTCTGCACAATGTTTCAAATTACTTGAGACAAGCATTATTCATTTTGTCTCCCAACTGTTTTATTCCTTTGGCCCCCACATCCAATTATGAGTCACTTAGCCCACTCGTCTCCACCGACATGTCCTGCATCCCTCCGGCGCACCTTGCATTCATTTTCAACTCAATTCAGCTCACGCCATTTACCAGGTAGTGTGGTAGTTTCTGGAAGTAGGAACCTGAGAAAGATGTGGTTGCTGTTTTGTGGGTCTCCCAGTCTAGTGGAGAGACTGCTGGGGACAGAAATTCTTCCATGCTGTCTGTAGAGCCTGCAGATAGCTTTGGAGTGGTCTTTGCTCCGGGTCTTCAGCAGGAACAGCCCTACTTGATTCTTTCATTCTCAGGATTCTGTAGAAGCTTTTGTTTGGGTGGGAGGCGAGGGGATTCCACTGCAAAACAACAATTGTTTGGATACCATTTTAAAGTAAGAAATACTGTGTTAAGCACTATACAAACAGTCCAAACAAAAGAGACTGACACCCTGTCTTCTTGTTTGGCAAACGTCAGTTTCTTTGGTAAGCCCCCCCCCCCCCCCGCCCCGCCAACCGTCTTGTTGACACTTTCGGGGAGTTTGGAGGTAGGTGGGCGAGTGCCCTTCCATCTACCTCGCAGAGTGAATGCCCCCCCTTTTCACCAGTCTATAATTCAGAGGTCTTTAAACTTTGGGGGAGAGAACATGTTAGCTACCTCAAAGCAGTGAGTCACCCCCCCAAAAATTGTGCTGCATTCCCTGTTCCTGGGGTGGCCTTAGCGGCTCCCTTTCTTTGTGTCAGTAGAGCCATGTGTTGACCTCAGTGAGCGCCCTGACCACAGGGACCACTCTGACCACGTGGTTGGGGTGGGGGGAGGAATGCCCTTGCCTGGTTTATATTCTGCAGCTCCCACATCCCCACAAAGGAATGTGAGCCTCTTGAGGGCACGGCCTCTCCGTGTCCTCAGTCCTGGCAGAGCGCCTGCAGAGAACAGATGCTTGTTCAGGTTTGAGGAAGGAAGGGAAGAAATATAAGGGGCGGGGCTGCAAGCGGGAGACATAGGAAAACCTTGACCACAGAGTGCCACCCATTTCCCAGCACAGTGCCTGGGAGATGATCTGGACCTGAAGAGCTGAGTGGTAAGGGGAGTGGAGAAGCATGTCATGAGGGGAGAGGAGAGCATGGGCCCAGGCGCTCCGAGATTCTACTTCCAAGCCTTCTGGATGACTTTTGAGGGGACGCACTGCTCACCTCCTGGAATCCAGTCCTTCTCTATCACTAGGCCTGAACAGAGAAGGGGCAGCTTGTCTTTGAAAGAATTTCCTCTGTTAAGTGGGGACTTGAATCCAGAGAAGAGATTTCACAATATTCCTGATTCTAGGAAGTTGTCACTTGACCCAAAAGGGTTTTTAGGATGATACTATAGGAAAGGGTTGAATGCGGCCTTGGAGAAACTAGCGTTTCCGGAATACAAGCTCAAGGCTCTAAGACACTTTCACTTAGGAATTTCTTAAGGCTCTAAGACACTTTCACTTAGGAGTTTCTTTACTGACCCTTCATCCCCCTCTCCCCCAACCCCATACCCTGCCAGGAAGCCAAGTCGAGGCATGTGATGGTGTCTTCAAGGCAGTCACCTTCCTAACTTGTTAAAAGTCAGGATTCATGTTTGAATCTAGAGTCTTGTGCTGAGAAGGACAAATCTCTTCAACATTTACAGCCACCATTTCATGCCACAGGAGAAGAAAATAGTTTTTTTCTAATTCTGATTGATTTAGAGTGGCATTCTAGTTACTAATGTGCTACGTTAATCTAGTGATCTTTAGTAATTAATGTCCTGCTTTATTTATTGTGCTTTGGCCATCTTGATGGTAACTTACGATTCTTTACCCAGGGAAATCACTGTTTTATCCCCCCACCCAGTCAAATTTTCTGCAAACTTTAGATGTGAGAGATATGCAAAAATGCATACCTATCATTAGGAAAATGTCTTCATTAACACATAAACAATGGTTCGTTACCCACCAATGTGTTAATGTATGTTAAACCCATCTATTGACATGCAAATTCTAGTTTGCTCACCCCGGGTTTTACCTGCCCCGCTCGCCACTAAGACCTTTGAGGAAGCCCTCTTTGAAAAAAAATGTTTCTAGTTTTTGTGTCCTGCAGTTTCCCTAATGGACAGAATTTCAATAAGCAATGGATCTGTAGGATGACTAAAGAGCTGAGGCTTCTACCAAAAGAAGCACTTGCCTGATACAGGAAAAATCAGTCACCCTTGTTTTCATAACATATTAAGCAATTGAATTTTATTAACTATGTTTATCCCGTGAACATCCAGAGAGGTACAAGGAGAATCACAAAGGATACATTTTAGAAATCTAAATAAGCCTGCCTTCATAGTTAATGCCTACCACACTAGAACCAAAAGATAATAATATATCTTTATTATTGCCACTCATACTTATTTCATTTATTATCGAAACTGGGCAAGAGACCAGCTCGGGCCGATGTGCATTTGAGCACATGGCTGTTTGTCAAATGGGCCACTGAATCTACTCACTGCCGTGGCTGTGGGGGAGGAGAAAGGGGAAACTTTTTTTTTCAGAAATGCTGTCACTTTAGCAGAAATTGACTTGTCTGGACAAGACAGTTTGTTTGCTTTTATTGTCCTCAAACTACTCTCTGACTCTTCAGCTTGTCTTAAATGTTTGATTAAACACAGGGAGAATTGTCAATATCACTCAACTTCTAAGTCATTAAACATCCTAATCCTTCACATTCCTTGCGGCTGAGGCCATTTTCTTTCAGATTTCCCTCCAGCAGTTGCGGGCTTGTGTCAGCTGCCAGGAGGGAGGGTTAGAGCCTTTACTTTGGCGCTTGCAGTCTGGTGATCATCCTGTGTGAGGGAGATGTAGAGCTTGACTAGAGATTTGCCACTCACGACTGAATGAAAAATAAGCCGAGGTTAACACATTCTGAAGCAGATGCAAACCCACGTATGCAGTTGCTCCACAACAACTCCAGTTTACCCCAGCGTGCTCCTGCCTGCATCCCCCAAATACGCATGCAGTGGAAGAACTTCTGTCATCTGTAGTTGGGATCCCAGTTGTTGAAACTGGAGAAATTAATGTATTCTCTTGAGCCCAAACACCTGTTCATCCTGTATCCCCTACCACGAATAATCAGTTCTCATGATTATGATAGGCCTGTTGAGAAAATTGCCCATCTTCTTATTATAATTTTTATGCATACTCAAAATGAATATTTAAACTGTGATTTGTCAAGAGCTATGTCCAGTTGTTAGGTTTGCACAATGGTATGTGAGTAGGGCACACACAAAAGTGGGACTTAATATAAAAAGAAAATGCTTGGCATTTCTCAGTCTCATCCTAATGAAATACCACGAGCCATATCCACCCCTCCCCCCCCTTTAAACACCCCTGGCCACAAATATATGCTCGAAAAGAAGATAATTATCATAAGGCATCTATATGATTACAGATTACTCGATTGTAAATCCTTCTTTGGCAAAATGACTTGATTGATTTTGGAATTTGAACCTCTTTGTGACACGGCGCTTAGAAGTGACCATTTCAGCGAAGGCAAAGGGGAACTTGGGCGCACTCAGAGGAGTGCTGCGTAAATAAGGGGAATCACACTGAATTGCCAAAGATTATTTTAATGGCTCGAACCCCTTCCTGTTACAATAATTACAGGAACATCTTTAAGCTCTTCTCTGAAGAACTTGTGAATTGAAATAGAAAATGTTTTAATGAATTTAAATTATTTTAAAATTTGTATTAGAATTTTCAGGATGAACGATTTCTGTGTTCATTAAGGATAAGCAGTCTTTAATGCATTTTCCTTCTATAATATGCATATTATTTATACAGTTATGTATAGCATTGTGTCACTTAGAAACATACCTCTTAAAGATGACTGTCGTTTTAGGCAAAATATGCATAAATCAGTTTTCTAAAAGGCTACATTTCAGAATAACAATATTTTTTCCTTTTTGAACTGCAAAAAAAAAAAAGGTCTAGCTGTAATTTCTGCTTGTAAGTTTAGCTAAGTGGTGACAAATATCAGACTGTTTTACACATCAGAGGATAGTGATGCATCGGTTTCCTGGTTCTGAAAGCCCCGTTAGTGGTCGCAATGGAAATGAAGATTTCTCTCAAGCACCTGCCTGGAATGGAAGTCCTTCCGACAGACTGTGCATAACCTCTCATTAAATCAGCATGCAGAGGACTAACCAGCAGATGCTGCTGACATGAACTCAGATGTAATCTCTTTAACCTTGTCCTGTAAGGCCCGCACAAGTCGTGACCGGGGAATTCAAAGTAAATTAGGTTTTACATGAAAGTCTATAATCTAAATTCAATTTGATTAAAGCAATGCCTGATTTGTGTTTGTAGTGAAATATTCCATTGCAGCTATTAGCAATGTGTTTTTTTTATTTGAACACCTAAGTTTATTTGTTCACATCCATATTTATCCTATTTGTATATGTTAAGGTGGCCAGTTTTCCATCATTGCCCTGCCCCCACATTCTTAAAGTGGAAAGACTTTTAAAGAGGGATGTAAGCAAAATAACTCTTTATCCAGATGATCCACTGAGAGGACAAACGTATTATCCGATTTCAGGAATTAATGGGAACAGGGTCACTTAACAAGTCTAAATATAGCTGTGCTCTATATTGGTAATATTTTCTTTATATTTCATATCAGGGTATTAGAGCTCCTTTATTACACGTAAGCCTCATCCTGCAACTATTTTGTTAAATGAATCATTCTTGTCAACACAATTTCTCACGGAAATTCAATCAGCCATAATAAAAATCATCAGTCATTACCAGATTTTCTACTGTGTTATGTTTTTACATTCCGTGTTCTTTTTCTAAACTTTCTGTTTTTCACTATGTAATTCTACCTTCTGAGGACAACCTACAGAGAGTTTAAAACATCTTGGCCGCAGCTATTTTTTGAGCTGGGAGCTGAATTGCAGGAAATTTTACAGTTCATTTCTTAAAGCTAGGCTTTTTTTCTTTAATGTCTTTAATGTCTGCACCCTATTGCCATAACCTTCAGGGGTTTGAATGAGCTAGTGCCTAGAAGACCCCAACTCTCTCACAGCTGTCACCCAGAGATATGTGCTTGACCTCAGTGTGGTCCTGAGAGGCCGGGTGCAGATGTGGCTGAGATGGTTGCTATCGGAATTTTAGTAACACACTCGGGAGGGAAAAACTGAGAGAATGCTAGTAGTGTTTACAGTATGGGGGGCCCAGTGCACTTCTGGGTAAGTGAGCACTGTCTTCTAAGAATTGCTCTTGATATTGATTTGTGAAAAAGTCAGTTCTATTGTTGATACTGAGAACATAATTTTGCTCTTTGCTGTCCTTAATGTAAAGTGTCCTCTTCAGGCAGTGGTTGAAGTGTCCTGGAAAATTGGAATGCAGACTGGTTTGGGAATCCAGAGACTGGAATTCCAGTACTGTCTCTTACCTTTTGATAGCTAGCTGTGTGGCCTTGGACCAGTCACTTTCATTAGATGGATATTTATGCTACTTCACAGATATGTTGCTCATCCTTTTAAAAATGTATTAATTGAATTTTTTTGAAAAAATTACTAAGGTATAATTTACATTCAGTAAGGTGCCTGGATCTTAAGTGTAGAGAAGGATTGGTTTCTATTTATTTATTTATTTTTATTCAAAGATTTTCTTTTTTTTTTAAAGATTTATTTGTTTATTTGACACACACACACACACACACACACAGGCACACAGAGTGCACACAAGCAGGGGTTGAGGCACAGGGAGAGGGGGAAGCAGGCTCCCTGCTGAGCATGGTCCCAGGACCCCGGGATCCTGACCTGAGCTGAAGGCATATGTTCAACCCACTGAGCCACCTGGGCGCCCCCTAAAGATTTTATTTTTAGGTAATCTCTGCACCCAACGTGGGGCTCAAACTCACAACCCTGAGATGGAGTCGGATGCTCTACCAACTGAGTCAGCCAGGTGCACTGAGAAAGATTGATTTTTAAATATTTATACACCCATGCAGCTACCACCCACATCAGGATGTGGGATGTCGCCAGTACCCCAGCAAACTACCACGTGCTCCCCAGCCACTCCGTTGCACTGCTATCACTAACTGAAACTTGAGCTGGGCATTAACATGTGAAAGTCTTGATATCATTTAGCTGAATCTGTTTGGAATACCATTCACTCAAAAAGTGATTAATATAAGTATACATTTATAAGTATTATTCATTATATTTATTATAATGTTATATATATTTAATGTTTATTATAATATGAAGCATATAAAATAGATTTTATATAAATATGAAAGTATTGTGTGTGTATATATATATATATTTTTTTTTTTCCTTTGGGATTTACTCTGATTTTTCTATAGTCTCCTTGTTTCAGCAAGTGGAGTTCCTAAGTAGCCTGTTGCTCCCTGATTCTTAGACTAGTCTGTGAAATCAAAGCCCAGAGGGCCCTCCTGAGGCACCTGTCAACCCAGCAGTCCCGTCAGGGCCAAGATTCCCCAGTGCTTGCCTCAGCATTCTAGGTTTCAATCTGGTATCTTGGAAAAAGGCAAAAGGAACTGTTTTTATATGTGCCACTGGATATAGTGTTAAACTGGTTAACAACGGAGTAACAATGTGTAATCCTGAGGTAGTGCTTTAGGGTTTTCTAAAGCATTTGCTTCTACATTACCTTCTTGAATCTTCGCAGCCACTCTGCAAGGCCAGTGCTATTCCCTTCTTTTGCAGAGGAGGCTAGGACAGCTCAGAGAGTCAAATGACTTGCTTGGGATCACCCAGCCGGAAGTGGAGGTATTTGAATTCTATTTTAGTTTGTTCTGTCCTCAGAACCACCTAACACAGCAGAAAAACCTCTAGAATCTTGGCCCTGTGTTCCAAAATGCCATCCTTTCTCCCCTTACATTTTTTTCTGCAGGAAAATGGCCTATAGGAATTCCTGTTTCTCTGCTTTTCCCTTTCTATCTCACACGGCAGTGGCACCATGTGGTCAAATGATTCCATAGGGACATTATCCCCGAGCTGCTGTGGAAGGAAATAATTAGTGTGAACTGGAGGCAGTGTCCAAGTGAAGCAATAGAGTCTGGCCTCATACTCTGAGGAGTAACTGGGGATTTGTGGGCTGGTCCCCAGATATTGCAGTGCCCAGCAAAGGAGGCTGCCCACTAGGATGGCTGTGTGCTCTGAGTATTCTCCCCTTCTGTGAGTGAAGTGGGGCTGGGAGGGAAGATTGTTTTGAACTGCCCTGTCCAGTAAGGTAGCTACTAGTCACATGTGGCTATTTCAATTCCAATTTTGATTACTTCAAATTAAATAAAATAGAAAAATCAGTTTGTCAGTTGCACTAGCCACATTTCAAGTGTTCCACAGCCATGTGGTTACCATATTGATCAGTGCGGACATAGAATGTTTCCATCATTGCAGAAAGTTCTCTTGGACAGCAGCGGTCTAGACCAGTGATAGCCTTCATCCTTTGTGTTCAGAAATCTTACTCAGCAGACTTAGGGAGGGTGTATTGCAGACTGCATGCCTCTGCGGATTCTCACCCTTTACCCTCACTCCCTCCCTTATGTCCGCTACTTTGCATCCAGGTAGCCAGTGCCTCCGGGAAGAACCTTTTCCCAGCTTTGGCTCTTTTCCTTGAAGGTGGAGGCATATCTTGTGTTTCAGAAGAGGCAACAGTGTGTTGTCATTGTTGCTAAAATAGAAGGGAATCCAGTCTTTGGGGGTCTTGAAAATGGGATGAGAGTATACGGATTCCCACTTGAATTGTATTTCTCTTAGCCTACCTTTCTCCACTTTCATTGAACAAGGTAATTTCTTAGGAAATTAAATACTTAGCCAATATGAGACTAACTTCCCTTTCCCCAGTTAGGTTTTGCATGCATATTTGCAGCTTTGGGGGAGAAGGTCATTCATTGGGACCTTTTGAATTTTGGTCATAGGGTCATGAAAATCTTTTGAATTTTGAGAAAGAAGGTCACGAGCACCTTTGAATCACCTTAGATTTTAGGATGCAGTTTATGTTTGTTTGCAGTGCCAATAGGGATTTTTATATTTAGAACGGCTTATTAGTACCAGGAATTAAACCCTTTTATTAACGGCAGGACATCTAAAAACAATCACTAGTCATTGTTAAAGTAAAGAACAGCTCATTATTTTTCATATCTTAAAGATTGAACCTTTCACCATGATTAATAAAGGATAGTTGTTATCTGCTTTGGTCACAAAAATTCATGTACAAAAGAAACACTTTGGCAAATTAAAAGTAACACTTGTATCTGTGCTGCTAATTAAAAGACTTAACTTATTAGGGTTTGAGGTGGGGAGCAAAAAAGAAACAAACAAGTATAATTTGCCAGATTAATTTTATGGTCTGTTCTATTTAATCAAACTATACCTTTTAGTGAAAATGACAAATCTGAGTTGTCAGAATGTGGTAGATAAGGAAGATAAAGGTCATATATTTTAATGTCACAGAAGGTCTTATTAAAGGAACCTTAATTACATTAGGTACCCATGAAACATTAATTAAATACTGTCTGAAATAATTAGGTCCAAGTTACTGATGGTTTAATTAAACTCAGTTTCTTATTTTATAAGAAAACTAAAGGTCCAGTATCTCTTTCGGCAGCATAATTGATAGTATGTCAAAAAGGCAAATAGTAACCTTGACCAACCGCAGAGAGAGGGTGATATGGCTCACGGGGCCTTGTATGCATTGACTCTGTTCTCCATGGTGGCCCATGCTGCTTCTCAGCTTTTGGGTAGCAAAACATGGGTGCTATAGACTAGGGGAAGTGGGTACAGTACAAAGCGAATCCATCATCAGCGCCTTGAAAAGTTTGCGCCACATGTGCAGAAGAGTGAGTAGCCTTCTCTGTGCATCTTTTCCTTTTTAGAAATACATCCTGCCTTTTGTTGCCTCCACACATTGTATCTCAGAAATGCTAGACACCCCTCTGACCGTTTGCAGTCTGCACAGAGGGTATCGTGACGCTGAAAAAGACTGCCCTTAACCCCACTCCCATATATTTAGTACTCTGTGTCCTAAAATTCATCTCCTTCTTTTGTCATATGCCTTCCTAGTGAAGAGCATGGGCTTTGGAATCAGACTGCAGGGTTTGAATCTCAGCTCTGCCACAGTGGTGTGACCTTGGTGAGTTACTTTTTTGCATCTGTTTCCTCATCTGTAAAATATTATAAGTAATAGTAGCTACTTAACAGGGTTGTTATAAGGATACTGCTTTAATGTATATAAAGCATTTAGCACAAGTGCAAAGTATGTGGTGAGTCCTAAGAAATGAGGATTTGAGGCCCAAGTTGAATTAGTTGGGTGTAGGTGAATCCAAGTGGAATGCTAATTTAAAAGAACTTGGAATTTGCCAGAAGAGAAAAGGATGACACAAAAGCAAAAATGTAGCTGGAGATTTTATGGCCTGATGATTCGAAAGGAGCTTCAGATTTATTTTGTATTTGTTTTTTGGAGTCTTGGGCTGACCAAGCCATCTCCTCCCTCTGTGGGGAAGACACGTTGAAGGCTGACGATTTGGGTGGAGAGAACAGCTTCAGTCCTACTCACTGTACTCCAGGACAGCTAGCTCTTCTTTCACTTCGAATGAGACAGACATTATCAGGATAATAGTCTTAGAGTTTTTTAAAAGAGCTTTAGCATACATTATCTTATTTACTCCTCTCAAAACCTCTGTGAGGTAGGTACTACCAGTAGCCCCATTTTACACCTGAGGAAACTGTGGTGTAGAGAGGTTAAGACCCTTGTGCAAGCTCACACTTAGCTCCGGGGATTTTGACTCCGTGCGCTATGATTTCTGTCCCTGACACCAGCCTCCCTGAGCTCAGTCCTGTGTTGGGGGGGGGGACAAAGGCCTGTGGGGCTCAATCTTACCAGTCCCTGTGGGCTAAGGATGGCTTTTACATTTTTAAAGGCTTGCATAGAAGAAGAGGGAAAAGGAGGAGGAGAGGGAGGAGGAGGAGGAGAGGGAGGAGGAGGAGGAGAGGGAGGGGGAGGAGAGGGAGGGGGAGGAGAGGGAGGGGGAGAGGGAGGAGGAGAGAAGGAGGGGGAGGAGAGGGAGGAGGGGAGGGAGGGGGAGGAGAGGGAGGAGGAGGAGAGGGAGGAGGGGGAGGAGGAGAGAGGAGGAGAGAGGGAGGAGGAGTCTGCTCTCATATCTGCTCATATCTGCTATGGACTCTGGGGCCTTCCTCCCAGCTCTCCAGACTTTTGCTTTGGCCTCTTCTTTGCTCCTTTCCTGGCCCATGTCTCACTTGCCTAGCAGAACCTTTCTTCATTTTCCTTTGCTCATTCCCCCGTATGGTGGTCTAGTCCATTTACATACAACTCATTGCATAACTCAGCACCAAGCCTCAGGAATCTGCTTTATTATTTTTTTTAAGTAATCTCTATACCCAACGCGGAGTTTGAACTCATGAGATCAAGAGTCACATGCTTTTCTGACTGAGCCAGCCACGTGCCCCAGGAATCTGCTTTATTTATTTATTTTTAAAAAATATTTATATATTTATTTGAGAGAGAGAGAGCGAGCGAGCGCATGGGGATGGAGGGAGGACAGAAGGAGAGGGAGAGGGAGGAGGGGAAACTGACTCCCTGCTGAGCGCAGAGCCCAATTTGATTCCAGTCTGCATCCCACAATCCCAAGATCATGACCTGAGCCCAAACCATAGGTTGGATGCTTAACCTACTGAGCCATCCAGGTGCCCCAGGAATCTGCTTTAGAAAGAGGGTGGGGGTTGCCTGGGTGGCTCAGTTGGTAGAGCATGTAGCTCTTGATCTCGGGGTCATGAATTCCAGCCCCACGTTGGGCAGAGAGGTTACTTAAAAAAAGAAAGAAAGAGAGAGAGAAAGAAAGAAAGAAGAAAGAAAGAAAGAGAAAGAAGAAAGAAAGAAAAGAAAGAAAGAAAGAAAGAAAGAAAGAAAGAAAGAAAGAAAGAAAGAAAAGAAAGAAAGAGAGAAAGAAAGAAAGAAAAGAAAGAAAAGAAAGGGTGGGTTTCCCCTTTCAGAGTATGCTCAGTTCCCTCTTTTGAGTCTAATCTACTTAGATGCCAAGCATGAGGCATAGGACTTATTCCATTCCTTTTTCACACAATGTCTTATAAATTCTGAGCACATATTAATTACATATATGCCACAACCATCAGTTAGCACAATAGTTGGTCCTCAGCAGTGTTTCATAGTTCAAGGAAAGTTAGCATTCTAGACTGGAGCATAGCAATCCTTACTCCACAGACAATAAGGTTCTCTGACTGTCATCCTACCAGTTAGCCTCCAACTTTGACCTCCGCTGCATGGTCCATCTTGCTGTTGTACCCTTCATTTACTCTAGAAGTCCTGTCATTGTGGCTGAATGGTTGGCATGGGCCCAGAAGAGTGTCGCTTTTGATGACAGTCTTATCCTTCTGACTCTAACCCCACCTGTGCCAAACATCTCTCAGTTTTTTCTGTTTTGCACCCATTAAACAAGCTTTCCCATTCACCATGCCCCCCATTTCCACACTGATTGAAAGAAAATCATGGACTGTGAACACTGGAAGAAATATACAAATATACAAATAATCAACCGGCTGTGACTGCCTCAAAATAAGGGAAGGAACTGAAGCCCAGAGAAGAGAAGTGATCTGCCCAAGGTCACACAGCACATAGTCAGTGGCAGAGCAAGACTAAGATCCTCACTGATCTGAAAAGAACAACAGGTGAGGATTTTAGTCATGCTAAATCTGTTGCTCATATAAAGTACTTCAATTTTAAAAATCCATGACATGTTAGAAAAATAATGTGAATGCCTGTTTTTAAAGACTTACTGTACATTTAACTGTGCTTTACTAATAAAGCAGAACAGTAGTAATCTTCATGTTCCCATTTTTTAACACATATTTTTTGGCCATCATTAACTGTTGTGGCTTTCTTTCTTCACAGCAGATCTAATTCCCCAGCTAATCTTTCACACACATATTTTTAAAA
Organism: Callorhinus ursinus; assembly: GCF_003265705.2. Classification (NCBI taxonomy): domain Eukaryota; kingdom Metazoa; phylum Chordata; class Mammalia; order Carnivora; family Otariidae; genus Callorhinus; species Callorhinus ursinus. The sequence continues at coordinate 3,862,870 of NW_027397126.1, forward strand.
TAGTATTCTTTCTGAAAAACAAAGAAGGCCTCTTTAACCAAGTATATTTGACTTTTTGATTCTTGATAGTAGTACATATAAACGGAAATCCAACAACCTCCTGCCATGAAACCTCCAAACCCAGTGAAACCTCAGGAAGATGGTGAACCTAAACCTAGGGAAGAAAGAAATTTAAAAGCCAGCCAGGCTGCCATGCATCCAAGCGATTGCTCCTCTAGCTCTATCAACTTAATCCCCCTCGGCCATCTTCCTCCCTTAGGCCCTGTGTTTATCTCTCAGTGAGGCCACATATAAAGGGAGAAAAGCTTGAGGACTCTGAGTTGTGCAGAGATCTCAGTTTCTCGGCCTGGTCATTAGGTGCACAGGATGTGAGAAATAAGTCACAGTTTAGAAAATGCTTCATTTGAAGTAGTGAATTTTTTTCTTTCAAAGCAATTAGATTTGATTCCAATGAAGAGTCCTATTGACTCTTTCTTTCACACAGTTTTATTTTGCTTTCTACCAATGAGAAAACAAAGTTGGGGGGCCAGGGAGGGAGTGTATTGTTTTTATTGCTTTGTTCAAGTAGAAACATTCAAAGTTAGATCTTTTACTTACCTTTTTGGGTTTGCTTACAGCTCAATATGGATATTCTTTTTTTTTTTAGCTCATTTTTTTTAAGATTTTATTTATCTGAGTGAGAAAGAGAGAGTGAGAGCATGAGCAGGGGCAATAGGGAGAAGCAGACTCCCTGCTGAGCAGGGAGCCCGATGGGGGGGTTCGATCCCAGGACCCCGGGATCATGACCTGAGCCGAAGGCAGACACTTAACTGACTGAGCCACCCAGGTGACCCTCACTATGGATATTCTTATAAATTGCTCTCATAGTTTGGTCAGTGACCACACAAATGGTAGTTATGGATTGATTCACAAAAGCAAAAAAAAATTTTTGAAGAATAAAATAATTAGGTGCTGTACTGTGGCACATGTGGTCTTTTATTTGCACGTTTGCCTTTACTCAGGCTGTATTAAATCCCAAAGAGATAAGTAAATCTTTGATAATTTACTTTAGAAATCACCTTTCAAACTGGGAAGGAGCTGCATATGTCTGCTATGTTACGGGTCAGTCAGAGACCCCAACCAGAATACTATGTGTTGTTACCTTGGATGGCTGGTCCTTTGACATGGGATTTGACTGTAGAGCCCTTTGATGCTCTTTATACTGTGTCCACAGTGAAGCGCATGCACGCGGAGACCCTGTCAAGGGTTCTGGGTTTGAGACAAAGGGACCACAGCAGAGGAATGAATGAACTCTAGGAGTCTGATGGCTTTGTGGCCAACGTAACATACTGTGGGATGTCTTGCTTTTTCCCCCTTCCCGGCAATATTCCTCTTAGATTTTAGAATGTTGCTTCATTCACAAAGAAGCAGTTTGTAAACAGAGGTGTTCTCTCTCTTATTCCCTCCCTGTCCCTTTCTCCACTCAGGTTCCCAACTGGTGACAGGCTAAGGGCCCTTGTTTCTTTTCTCTTTCTGTCAAGTTAGATTTTGACGTGTTTGTTTGCTGAGAGTAACTCAGTCCCCGTGGTTCCTACTCCATGAGGTATGTTTGGATTCAGGGAAGACTCTGCCTCATCTTTTCTAAGCCGGCCACCCCTGAGCTGAGCATGTCACACAAGCTGAATTAACTATGACAGTTCCCAAAACAGTAGAAAGCTCAGATATGCAATCCCCTATGACTTACCTTGATATGGAATAGAGAATAGTTCAGCAACTCAATGCAATTTTTCGTTTGAAGTAACAGAAATCTTAAAAGTTATCTGGAGTCAGTTGCCTGGCCCCTGCTGGGACCTTGTTTACCTGAGGGTGGAGAAAAAAGGCCCATTCCAAGCTCAGGAGCCCTCTGCAAAAGCAGGAAATTATATGCTGGCAGCTTTTAGAGAGGACCCCTCGGGAGGAGCAAAAACCAGCATTGGGAAAGAAAGGCAATTCCAGATCAGCATATTCACTTTTCATTCAAGCCTGGCAAAAGAAAAAACAAACCAAATTGGACCAAACCCCATGTAAAGGTAACCCTCCTCACAGAGCCTTAACCCTTCACACAGCAGGTAAGTAGTTTGATTAGTTGTCACTGCATATTGTTGCAAAGCATCCCCTCTGTGAGGGCTCCAGCAAAGCTGTAGGGGCCCATGGACCTGGCTGGACCCTGGGAACCCACACCCAGCCCAGGAGCCCTAGGAGGCAGCTTTTCTCCTCAGCGCACTTACCTGCTGTCCTGCCCACTTTGCCACAGAGATCTTTCCTAAAAAGAGAGTGGCCAATGAATTATGGAGCAAGAATGTAATAACTAAGGTAGAAATGTGTCCTGTTATCAGTCACACACATTCAAGCCCAGCCCGGGGCAGCACAGCAGACGGGACTGTAAGCTCTGGGATCTTCTCATTCAACCAAGATTGCTTCATACAGAAGTTGACAATGCCTGCCTGAAAGCCATTGTTGATAGTCAACGTTTTTTAAAATAGCCGAACAGACTAGACAATAAGGCATGACAGAAAACTTGGACAGGAGGCTGGCTTGGAGTCTGGTTTAAGAAAGAAACATGCTATTAAAAGTAACCAACAAACACACGTTTGTGAACGTTTAATTTATTTGAAAATAAGAATCAAATTTACCATTCATTTATTTTCCTCCTCCAAAGCAACAAAGACAAGCAAAACTCAATTTCAGTTGCTCGTTGGGGTATCTCTGCAGTCTTCCTTTTTCACAATGAAATTCTCATGCGTAGTGACGCTATGATCCTCATACTATTTGATGAGGCAGGGAGGGGGCTAGGAAGGTGCCTTAAATGGCCTTTTATGAAGGAATCGGAGCATTCAAACATGTCCTAGGACTCTTACAAAATCACTCATTCATTCTTTAATTCATTCAGCAAATATTTGTTGAGTGCTCACAATGTGCCACAGGTATACAACAGTGAACAGGATCAACACAGTCCCTTCTAGGGTCATCATCCTCCCCGTTTGCCTGACACTCCTGGTTTCCTCCTGGGAAATCCCTCAGTCTTGGGAAAACTGGGGTGGTTGGTCACCCTGTCTGCTTCCTGGAAGTTAATCCATGGATTCCTAAGAAAGGTGGGGCTGAGTCTTGGTACCAGACTTGCTCCTTATCAGCTCTGTGATCTCCAGGACACTTCACCAAGCCCTCAGTTTTCTCATTTATAAACGGGAAAAATAATATCTACTTCAAATAGTTATTTTATTTTTTAAGGATTTTATTTGAGAGAGAGAGCAGGAGCAGAGGGAAGTGGCAGAGGGAGAGGGAGAAACAGACTCCCCACTGAGCAAGGAGCCCAACGCTGCTCCATCCCAGGACCCCCGGATTATGATCTGAGCCAAAGGCAGACGTTTAGCCGACTGAGCCACCCAGGCGCCCCAAAGGAGTTATTTTACGATTCTATTTATCGATTCTATCGGAACTGACTGCAGCAACAGCTTTTCAGTCAGCAACAAAAGACGGAGACATAGCTGTAGATGTCCCAGTGGCTCTGCAAATAGGAAAGGCTGCTCTATGCTTTGCTGAACGAGGGTGGAACCTGCCAGAAATCTGGCTGTAATATCTTGTTACTGGTGTTTAGATGAGGTAGGTTCTCAGGTCCACAGTGCTTTGTTGGGGAAAGGGACTGACCCCCAGAGAGAGGACCAGCTGGTAATTTAACCACTTTGCTGGCAGGTGCAAAAAAAAAAAAAAGGCAAGTGCCTTATTCTCAAAGTGGGGATTTAGGATAAAGATGAAAACATTGAGTTGAAAGGGGGACACATATAATTTCACATTAACCCCCACTCCTGCTGGGGGTTGCTTTTCACCTTCCTTCTTTAGGGGTCTCATAAAGATTCCTTTTTATCTTTGCCAAGTTCTCTTTCCCTTACCTATACTTCGTAATCTTATTTAACATTCCATGAGTATCTGTTAGGCACCCAACACATACCAGGGACTGGGATGCTTAGAGGAAGCAGACTTTGTTCCTCTCTCCAAAGAGCTGACAGTCTAGTTGGAAATATACACACACACAGTTTTTTAAAAAAGGTTTTGATTCTTTCCTCTCTCAACTGTCTCATTTTTTTTTTTTGAAAGTAGCTGTAAGGTGTTTATAGTCTTCCTTCAAATATCTCTCCTTCCCCACCAGATTTAACTTTACCTTCCATCCCATGCATACCATCTTGTCAGGAACAGCTGACCTCACAGGCACTACTGATGGTGGTTTTCCGTTGCAAGCCAATGTATCCTTTATGACTAAACTTCATTCTGAAGTTCAACCTATTAATGCTGTAGGCTACCTCATTACTAGTTGGTAATAATGCCATTTTTAAAGCTTGTCAGGGGAGAAAGGCTCTTGATCCCCAACCCCCACTCCTGATGTACAAAGAGGGGAGGGGCAAATTTCCTATCCCTTTTGAACTGTTTGCAATAGGTAACCTAACATCTCATCAGCAAGTTGAAGAACTAGGTCCCAAATGGTGATGGAAGAGTATGATGGCATGAACCTTGCGTATGTGCTTATCATTAATTCAACCTATTTGTTGACTTTTGTTTGTGGGCCCCATGCTCAGTAATGTGGGATTCACAAAAGGAGGAGGAAGGGGAATCATGTTACGAACTGGCCAGAGAATTGGGGTTAATGCTTTTATAATGAGACCAGGACGGGCTCTTATGCCCTTCATTACAATAACACATTTGCCGAGCACTCCCACACAGTGCCAGGGACTTTTCCTATGTTGGTCATTTATATTATTTTTTAAAAATTGTTTTAAAGATATTTATTTATTTATTTAGAACACGAGAGCAAGCACAAGCAGCGGGGAGGGGCAGAGGGAGAGGGAGAAGCAGGCTTCCTGTAGAGCAGGGAGCCCGATGCAGGGCTTGATCCCAGGACCCTGGGGTCATGACCTGATCCAATGGCAGCCGCTTAACTGACTGAGCCACCCAGGCGCCCCTGTGTTGGTCATTTAATATAAAAATGTATACCATCAAATACTGCTCTGAAGGCACTTATGATTGTGGGCCAGCATGTGGATCTGCAAAAAAGAAGCATGAGGTAGCACGTAAAGGCCAGGAGGTGCGATGGGGCTCGAGGCAGGAAAGCATCAGGGAAGTCTTCGTGGGAGCCACCTGCTTGGTGGTAGAAGCAGGCATAGCATGTCTGCAGATCACTGAGTGGCCTTGTTACTAGAAAACCAACGATTTCCCCCCTCCTTGTTTCTTTCACACCTTCAGAAAAGCCATACTGAGTCATGATCAGCTTCTGTTATGGTTGTGGGCAGCTCATGAGCCCGTGTCCACCCTTGGTATTTTTCTACCTCTTTTTCTCACCACAATCTCCATGTCAACTACACTCAAATATAGGTTTTGGAAGGTTCTTTTACGACTTTTGGTTACACCCATGTCTGCAGTGTTTCATTATTATAGACTGGTGATGATTTGAATCCTCTTCTTGTGTTTTTTCTTCTTCCAAACACTGTATACACTGGCAATGGGTAAGTACAAGTCCAGGGCAGAAGTACAAGTCAAAATGACCTTTCTGATCACCTCTTCTATCACATAATTACTGTAGCATTACTACTGTCCTAGCTGTGATGTTCCAGGTGCTTTATACACATCATTGCTAATTTTCACACCATCCCTGTACATTAGGTTAAGTTATACCTGCATTTTGTAGATGAGGGAAGGAAAGCACAGAGAGGTTGTTAACTTGCCTGGGGTCATCCAGGCTGTCGAAAGTCTACAAGAACAAACACTACCGATACATTGTTAGCAAAAATCGGAGAACAAGCTCTCTTGGTGTGAGGGATGCTCCCTGGTCCTACCAACTTTTTTTTGGCTAACATAGTTTATTTAAGTCTGTGTGTTTTCACCCACCTGCCATGAGAAAACCCGGATATTTTCTATGTTTGGGTTCAACTTCTCAAATTCCTTGGTAGCAGGTGGTTTGTCCTACTACCACTTGAGGTGTGCTGTTTTAGGGAAAATTGTATTTTGTCTTCAAAAAAATCTGTAGGTTGGCTTACCCACTGGGCTCAGATGCCATTCATTCCTCTTGCAGGTGGTACATGTTGCCCATGATCTCTGTGGCAGAGCCGGGTCTTGTGACTTCACATACCATGCATGCCATTTCTGGTGTATGTACCTGTCAGTTCTGCCACTACACCCAGACACTCCCTCAAATGTCATTTTCTGCCCTATTTCCTGGCCAGTACAGTGGGTAGCTGGGCCTTTTAGGATGTCTCTACTTGCAGCCTACTAGTCATAATGTAAACCATGGTCAAAGAAAATGCCATTCTTACCTTTTCCCTGCCCTTTGGTAAATGTGAGTCTCAGCTCAGCCTCTTAGACCCTGCATTTTAGGCCAGTGTTGAAGACATTCTATTTCCCTGCTGGCGCTAACCACATTCTTCCAAGCTGCTATTTTTTGCCTGGGAATAACTGCATTCTTTTTTTTTTTTTTTTGGAGATTTTATTGATTTATTTGACAGAGAGAGGGCAAGAGAGCACAAGCAGGGGGAGCGGCAGGCAGAGGGGGAGGGAGAAGCAGGCTCCCCGCTGAGCAGGGAGCCTGATGTGGGACTCGATCCCCGGACCCTGAGATCCTGATCTGAGCTGAAGGCAGACACTTAACCCACTGAGCCACCCAGGCACCCCTGCATTCTTTTTTTTTTAAGGTCTTATTTATTTATTTGAGAGAGAATCTGAGGCTCTAGGCCCAGCACAGAGCCCTTTGTAGGGCTCGATCTCACGACCCTGAGATCATGACCTGCATCAAAATCGAGAGTAGGATGCTTAACCGACTGAGCCACCCAGGCACCCCATAACTGTATTCTTTAATACTGCCTCAGGGAAGGAAAATGGGAAGGGGGAGAAATGTCCATGCATTTCTCTGTTGATTCAGAAAAGGCCTGCAGTTGATTCAGAAAAGTACCTGCAGCTGATAATGTTGGAACATTGGAGACGTTTCCTGTTTATTATGCCGATGAGAGGGGGCGAGCCCAGAAGGAAGAGGGGAAAAAGCATTTTGTGGCTACATTTACCTCATTCAAGTGCTTGGGATTAGGCAAGAAATGTAGAAGAGAGGCCACTTGGCATTGGGAGCCATTATGAGAGTACCGGGAGCACCAGTGCCTGAGAGCAGGGGATCTGGGTGGGGAAGGAGGCAGGCTCTTTTCATTCCCAGGCTTGTAGTTAACCCTTTCTCAGCTTGTGGCATCTTAGTAATTGCTTTCCTTTTTTCTCTTCCACCTGGTCACAGAAGATGTGGTGTCAGGAATTTTTAATACAATTTCAGAATGACCCTGAAATTGTGTGGTGTCTGGGGTCACCTCGTGAAGCTCAGAGGAAAGACTGCCTGTCTTCTGGGGAATTCCCAGAAATTGATTTATCTTAATGAGATGGAGATAGGTGTGTTGCTCACACCTGACCCTGTTGTATATTTTTTCCCCATCCCCTCTGGGACGAGCACTGAGTAATTAAGGTACTGAATAATTAAGAAGGAATCCCTCATGTTCCCTTTGGAGTTCAAAACAAGGACATCTTTTCCATTCTGATTGTTCTTGTGACTTGGCCTGTCCTATTACTAACCCACTTCTCTGCTTCACACACAAGGACATAAGAAGTGGACCAAACTTGCAATTCAACAAAGATTTTTGAGGGCCTACTCTGTGCTATGCATGTTCCTAGGGGCTGCGGTACAATAGTGAATGGAACAGTTAAAAACGCTAGTCCCTATAGAGCTTATACTCTAGGTGGGCAAAGACAGACAATAAATACAAGTTTAAATAAATTAGTGAAGTATATGTGGTCCCTCATACCAGCCTGAGGGTGAAAGAGACACTGAATCCTAATTTAGAGTCATTCTGGTTCTTGCGTCTACCACCTAGGTTCTTGAAACTCTTGGGTTCTCCTCCCCCTTGAGTACTTTTTGTTCCTTAGCACACCACCAGTTTTGTTTTTTTTTTAAAGATTTTATTTATTTATTTATTTGAGAGAGAGAGCGAGAGAGCACATGAGTGGGGTGAGGGCAGAGGGAGAGGGAAAAGCAGGTTCCCCGCCGAGCAGGCATCCCGACATGGGGCTCCATCCCAGGACCCTGAGATCATGACCTGAGCCAAAGGCAGATGCTTAACCCACTGAGCCACCCCGGCGCCCCGGTGCACCACCTGTTTTAACTTTTAAACTTCTTGGCACAGTCTCTTGCTGTGACCATCATGGGTTACATGGGCTAGTGCCTTGTCACCCTACAGCCTGACTCATTGCCACCGCCACTGTGACTCTTGCTTACTGTTGGAAAGATCTTTTTTGCCTGTACACTAGGCTGATCATTCACCCCTGCCCAAATTGGGGCAGGGAACTTTTTTGCAGGCAGCTGGAGCCTCATCTGCCTAGTCCCAGGTACAAGTTTACCCTTCCCTCTCTCTATCTTCTTGTGGCAGCTTCTGACTTTGCCCCCTCTGGCCAGATTACCACTTCTCCCTACATCCCAGAGTCAGCCCTTAACTGTGACTTAGTATGATGGTGTTCCAAATCATGCTACTTTATAATTATAGGTAGATATCTGTTAACTTTTGTTGGTTCTTTTAAAAATCAGTCATTATAGGGGCGCCTGGGTAGCTCAGTTGGTTAAGTGGCTGACTCTTGATATCAGCTCAGGTCATGATCTCAGGGTCCTGGGATCAAGCCCCGCATTGGGCTCCGTGGTCAGTGGGGAGTCTGCTTGAGGATTCTCTCCCTCTGTGCATCCCTGTGCTCACGCTCTCTAATAAATAAGCCTTTTAAAAAATCAGTCATTGTTTTTTCTAAAAATAAAAATAAGGTATGTTCACTTAGTAGAACTTGGAGCTAATAGGCAAATACAAAGAAGGAAACCATCGCTGATAATACTAACACTCAGAAATACCTAACTGGCCAGTTTACTGGACATGCAACCTGTGTGGTCATACAGGGTTCAGTGCTTAGAGGAGCCCCACACTTGGTTTAATGCTCTGCTGCTGCTGTCTTGACATTCTTAATAACTTTTGAACAGGGGCTGCACACTTCCGTTTTGTACCGCTAGGTCCTACTAATTATGTAGTCGGTCCTGTCTCCTCTTAACATTATTGGTATATCTCTTTCTGGTGTTACCTCTGTTCATGTGTTGGTTTTAAAAGTAGTTGGGATTACACCGTTTGTATATTTCTGAATGCTGCATTTTTCATGTAACATTATGATATGCAAATGTTCCTGTTTCATTAGCTATTATTTGAAAGCATTTTTTTCCCCAAATTTTAATTTAACTTCTAGTTAGTGAACATAGAGTGCAATATCGGTTTCAGGACTAGAATTCAGTGGTTCATCACTTGCACACAACACCCAGTGCTCATCACAAGTGCCCTCTTTAATGCTCATCCCCCATCTAGCTCCTCCCCCACCCGCCTCACTCCCAGCAACCCTCAGTTTGTTCTCTGTCCTTAAGAGTCTCTTAAGGTTTGTTTCCCTCTCTCCTTTCCCCCCCCTTCCCATATGTTCACCTGTTTTGCCTCTTAAATTCCACATATGAGCAAGATTCTATGGTATTTGTCTTTTTTTTTTTTTTTGGTATTTGTCTTTCTCTGACTGACTGATTTCACTTAGCATAATACACTCTAGCTCGATCCACATCATTGCAAATGGCAAGATTTGAAAACATTTTGGTTTTTATTTTTTTTAAAGATTTTATTTTTAAGTAATCTCTATACCCAACATGGGGCTTGAACTCACAACCCCGAGATCAAGAATCACATGTTCTACTGACTGAGCCAGGTCGGTGCCCCTGAAAGCATTTTATTTTATTTTTATTTTTATTTTTTAAAAAATATTTTATTTATTTATGAGAGAGAGAGAGACCCCAAGCAGGGGAAAGAGCAGAGGGAGAAGCAGGCTCCCCGCTGAGCAAGGAGCCCTATATGGAACTCGATCCTAGGACCCTGGGATCATGACTTGAGCCGAAGGCAGACGATTAACTGACTGAGCCACCCAGGCGTCCCCCTGAAAGCATTTTAAATTGATGAACGATATTCCGTGATATCTATAACTGTTTCCCCATTGTTCAGCTTTTAGGCTGTTGGTTGATTCTTGGGATCTTGTTTCATAGCTCAGTGCCTAGAACATTGTAAGTGCTAAACAAATGTTAGCCATTACTGTGTCCATTGTCTCTCGGGTTTTTTGGTTTTTTTTTTAACCAATGAGAACAAGCCTTCAGATGTAGATACCAGGATTACCTCGGTAACTTAATAATGGAAACATGACTAGGAAGCTATGCAGATGTCAGGGGGCCATTGAAGTCCGGTCTCATGTCCAATGGCAGAGGATCTAGTGGGAGGCCAGGAGAACCTCTCAGGTATCTTCAGGGCCTCTGGCTGCTAACAACAAGGCACAGACTTGGAGCAGGCACCCCAAGTGACCTCTTCAAACTCCACCATTTGTTGTGCTAATCCGCAAAGGGTGGAGGCCTCCTGGGGAACTGCACAAAATAGGGAACGCTTCATGCATGTGCATGTCATCCTTGCACTGGGCCATACTAATCTCTCTCATTCCAATTTTAGTATAATTGCTGTGGAAGTGAGCACTCTCAGGTATTGTTTTTAAGGATTTTATTTATTTTAGGAGAAAGAGCATGCTTGTGTGAGTGAGAGGGGCAAAGGGGGAGGGAGAGAATCTCAAGTAGACTCCTAGCTGAGTGTGGAGCCCAATGTGGGGCTCAATCTCACAACCCAGAGATCATGATCTGAACAGAAACCAAGACAGACACTTAACCAACTGAGCTACCCAGGCACCCCACTCTCAGGTGTTTCTGAAAGAGTGTCAGTGGTCTCTCAAGGATGGAATTCAGTCTGTTCTCCAGATTTCTAGTGTTTTCTGACATCATCCAGAAACTGGGCCACTGTGTTTCCTCTGCTGGGATAATGAAGGCTTTGCTCCATCAGCCTGGTCATGATATACTGCAGAAAGTTGGAGCCTGGAACTCTACACCCAGAACTCAGATCTTAATTTCAGTTGTCATTCCTGACCCATCCTCTCAACCACCAATACAACTTTAAACACAATTCTTTTTTTAATTTAATTTTATTATGTTAATCACCATACATTACATCATTAGTTTTGGATGTAGTGTTCCATGATTCATTGTTTGTGCATAACACCCAGTGCTCCACGCAGAACGTGCCCTCTTTAATACCCATCACCAGGCTAACCCATCCCCCCACCCCCCTCCCCTCTACAACCCTCAGTCTGTTTCTCAGAGTCCATAGTCTCTCATGGTTCGTCTCCCCCTCCGATTCCCCCCCTTCATTTTTCCCTTCCTACTATCTTCTTTTTTTAAACATATAATGTATTATTTGTTTCAGAGGTACAGATCTGTGATTCATCAGTCTTGCACAATTCACAGCGCTCACCATAGCACATACCCTCCCCAGTGTCCATCCCCCAGCTCCCCCATCCCTCCCACCCCCCACCACTCCAGCAATATTCAGGTTGTTTCCTGAGTTTAAGAGTCTCTCATGGTTTGTCTCCCTCTCTGGTTTCATCTTGTTTCATTTTTCCCTCCCTTCCCCTATGATCCTCTGTCTTGTTTCTCAAATACCTCATATCAGTGAGATCATATGATACTTGTCTTTCTCTGATTGACTTATTTTGCTTAGCATAATACCCCCTAGTTCCATCCACATCATTGCAAATGGCAAGATTTCATTTTTTGATGGCTGCATAATATTCCATTGTGTGTGTGTGTGTGTGTGTGTGTGTATATATATATATATATATATATATATATATATATATACCACATCTTCTTTATCCATTCATCTGTTGATGGACATCTGGGCTCTTTCCCTAGTTTGGCTATTGTGGACATTGCTGCTATAAACATTGGGGTGCATGTGCCCCTTCGGATCCCTCCATTTGTATCTTTGGGGTAAATACCCAGGAGTGCAATTGCTGGGTTGTACGGTAGCTCTATTTTCAACTTTTTGAAACCTCCATACTGTTCTCCAGAGTGGCGGCACCAGCTTGCATTCCCACCAACAGTGTAGGAGGGTTCCTCTTTCTCCGCATCCCTGCCAACATCTGTCATATCCTGACTTGTTAATTTTAGCCATTCTGACTGGTGTGAGGTGGTATCTCATTGAGGTTTTGATTTGTAGTTCCCTGATGCCAAGTGATGTTGAGCACTTCAATTCTTATTGGACCTTTGGAATTCAGATAAGTTCTAGAACTGGGCAGTTCCCTAGAAAAAATTAGAAATCCCCCTACCTTGCAAATGAAGACTGTAGACCAGAAGATAAAGGTTCAAAGTTTCTGTTTGTAACTGTGGAGACAGAGGGGAGATTTGAGCCTAGTTATCTGTCCATGGGTGTTTTTGCTCCATCGGTAGTCAACAATGTTCAGTCATCAAGGTGCACGGTACACTACCTTTTTTGAATTAACCTAAGAGCTTTTTGAAAGTGGCAAGAGCAGTAAGTACACAGCCCACGATGGCGTTTTGAAGGTGTGTCTATGCCCTTGTTCTTTGTCCCTGGTCGCGGGGAATTCAAAGGTGGGGTAGGGGGACAAGGCAGGGACAAGTGTTAAATTCACTCCTGTTGGATTAGCTTGCCCAATGGACACTGGATAAGGAAGACGAGTCAGTTGCTCATTGGGCATTAAAGATGCTCCAAATTCTCACTCCGAAACAGGTTTCAGCTGCTGAAGACAGGAAAAGGATAGAAAAATAGGTTGTCCTTGGCTTTGGGTATTAGGGCAACAGGTTTTTTTAATTAAGGTTTAAATTTTAATTCCAGTATAGTCAACGTAGAGTGTTATATTAGTTTCGGTGTACAAAATAGTGATTCAACAGTTCTATACATTGCTCAGTGCTTACCATGCTAAATGTACTCCAGCAGGTTTGTTTTTTTTTTTTAATTTTTGCCCGTTGGAAGTTCAAATTTTTTTTCATGATTTTTTTTTTAATTTTTAAAAAAAAGAGATGCTTAAAGGGAAAAAACAAACAAGTTTGTTGGAGGTTTTTTTTTTTTTTTTTTTTTTCTCAGTAGGAATGGTAATGATGGCTAGGCAAATTGCTTCCTTGACCTATAGTCCTAATCTGTCTCTCTGGCCTCCACATCTCATGAACATAGAGAGGAAGCACTATTTTGTTTTAAAGATTTCATTTATTTATTTATTTGACAGAGAGAGAGAGACATAACAAGAGAGGGAACACAAGCAGGGGGAGTGGGAGAGGGAGAAGCAGACTCCCCGCTGAGCAGGGAGCCCGATGCGGGACTCGATCCCAGGACCCTGGGATCATGACCCTAGCCGAAGGCAGACGCTCAATGACTGAGCCACCCAGGGGCCCTAAAGCACTATTTTTTTTTTAAAGATTTTATTTACTTATTTATTTGTCAGAGAGAGAGAGAGAGCACAAGCAGGGAGAATGGCACGCAGAGCAGGCAGGGGGAGAAGCAGGCTCCCTGCTGAACAAGGAGCCCAATGAGGACTGATCCCAAGACCTTGGGATCATGACCTGAGCTGAAGGCAGATGCTTAACCAACTGAGCCACCCAGGCGTCCCAAGAGGAAGGACTGTTAAATTAGTTGGCCTGTGGAATACTGTACCTTCTCCAAAACATTCTTTGGCCCCAGAAACCATTTTGTTGCAGTGGTTCAACTAGATGCTAGAGAAAGTGTGATTTATTCCCCCCAAATATTTCAGCCTGTGGGGGTGCAATTTTTCCTTCTGTGCCCACAGCCATGTGACTGGACACAGTAGTGACACTGCTAAGAAGCTCTACTGGATGTTGACATTTACAAGAGTTGAGCATCCAGGCCAGGCTTGGAAGAGTTTATTGGCATGGAATCAAGCCTGCCTACCTGGTGTGAATGAGGCCGTGGAACAGGGGTGAGGGCATCGCTGTGAGCCAGGCAAAGCACAGAATCAGGAAGGCCGGCTGCCGATATACAGTCAGGGCTCAGGCTGAGTTGGAGGGCAGGCATCTCTCCCTGCAAAAAGAGACCACCGGGGCCCTGCCTTGTTCTCCAGATTTCCGGAGTGAAGTACTGAGCAGGTCAAGATTGCGAATGAGAGCCAGAGTTTCAGAATAGAGATCCAGCTACAGAATTGATGGCAGAAATTTGGGGTCTAGTGTTGACAGTGAGATGGAGGGCCAGTTCCTAGCATAGGGGCACAAGATCAGTAGGCCTGGCAGCAAAAGCTGACCTGATGCCAAGTCCCCCCAAAATTGCACAGGTTGCTTTAAGGCCACCATGACTAGGGGCTGTGACACTGGTCCAGAGCTTCGAGCAGGGGTGAGCCTGCAGGTGGAGACTGTGGTTTGGAGAGGGGGCTGCTTGGGCAGAAACCTGGGCAAGTTGTTACATGCTTTTGGGAAGCATAAGGATGATAGGAATTCACATAGGTCTTGAGAAGAGTAAATTATTTCATTTTAGAAATAATTTCATCTTCCTATTGATCATTATACATATTTACAGATACATACACAATTCTGTCATTTATTGGTGTTTATACCCCAAAATTCTCTAATTAGAACCTAAGCTCCTTTCTTAGCATAGTACACTTTCTTCTGAGGGTGAGTATGCTAGGCCACGTGGCCACCTAGAATTAAATACTATTTTACTGCAGCCTATGGAATAATAGGTTTGCCTAATATTAAAGGTTTTCTCTGGGGCTCCTGGGTGGCTCAGTCGTTAAGCATCTGCCTTTGGCTCAGGTCATGATCCCAGGGGTCCTGGGATCGAGCCCCGCATCGGGCTCCCTGCTCAGTGGGAAGCCTGCTTCTCCCTCTTCCACTCCCTCTGCTTATGTTCCTTCTCTCTTTGTGTCTTTCTCTGTCAAATAAATAAAATCCTTAAAAAAATAATGGGTTTTCTCTGTCTCCTTCAGAAGCCTCTCAATTCACAAATTCAAGGTAAACCTGTTTTCTTCAGCATAAAGCTTTACTCTTTGTTAGGCTTTAATAGACCAATGTGACCCTGAACTACGGACTCTAAGTTTTTTCATCTGTGCTACTGGCTGGGTTAGCCATGGTGGGGGAAGGTGTGGGGGGAGCAGGGAAAAGAGGGGTGGGGGATGGAAGGGAAGAGGCACTGTGGTTCCAATAAAAAATAACCATTATGTTCAACGAAAGAGTTTTTCATACCTCAGTCTATCCAGCCTGCATTGGGGCAATAGTCCTGGTGAGCCATGCAAGACTCACAGTGATATGCATGATTCTGGGATCAGATTTCGAACCTGTCCAGTCTTGTTTCCCCCACCACACACACACACTTTCCTGAATGGAACATGCCAAGGGTCGGTGAGCTATAGGGGCTTCTAGCTGGTTAGCAGCTGCCCCCAGTTAGTTGTCAAGTAACATGGTGCAAAAAGAGCTTAGAGACCCTCTCTGGAAAAAGGAATCTTTCATGACAATCTGTTTATTCAAGTCAAGCAATGAGAAAACAAAAGACCTAGAAAGTTAGGATTTCAATGGCAGGGGTGCCTGGCTGGCTCAGCGAGTAGAGCATGTGACTCTTGATCTTGGGGTTGTAAGTTCGAGACCCGTGTTGGGTGTAGAGATTATTTAAAAATGAAGTCTTCAAAAAAAAAGATTTCAATGACAACTTCTCCTTGGACTAGAAGACATTTAAGCATTTGAAGATATTTGGTGCTGTTGTGGTCATCCTGGTGCTGTCATGTTCAAGCTGTGCAACTTAGGGTAGGCCTGATGACGTCTCTGGGCCTTAGTTTCAGTAGAATGTTGCTTATGATAGCTGGCTCACCAAGGGGTCAACGGGATGACATGAGAAAAAGCCTAGCACAGCACCTGGCACACAGTAGGCACTCAGCAATTATGTTCCTATTTGTTATGTGGGCATGGATTGAAGCTTCAGGCCTCAGACAATTGCCATTCTTTACAGGGCTGTGGCAGGACCAGGTGGGACCTGATTTTAGAAAATGCATGTGCGGAGTCGGGTAGACAAAAGCCCCTTTTCAGCTCCTGCTTCAAGATGACCACACTCCATATGGCTTCACCTGCTGCGCACTGTTATAATTGCAATCAGAATGGATCTCATTAGGGTTACAATGGCCCAGGAAAATGAAGAGTGGTTACCATGGCCCACTCCCTGGGTCTCCCAGCCAGGCGGTCAGAAAAGAAACAGAGTCGAAAACGTTTCCTGTAATTACAGTCCCCAACATAGCACCCCAAGGTGATTGGGAGCTTAATAAATAGCCTTTGAGAATTTTTCTGTCTGCCAAGTGTTTATTACAAATAAGTGGGGGTCTGATTCAATGGCCATGTACATACCCCCCACCTCCCCAAATGACAGACAAACAAGCTTGGTGTAAGGGGACCAGTGTGGAAGGAAGTAGGGAGCTGTAGCTACATGCTTCCTGTGTGGACTTACAAAGACTTCCTAGTTGAATTAAGTGAATTAATACCAATTTATGATGGGTCTATAAGCAGTGTTTGTCGCACAGTAAGTGCTATCATGTGTTTGCTATGATTAAAAAATAACTCCCACTATGCTCTGTATGTTAATAGATTACAAATGGCCACTTTCTCAGTTTCAGGGTGGGTGGAATGAGACCAGGCACGATAATTTACCTTGGGGAGATATTCGAACTTTGTCAGATCTTGTGTAGAGGACAAAATGGGTGTGGATCATTTAACTCTTCATTCACCAATGGTTTGGTCCTTGTACCATATGCCTTCATATCAGTTTGGTTTCTTTTCTGGGCAATATGTCTGCAGTATGGGTATCTATACCAAATGAAAGTGGTGTCTTTTGGCTAGGAGCTGGGGATTTTTTTCTAAGGAGAAGGAACCTAGCGCATGATTTAGTCAGTCACAAATTTTTCTGGAAAAGCAACAATAAACTCTCAAAGCAATAGCACCAATGTGATTTAAACAAGATTTAATAGTGTGTGCATACTTAATAGAAAGATAGACTATAGATATATTATATATATATTTAAATATATTGATTGAACTGTGACTGTTAAGAATTTTGCCTTATCTGTCTGGTGTTCCTTACCAGGATGAAGTAAAAAAATGTCCTTCACTCACCCTGAACTTTTTACTGGAGGCTGAAATCTTGTGCTGCCGTGCTCAGCTCTCATTCTGGTTCTGTTTCAGGTGTTAATCGCTGCTTTAGCATTAGAAGCCCTCATGGTACCTCTGCCTGGCTTACTTTTCAGAGAAAAGGCCTTAATTTGCTTGCTCAGCTATTTCCTTTCATTCATAACACTGCCTGTGCTTGCTGCCGCCTCCTCTTGTGTTTCATTTTTGTTCCAGGAAGAGATGGCTTTTCATTTCTCTTTGAGTAGTGAGTGTCCTGGATGGGCCTATCTGCATGCAGAGCTCTGGAATTCTGTGATGCGGAGACAGATCCCTCGGGTTCTTTTTAAGGCCCTGGGAGAAACAGTAAAGTGGCTTTTGTCATTGATACCGGCGTTCCAAGGACACTAAGATGAAAAACTTCCCCCATTCCTCTCACCATGCACAAAGAATGGGTGGGGGATGAAGGAGGTCTCCCCGGAAGTCAGAGAAGTCAGACTGAGATGGGAGAGAATTGAAGGGCCCCAGAGCCATTTGGTGCCCTGGTAGAGAGTTGATCTGTAGAGGTGATAGGGTCCCGGCGGGGCACAAGGAGGTGGACACTCGTAGCCTAGCTGTGCGGCCTCAGCTCCTCCTTGGCATATGGAACTGTCCAGCTGAAGAGGCATTAGAGGAGCTATGACCACTTCTGGGCCAAACCTGCTAAGGTCAGTTGAGAGAGCTATCATGCTGGGAAGGAAAAAGTCAGCTTCCACATGCAACAAGAAGAGAGACAGCTGTGGGTCACAGGAGCAGAGTCTGTGACGGTTGCCGCAGTGGGAGCAGTGAGAATGACAGAAGCTAGCAGCAGTGTTATAAAGTAGACCATTGGTGGTCCTAAGCCTGAACTACGATCTGCTACACAGTCCAGAGGGAAGCATTTAAGCAGCAGAGAGCTGGTGGAGTAGAAGAGTGGGCCCAGGGCCATAATGGCAGACTGCTTTTAACAAAATTTTATTGAATGCCTGTTGTGTGCCAAGCATCGTTTGAAGTCCGGTTCCATGAGGCACATCATATTTAGTTGTCGCATTTGGGAGATGCTAGGATTACTTGGTTCAGATAGTGACAGCCTGATCCATCCACCCAACAAACTGTTATGTAATGATTTAAGCGGCCAAAGATAATCTTTGCCTAGGAGTGGGCTAACTCATTCCTTTAAAAGTCAATCCTGCCCGAACAAGATGGTACCCTGGCACGTGTGGCCACTTGGCTAACAGTAGGGACACTTAAAAAAAAACATAGCCACAGTATCATTTTGCATAAAATAGAATAAATAATACTTCCTTAATAATATCATACATTCCATAGACAAATTCCCGATTGTATAAAAAATGTTTTGTTTCGTTTTTAGGTTTGGTGTGTTAGAATCAGGTGCCATCAACACATTGCATTTGACTGGTATGAGTTATAAGTCTCTCTTTGCTCTTTTTATTATAACAGCACCCCTCCACTCCATTTCTTTATGCCATTTATTTGTTGATGAAACCAGTTTGTTTTTTAGAATTGCCCATATACTGGATTTGGCTGATTATATCTGTTGGTGTTGTCCAACTGGCTCCTCTGTACTCCATATTTCCTCTAATTAGGTAGATATAGAGGCTTGATTTGATTATTACTTTATTACTATTATTATTTGGAAAAATAATTTCATAGTACTGGTATATTTCCTATTTCTTATAATTATCAGGGGGCACATGTTGTTTGGCTGTCCAACTTTTTAGTGATGTTAACATTCATCAGTGGGTTTAAGTATTGGCAGCTTGATCCATCAGTTATAAATTTCCTGTCAAGATTTCACCAATGGTTTGATCATTGGTGATGATCATTTCCTAGATCCATTATTTCATAGTCTGTGAAACGGTGATTTTCTAAGTCTATCATCCTTTCTGTATTTATTGGCAGGAAGTTTTCCACGAAGAAAGAATTCTCCTTATCAACTATTTGGTTACCCTGAAATGAAGTTCATATAGGGAAGGTGTGTTAGATGCTGGATTCTTTCCTTTTATTTAACAATTTTCAAAATAATGGGTAGGTGCCCTGGTAAACTCTAACGGTGAGAATGGGAGTTTTTTTGAAGTATAATTAATATACAATTTTGTATTAGTTTCAGGCGTACAACATAGTGATTCAGCTATTCTCTACATTACTCAGTGCTCACCACAATAGGTGTAATCACCAATGTTATTACAATATTATTGATTATATTCCCTGTGCTATACTTTTCATCTCTGTGATTTATCTATTTCATAAATGGAAGTTTGTAAAACTATTTTGAATTCATGGCTTTGTTAATAATCACCATTTTTTTAATCCATTGAAGTAATTTTTTTAATTTTTAAAATTTTTAAATTAAAATTTTTTTTTTATTTTTTCATTTGAGACACAG